>NC_079298.1:6418360-6736901 GCF_023638135.1 Falco biarmicus | reverse complement strand
AAAAGCCTTTCCAGACCACAGGGCCTTTTGAGATTTTTTTTTTCTTTTTGAAAACAATCAAATTTATTGGAAAACACTGCAGTTTTGGTCTTTTATTCTGCCCCCCCTCTAACTGCCTTGTACCCTGTGAGCTCTTGGGGGGCATGAAAGCGTGGCTGCTTGTCCTGGCGGGCACATCGTCTGTTCGACAGGTCCTGCCGGGGAATTCAGCTCACACTCCCGCTGATGTGTGAGCCTGGAACAAATCTGGCTCACTTGCCCTGCATTGGCTGGCCTCCGTAGGACTGAGAGGAGTGGAAAGCAGTAAAATCTCCTTTCAGTCTATAAAAATCTGCAGAGATATTTGGAATGTGCAAAGGGAGCAGATCTCCAGAGTAAACCAGAGCAATGATTAAAATAGTCACTTTTCTGACCATAATCACAATTTAAATACTGTGGCTTTTGTTTGCAGAATAGCTATGGTTTATATTCTAGTGACAGTCACACAACTCCAGGGGTTGTTTTTGGAGTTAGTGGCAAAAACATGTGGTTTGAATTGAAAGTCTTAAAGTTAGAGGATCAACGTTACTCTAGCAAAGATATTGCCAGTGTCTCTGCGACTCATAATTTTAAATCATCAGGAACCTGAACACTCCTCATTAAATGATTAAAGGGAACAGTAATGAAAAAACTAAAAGAAAGGATAAATATACAGCCATATAAGCAGGAACATCTATTTTCAAAGCAGAAAAAAATATTGCCATCCTGACAAAGGGCAATAAACATATCAAACTAACTCACTTTTTTTTTTTGGCTGAGAATGTAATCTTAATAAAGCAACAAATTTTAGATGGCAGGGTAAGATTACAGTTCTCCTAGATTAGGACTAGAGTTTTCCCATAAACAGGTTATTGCTGTGGGTTCCGGTCACAATTAACTGTGTATTTATGTCCCACATTCTGAAAATAAAATGATCCCTGAGATTAAGTGCTTTGCTGGTGAGGTTTCCCACTGAGGTACCATCAACCTTGTTTCCTTACTGTGAGCCCTGTATTTGTGTTTTCCCCAATAACAACAGCCTCAACTCAGTCCTCTCAGACCTGAGCCCATCCCCTTTTTCCCTCCCAAAACAGGGAGTGGGAGATGCAGATCAAGCTGGGCTGGGGTTTGCAGAGCATCATCATTATAGAAAGGAGAGGAGCAAAGATACCTTCCTTCCCAGCTCTGATTGCATTGCTTTTGTCACCCGTTCACCCTGTCTCCGTGTAAGAACATACCTCATCTGAGCTGCTTTCTCCTTCCTGAAAGTCAAACAGGTCGTGGGTTGTCCGGTACTCCAGAGCCGTTCTGACTAGTTTCAGTAAGTCCTGAAAGAAGGACCATGGCTACCAAAGACATTGCTAGTTGAACCCTTGGTACATTGCATTTACATAAATTGTATTAGGTGGGTTGCAGTTTCAGTCTTTCAGTGCCTGTTTGGGAGAAAAACAAAATATAAAAAAATGGGCGAATATTGACTAAGGCATTACATAGTATATGTAAATACAAATACATGAGGCTTGCTGCAGGAGGGAGAGCCTGACTGTATCGATATATTGGCAAGAATGCAAGGGTTATATTTGAAAAGTAGAAAATAATCCAGTGAGTCATCTTCCACACTTTGGCTTGCGATCCTCTCCAATTTTCGCTTTGACCCAGAAGGGTACAGCACACAGCCTGAAATAGGCAGCGAGATGATATGGTGTAGCTGCACCACTCAGCTCCTTGCAGGGAAGCGCACCAAACCCATCCGCAGCCGTTCATGAGGGATGCTCAGAAAAAGTCTGAAAAATGCTGCTGTCATAGGCGTTGTCATTCTTTTCTTTAAACCATATCCCACCACCTAACAGAAATAAGCAGACTAGAACAATACTCCCAAAAGAAGTGTGGATAATAATAATAACAATAACAACAACAACATTAACAATAATAAAAAGAGCAATGGCACATAGAAACACTCAAAGTCACTGTGTTTCTAGTCCATGGGTGAGGCAGCCATGTGTTACCTTGAGTTACAAGCTGAATCAAGAACAAAGTCAGAACAAGAAACTAAAGGCACATGCATTACATATGAAAATGAAATTTTGGACTGTGATATTTGCAAATGTAAAATAAGATCCAGCCTTAGGCTCCATTACAGATGACTTGTCCATGGCATCTTGTGCAAGCTGAATCAGCTACTTAACTCCCCCAAGTGGCTTTTTTCCAGCAGACTTCCCGGGCCAGGCCATTTCTTCTGAAACAAGGTTGCTGCGGTCTGCCCAAGAAAGTGTCTTAATGCAAACAGTCGAGGTGGTCACCCAAAGGCAGAGAGGTGGACCCAACAGCTGGGTTGCCAAACTCTCTGCAAGGTAGCTTTCCAGGGCTCTGCTCACCCAGCTGCATTAACAAGCTGCTTTTAGAATGGGCCAGGACTGCCTGCAGCATCCTGTAGTCACCGAGGGATGTGGCAGGTGATGCAGTGCTCCCCAAACCGGGTCCTGGGTACTTAACTCCCCTGCAGTGACCCTCTGCAATTCGTCTGGAGACACCCTCCACTCCCCGATGACCTAAATATGAAATGCAATCCCCAGCAGACAACCTGTGCTCATGGTTTTGTATTAATCTGCTGCCTTCCTGGAGATGGAGGCTGACAGTCCTGATTCTCCCTGTTCTGCTCCTCCGCTATTGAGCACCAAATCCCTGACTCTCACCAGCACAAAGCTGTTGGTCAGGATAAAGGAAATTTGACCTTATGTATACATGTACACACATATGCATAGGCACACACATCTATATGGACCTATATATACACAAGTTTGCAAGAGAAAGTTATCTAAACCTCTATGATAGTAAAAACAATTCCTTATCTGTATTTCTTATCTAAGCACTCAAGGCATGACCTAGATAGAGGATTTTAATAAGCACAACACCTGAGCTATATAAGGGTAACATTCTCTTCATCCCACCAGTCTCCTGTCCTTACCCAAGCTTGACTACCTCATATAAGCCATAGGGCTCTTTGTGAATTACCAGCATACTATATTCCTCTTTAGAATATCAATTACACTCACTTTTTATGCAGCTTATGATCCCCTGTGTGTTACTAGTCCTAAAGCATCCATACCTGGGGCCTTAATAACACAGGTGGCTGGCCAGGGTATGTTCGCAAGAGCCAGCTTTCTCCCCCAGCTTGGCAACTCTCATCTTGTCAGCTTTCATTTTGCTTCATAGGTTTTTCCATCAAAAGGAACAAGCACTTTTTTAAAAAAAAATGATTGAAGTCTTAAGACCGATATATTAAGATACTTTTTTTTTTTTTTTTTCTCTTTTGCACGTTGGAATGAATTATCTCAGAGATGCTTCAAATCTGGCTGTTTCTTAGTTTGTCTTCTCGGTCCAACACAGTCACGCATGGGAGACCATGACCAGAGGTCTTGGTCTCAGCCTCAGCTTTACATAGAAGAATGGTCCTTTTTTACTCTGCCTCCATATGCACATGAACTATACGTACAATATAGATGCCTGTTAAACAGTAGCAAGGGTTTCAGCACATTCAGTAACGAGTGTAATTGTTTGGTTTTTTTAGCAATTCCTCCATGTATGAGAAAGTAACTGAGCACTCATTCCAGAATTATCCCCAGGGCCAATCTGGTTTTATTCTGCCCTGTCCTTGGTATATCAGTGCTTTGCAAGTGATAGCCCCGGTAAGAGGGATGCTTATGTGGCAACATAAATCCCTTTGGTGTGCTACAACGTGCCTTACCTTGGACGATTTGTATTACAGAGAAGCTACAAAGAGGCAATATATTTGGAACAGTTGATTAGAGGAATATTGCTCATATAGGCAAAACATAACGTTTTTAATCTCATCCTCATTTCACTTTTAAGAAAAATAAATGATCTCTGTATCTTGGCATATGCATCATGTTGAAATGGAGCCATTACTCCGGACAGCTTTTTCACAATGGCTCACATAATATGGTATGAAAATCATGTACAGCTCCTGTGTTTGTATCTCAGAAGGAAAATAAAAGGCAGTTAAATTATAATGCAAGAACTAAGCTATGAATGGATGTTGCATTCAAGGAGTCTAATGCTTAAGAGGGGGAAATGACAAGATATTTTTTTTTTTTGCTCTTCTAGATATTTTATCCTTGCAACAAGCTCAACCGTCAAATGTTTTGAGAGAGGTCAAAACTAGTCTATCTATCTTTTTTATGCGAGTTTGTGAAAGGAATCTCTCCTCATGGAGTTGTACAGGAATTGACACGATAAACCTAAATGGCTCCTTTACAACTGTTAGGGTTTTCTGTAAACACATGCTGTCCTGCCAGCCAACCAGCTTCAAACCCGGGTGCTGAGCATAGCAGATGGTCTATCCTGCCGATACACACGCTACTAATTCATATTTCAATACACAGCTTTGCTGTCTAAATGAAGCCACTGCATCTTATGAAGTTTCAAAACTTCCAATAACTGGTAATTGGGGGGGGGGGGGCGGGGGGGGGGGGGCATTACATGTCATGGGAGAGGATGGCTGCAAAGAGAAGGTGACAGGGGAGAGGATGGCTGCAAAGAGAAGGCGACAGGCTCTCATAGCAATGGACGTTTTGGAGATGCTTGTTGCACCACAATGTGTTGTAAACATGAGTCTTGCCATGCAGTCCCTCCTGCCAAAGGGAAACCATGGCATGGCTGCACTGTATTAAGAAAGTAATACATAAAACAAGATCCCTGCACCACCCACAAGCAAGGTGGACAGAACAGAAAAGGTAAGTGGCGATGAAAAATAAAGCCACTTGCAGCAATTGTGGTCATAACATCTTGACATCAGTGTGGCCATGGCAGATGATCAGGATTTTCAGGGGGAAGGCAGGAGGGATGCAGGATAATGCAGTAATGCAAGCAGCTGCCTTGACCCTTCCCTGCACAAGCTCTGCTACTGCAGCGGTGTGCAGGAATATGTTTTGGCATCAGCACTTCAATGTAGAAACCCTTCTCCCATAGCTAAATTGCATCCCATCCTTCTCACCTCCTGCAGTGTCCAGTTACCGCCTAACAGGTTCAGGTAAGACAGCACAGTACAAAATCACCATCTTTCTACTGGGCTGCCAGAGCAGGATGTGAAGGGAAAATTGCCATGACACTTTGAAAAAGAAAGGAGCAGGGTGAAAACATTGGGTTCTTGGTTTTTTTCTGACTTTATGAAACAAGGAATGCAGGCTAGCCAGTTTATAATGCCAAAGGTACTGTGAACATGGCAGTGCACAGACCCCTGGGCACATCAGCCCAGGGCTCATGGCTGTGCTTTGCCAAACCTACCTGGAGCCAGCCACGCTGTCATCGTGCTCTGTGGCGGAGGCATTTCAGTGTCACCAACCGGTGGCTCCAAAGGTGGAGCTGGGAGCAGCCCTTGGTGAGGCCCAGGTCCACTGCTGCTCCTGCCAGAGAACATGGGAGACACATCCTGAACACCTCCACAAATGTCTTGACAGATATTTCATGCATTTGGCCCAAAGTCCCCACACTGCTGTATTAACTTCTTTCCTTCAGCATTGCTGACAAGTGCTTACACCAGAAAGAAAAAAAAAAATTAAAAAAAAGAGCTACAGAACGGAAGGAGTAGTGATCCTTTGCATGAATAACACCCCTCCTTGCAAGGGGATTGCTTCTTGAATTTCTCTTGTTATGGTTTTATCAAATGTTGTGCCTCCTCCACTGAGCCGTGATAAGTTGGGCAACTTCATAAAATTCGACGTGAAGTAGGAGCAGAACCTCCTTTTTAAATTCATTAAATCTTTCTCCCAAAGGAGAAACATGAATTAATATTCACTTTCTCTTTTTATTTCAATTTACTTACTTTCTGTTCCAGAGACTAAGCTACAGAGATATTTCCAAATCCACAGCTTGTTTCTCTGGCCATAATAGAGAGTGAACAATTCTGATAAATTTTTTAGAGGGGAAAACAGAATCAAAGTGGCCCTAAGAGAGGGAAAGCAGCCGTTGTTTTCATACACCATTTTGGCTTTCCTTAGTTAAAGAGTCTCAGATGTATAGTTGGGTTTATTCTTTAAACAAGCCCCCAGATTTGGAGGTCTCGTGTATTATTAAAGGACAGAAGACTAAAATTAGGAACTGCTGCAAAAGTCATTCTCACTAGCTAAAGAGAACATAAATCAGCAGAGAGACTTGTGACAGAGTCTTACAACTTAATCATTAATTAAAAAATACTAATATGCAATTAAGGAGTGTTCTTTGATAAGCATGCTGTTGTACACGAATTAGCTCTATGCAGACACATACACAGCACTGCAATGATATAATATTTTTATATCCTAGGTATAAATGCATGGCATGTGTGCATGTATATATTATATTGAAGCAAGGTAATGCACAGGATGCTGTGTGTTGCCATTTCAAATGAAAAATCTATTTGCTGTAAATCAGATAACCCCCACTTAGATTTAAAACATCCCCCTAGCACACCTACTGCCAAGCAGCAGTGGGAAAGGCACGGGGAGCATTTCCAAAGGGAAAAGGGGAAGCTAATGAGAAACAGCCACATATCTGTGCCTTTTCCCTGGCATGGCTGCTGCAGTGGAGGGCTCTGCAGGATGCTTGGTCCATGGGATGGGAAACACTGCAACAGGCAGTGGCATTGTTTCTGATGGATCAGGGTGTCTTGCCTTTGACACTTTCTTTTGGTGACCTAATCCACTTTCGAAGTGTTTTAAACGAGACTTACTCTCATCTCACACATTGAATTGCAAAACATATTCTGCCACTTGCAGCTCAAAAAGCATTTCCCCACATCCAACTGCTTCTCTCCATGCCTACAACTGAAAGCAGTCATTGGCAAACACAGCATTACTCACATTTTGGGTTCCTGTGGCCACAGTACTCAACACCATGGATGCCAGGAACCATGTTGCTGAAGAAGACCTAGAGCAGAGCAGGTGAATGATAATAAGATGCATTGACCAGACAAAAGCTGAATGGCAAAGCAAGCTCACCAGACAATTCCTCACAGCTTGTCTTGTTTCTCCTGTAGCCAGGGTGTTTAGATTAGGAATACATTTTTTAAAATTCTCCTCCTTTCTTACTTTCTGTAAAATCCTCCCAGAAAGTCTTGGCTCCCTGCAAGCCCCCGGAGCGGGGCGGGGGGGGGGGGCTGTTGGGGTGCTGCTCGGGTGGACAAGTGGCTGCGCTCCCACCTGGAGGCTGAAACCACAGCAGCAAAAAAACAGATTTCATGGGAAGAGCAGGGAAGACTGGGGGTAGGGCGGTGAACAAAAAACCTGGAAATGTGTTAGTTAACTTTATGTGGTTGTTCGAGCCACTTCCTGACACCCAAGCGAGTCATCTGAATTTAACACATTTCTCTTTTGCATTTTGCAGCTCACCTTTAAGAGAGCACAAGGCGGAGGAGGTGGGAATATATGGACTTCAGCCCTTCCCATCAGTTTCCCCCTGTTACTTTCAAAGATTTTCTATTTAGAAAGGAAGGCTTTCTTTTTCCTGCTGTTCATACATTACACATACTTCCTAGCCAAAATATCTCGCTTGTGTATTTTTTTTAATTTAGCCTACATTACTCAAAATTGCTCTAAAAATAATTAAAGAGAATCACTTTCCCCGTCTCTTTGATTTACCTGACTCTTTATTTCTGAGGAGTGTTTTAAGAAATAGCCATTTTTTAAAAAGAGAGAGAGAGAGATATCAACAATTAAAGAAAAAAATAGCCCCACATCCTCCTTCTTGTCTGAATCTAATGAAAATGTTTAAACTGCATGGATATTTATCCTTATGAAAAACAGATGAACAAAACAAAACCCCCAGTATTCTGGTGAGATTCTGTAAACAGGAAAAAACATTAACTGTGGAAATATATCATATAAGACCTTTATTTCCTTCTAGCTCTTTCCAGGCACCAAACAAGCTTTGCATGCAGATTTCGTTTCAGCTGAGTGGAATCGTTCTCATAACTATTCTCCAAAGCCCAAGCTCTGAGGTCAGCCCTGCTCCTTCTGCAACAGGATAAGTATTAACAAGTGTGACTACCCCATTCCTTGCACCCTTCTTAAATTTTCCAGAGTGTGTCAGCAAGCATGAAAGCCAGAGATCAAAAAAACATGAGGGTTTTATTGTTGGAACTGGATAGGAAGAAGGATGCAATATAGGCAAAGTCCCAGCACCACGGAGAAGCTAGTCTATAACACCACCAATAAAAACTAAGGGAATTACTGGACTGCAAGAAAAATACCTTGCCGTCCTGCTCAAAAGTGAGTAAATTTTCACTTACCCCCTACAATAACATTTTACAAGTGCTGGATCAGTGCCCCAGGAGCAAATTTGGACTTTAAATGTGGGTCCTGAAGGACCCAGGAGAGGACAGAGGTGGTGAGGGAGGTGTGATACAGCTTAGTGCCTCCTGGGCAGAGGTGATGGGGCTGCGGTGGCCTCAAGGGCCAACACTCGCTCCTGTTTTTCTCTTCACAGCTGCTGCTGCTGAAGTTTCATGGTGTCATGGATAATCTTCCTGCCTCCCATGTGATGCATCCTGCTGTGATCCGAGCTGCCCTCCATGCTGGAGTTTGTAAGGACACCAACACAGGTCTGGTTATATTTCCCAGATATTTCTAGGAGGGAAACTCTCAGTCTAACAAATAAAGCACCTAGAGGTGTTTATTACAATTGCAGTTTGGTATCTGCGTAGCAGCAGCAATGCAGAGCCCAGCTTGGAGAGGCATTAGGACACACAAGCCCAGCAGCTTTGCCCATACTCCATCAAGTGATGAGAAAGCTGTAGATTTCATTTCTGGTGAGTGGGGCACTGGGAAGGGAGGGAAAGAAAATAAGGAGAGCTGTCAATATAATAAGCATCTGTCACACAGCTTTCTAAAACTGGACCAGTTCTGTGGACATGGGGAGAGCAAGGGGCCTCTGTACACTCTGCTCCTACCAAAATCTTGTCAAAACCAGGTTATATAGCCTTGAGAATATTTCTGTCCAAGGTCATGTCTAGTCCTGATGAAGCCAAGGAAAATTCAAAGCCAACTGAAAAAAAACCCCAAACCAAACCCAAACCAGAAACAACAAAGAGAAGTATTTAAGCCTGAAGGAGGTTTAATTCACGTGATCAACCAAAACCTGGGCTTATATGATTCAAAGCTGTTCACTTGTAATGCACAAGCCTCTTACTTCCCAGATTGTGTTTAATTCTCCTACACATTCTCTCAAACGAAAGGTATGCCCCAGATTTCAGCACCTCGATTGCATCTACTCCACTATCCCCACAAGAAATCATCTCACTTTCCACACCTGGCTTTCTTCTGCTGCAGGATGTCAAACTACAGAGCAGAATATACCCAAGAACATTTACTTTCTCCCTTCACCTTCTGGAGCACTTTATCTCTAAATCCAGCAAATGGGTGTGTATTTTTTTTGGTCACTTTTTTGGGTTAACAAATTATAAGACTTGAAAAAGAAGAATCATGAATTCTAGTCCTGACCTACACCATTCCCATTCCACAGCCCTGTTTCACTCTAGTGCAGTGATAGCCAGAGATTCTGAAAGCATGAAGGGTGCTCAGGATGAAAAGAAAGGAGGAGAAAGAGGTAGCTTTGTATCTTATAGTCTGTGACATCTGCCATGACTTGGCAAAGTATGTGAAAAACTTCTGGAGAAGTTGTACAGCAGAGGTGGACCTGTTCAGAGTTGACACATATGAAAGCAAGCCCCAGCTCCAGAATCCAAATCTAAAGCCCTTATGTTTTTCCAGACTGGGAAATATTTGCATTTGGATTTGGTTTTCTTCACTCAATAGCTCCTGATCTCCTAAAAATTCCTGTGTGTAAATGCCAGATACCCAGCTGAGTCCAAGGAGAGTCAAGAAGGAGACACCTGCAAACCAGTGTTCAGTGCTCTGCAGAGCTCACCATCTCCATTGCACAGCAGTGAGATTCTCAGCAGCAACACAAAAGGAGCCGTATGGGAGAGACCATAAGGAAAAGTCCCAGGAAACCTCTTGTAACTTGCATGACTTTTAAAGTTTGCCCAGTTAAACTGTGGTTTCATTAAACTTTCCTTTAGCTGGCAAAGGACTGGTTGAGTTATTACAGAGAACAGCCCCGAGCAATTAAAAGCAAGAGCAACATTACAAATCTAAGATTCGGTAGACAAAAATCTTTTGCACAAGACATAGCCCTATGGAGTTATAGCCTACCCAAATGGGGAGAACCAAATTAAATGAAAAAACATATTGTATATTATCTTAATTTATATATGAGATTTTAGACAGTTCCAGATTTCTGGATTAAATACAATACCATGTGGCTCCATTAAGCCTCACTGGCCTTTTAGAATATTATTGAAAGGAATAATATATAATGGTTTGAAAGGTTTTTGGATGCTTGGTGGCATCATTATGCAATTTATTAATATGTGGGCAGAATGACTAATGCCTCTGAGGATATATTTTTAGTTTCAACAAAATAAATATAAAAATGAAAAGTGTGCTGGGGGGGCCAAGAAGGAAAACCAGCTACAAATGGGTTTGTGCTAGCAGCATGTGATGGCATGCATAATTCTGTCTGTCCTTCCATAAGCCCAGTGCCCAGAATACAGCACTTCTCCTTTCACTTTCACAGCATTTCCAAAGGGGCCCAGAGGCCCCAGCAATTGCAGATTGGTAGAGTTTGGGTATCTAGCTCCTTTTCTGGCATCTTTCCTTCAATCTTAAGGCTGAAAGGGACAATTCAGATCATCTAGTTTAACGCTCAATATAAATCCTTAAGAAAATAATTTCACACATCCACTTGCTAATTGAGCCTACTACTATATGTTTCACCAAAGTCATCTGGGCTGGCCTCCAGTTCTGATTTCAAGATGCAAAAGGATGACAAATCCCCTGCCCCCTTCAACAGTCTGTCCCAGCAGTCAGCCCCCTCTCCGTTCCCAGTCTCTCAATTTTGCCTGTCTTAAATTTCCAGCCATTGCATCTTGTTATGTTTTCCTCCATTAGACTATAAAGCCCTTTTGTATGCGGTATTTTTTCCTCCAAAGGCATTTACTGCACAGAGTCAGGTCACTGCGTGATCTGCTTTTTTGCTAAGTTCACCAAATTGAGCTCCTTAAGCCTCTCTCCACAAGATTTCCTTTTCCAACCCTCAAATCGTCCTTGTAAAACTGAACCATAGGCTGAGAGTTTACAGCCTCTATCATGAATTCAAGTCCCTGAATCTCAGGTTAATAAAGTCTCTATTTTTTTAATAAGGCTTCTGTGAAATGACTAGAAATAGTCCCGCAGGATGTGTTATTTGGAGGTAACTATTTCCACATGGGCTGGAGGTAACAGCCCTGTGAGCAAAGTGTGGGGAGAGCAGTGGGAGGGCTCTTCCCTCCTCTCCTTACCCTTTTTCTGCAGCCTTTTTTAGTGCTCGCCCAAGCTGCATTTCAAAACCCAGTATTTTTCTTGGAGTGTCCATCCTGGTGGCCATTTTCTAGACCTCTAGGAAGAAGCAGAGTGGTTTCACCTCCCCATGCACGCACAGAAATCGGCTCCTGAGGAAGCTGCATCCCCCGGCACAAAACCTGTCCTGCTCCCGCCGGGGCCAGGAGCCCCATCTCCAGTGGGAGCAGAGGCACTGACAGGGTCTTGGCATGTCTCGCTCCACAAGCCGCTCCTTCCCCAGGCCCAAAGAGACATGTATAAAATCTTTGAAAGCTCACCAGAGCTCCTCCTTCCCCCCAAAATAATAGGATTAAAAACACACCCTGGGGTTTTTCTTCCCTGTCCTTTTCCAGCGTTGGTGTCCACACTTCAGAGCTGTTTCTTGCCACTATTAATTGGTTTATTTGCTATTTGTTAAACGACAGTGGAGGTTCACAGGAGGCTTGGCTCTGGATCTTCGAGAAAATATCCCGATATTGCCAAAAATTCAGTCAAATGACAAGACATGGTGAGCTCTAGGCAGTCTCCTCGGGTGCTGGAGCTACGGTTCACTGCTCCACAGCTTCTGGATGAGACAATATTCTGCCTTTTCATCAGTTGCATTTGATTTGCATGTGAGACTACAAACCAAATGAGGAGTTTAAAAGATATGCCGGCTCAGTTTCCATTCAGCCTGGATTTATGTACCCCACAGGGACAAACTTGCTGTTCCAAATGGAATCAAAGAATTTCAGAGGGAATCATGAGTGCTAAAATATTGGAGTGAGTGAGGTCAACACCAGCACAGACACTTTTAAACTTTTTTTCCTCATTTGATTTGTTTGATTTTCTGTTGCTCAGCTTTGCTCTCAGCATTTGTGATTCAAATCCTTTGAGATATGACGTTCACTTTACTTCAGGCCACTTTCCATCACCCAAAGATGCCTACACACATCATGAAATCTTCCTGTGACTTAAGAGCTCCCCTAACCTATCTTCACTATATGGCTTCAAAACCCCCTTTTCTTTCCCTCTCTAACGAAACACCACCAGTTTAAAAGCAAGCGTGAGTAGGTGATACAATTAGAGTAAACCACCTAAAAAAGTGACCCTCCTTTCTAGCTGTGAGTTGTCCACAAAGAACATACAGAATGTATGGATCAGAAGAACTTGCCATTGGTTAGTGACTCAGCATCCCGGTACTGGTATTACACCCAAAAGGTAATGTAGGCTTGTGTGAGCAGCCTGCAAAGTCTATTAGATGAATAGGAAGTTTTGCAGTCAGGTGTAAAATTTAAAATTTCCAGGTGGCAAGCACAATTGCTCAAGTATTTTTAAAAATATCTGTGCTAGGCAAAGCCTAAGAGCTTGGTTGTTTGGTGGAAGCAGGGAGGAAAGGGTCAAAAATGTAAATACACTTCCACGGAAAGCAAATAAAAATAATCTTTGAAGAGTAAGAATATTAGTGGATGTTTCCTAATGGTCACCATTCACCCTGTTCATTCTTTGCACTCCACTTGCCAAAGACATAAGGTTTTAATTTTGTTCACGGTCAATGTAATGTTTAGAGTTTCATCTACTTGAACGATTCTTTGGGGGCTGGTTGCAATAGCTACATTTTGGGCTTAAATTGCATTTTGGATTTTTTTTAAACTAAACTGAATCTTACCAAGGAGTGAAACTGGAAAGGATAAAATTAGATTCCTGAACCTTCATCCCTTTTTAGAACCAGACATGAAAAAAACTGGATCCAGTTTTGTTAAATATTTTTTCCACATCTGGTGTTCAGTCAAAACCATAAGAAAAGTGCTGGAAATCTCACAAGAAGTCTTGTACTCTTGTGATTTCCAGTCCAATTTTTTCAGCCACAGGAGATCTGTATAGTTCAGATAAGAATCTGAAGCAGAAGCCAAACCCAAACTGTGAACCTCCTGAGGTTCACCCCACCCACAACAGCTTATGTCTTTACCCATCATTTGCAGCAGATGTTCTCCCAAATTCTCCAGTGAAATAAATTCCACTAAAAGTTTCAGGAGAAAGATTATAAGATACATACAATACAAAATAAAAGTGTCCAAAGCAGCTCATCATGGCCCATTAAGTTATTGTTAAAGACTTTCGTACAGCAGCATCTATTGATTAGAGCAGTTTGCTTCTCCTTACTACTCGTTTTTCCATGCTGGGCTTTGGGGGCTTTTTGATCTAAAGGCCACTGACGTCAATGAGAGTATTTCCATTGTCTTCAGTGGGCTTCGGATCAAGCCCTTGACAAACTGGTTCTCCCATAGGTCAGTCTGCAGAGTGCGGGTTTCTGCCAGCAGATTGTCCCTAGAACATTCCACTGTAGATTTACAGTCTTTATAAAATTTTTAAATGAAGTTCTATAGTTAGATTCATATGGTATATCATAAATTACAGCAGACTCTGCAAGCTTGGGTTTGAGGGTTGGTTGTTGGTTGGGTTTTGTTTTTTTTTCATTTGGCTCTCAGGGAATGTATAGTTTTTTCCATAAGAACTTTTCTCCAAATGCTAATTTTACCTGCTTTATGCTATTTTGCAACAGACCGTGCATTTTTCACAGCCAAAGCTCTCCAAGGAAGGCTGCGCTTGCGGCGGTGTTGGTGATGTGAGCAAGCAGGGACTCGCCATCCACTATCTTGACGCTAGTTCGTAGGGCAGGCTGTAGCTTTGGGCTCTCCTTGTTACCCGTCAGACTAGTGAAAAAGAAAAGCAAGCCAAAAGTTTCAGATTACTTTTTTACCTTAAGGTGCAGCTAAAGCTGAAGCTGATTTTTGCCGATCAGAGGAGCATCTTATGTCCAGCTCCGCCATCAGACCCTTGAGGCATAAATCCCTGATTGCCAGGGATGATCTTTGTGCAGAGCCTTGCACACATGAACACCAGTCTTAACCAGGACCTCTACAACCGCAATACTTCCTAGAGTGGCCAAGCAATGTGACAGCAGGAAACAAGGGACAGCCCTCAGACACTCAAGTCCTAATTCAGATTCTCCATTGCCAGGGCCTAAATTGAAGAATTCAAGCCGCATTGCCATGCCCATCTGCAAAGTGGGAGCAATAATCCCACAATACCTTCTCAGAAATGCTGTGAGGCCATGAACTCTGTCTACACAGAGTAGTACTGTTCAGTAGTAAATGAAATCTGTTTTCACTTCCAAGGGCTATGGCATGAATTACCATAGGCAGAAATCCAGCCTAGCAGGCAATGAACTGGATGGGGCCCACTCAGTTCCTTCCATCTTTAGCTTTGATTTTCATTGTTCTGTTTCATTAACAGAATTGCCATGTCTTCTTTCTCACTCACCCCCCCCCCCCGTAATTTTTCTAAGCTGTTAATTTGCCAGCAGTAAGAATGTCCTCATAATTGTATACCAGCTCTTCCAAAGCACCCACAAGAACCTGATCAGTTTTTAGCAGACTCAGCATTTCCCTCCTTACTTCTCAGCCCTCATATATACAGAAAAAGAGGCTGATGAAAGTCTGTTGTTGTGTTCTCACCGGGGGACCATAATCTGGCCACTAGTTTTCTGCTCAAAATGCATTGCATTCTGAGACACTTCCTTAAAATCAGGACAAGTCCTCCCAAGTCAATGGGGCTGCAGCAATTGGCACCGCTGGTTTTGAAGGGCATAAATATCACCCCAAATGAGGCATCAGCTGAGAATGTCTTGATTCATTCTATACTTTCTTTTATTGCTTTTTATTATTAAGGAAGGATATTGATTCTGCTCAGGTCACCTCTGCATGAAGGAGAATGGGGGAGATGCTCAGGAAAACCATAAAGGATAGCAAAATGGTTTAGGCAACTTTTTCAATTCTCCCCTTTGCTTTCCCATGTTCCCAGTCCCTAAATCCTACCAGGGACCAGCTCCACTCTTGGTCTCTTCCCTGATCACCAATGTCAAAAGCTTCTTTTACGCTGCCGATGAACAGACATTTCACCACTGCTAGCTGCCCCCTCCGATTCATGATTCATTTGAAAGAAATTAACAGCAATAAATTTGATTCAAATCCTATTTTTTTCCCCAGTAGCAGAGTTTGCGACTGTGTACGAGCGCTCCCACTGGAAAGAGAAATGGAAAGATAAAAATAGATTAGATGAATGAGAGATTACAGGATAAAGTGATGGCCGCTTACCAGCTGAAGAGGATTCACTGCTGAAGACTGACAAAATCTCTTCTGACTTTGTGTTTTCGCAGCAGAGAATCTGCTCCATAATTTTTGTTCAGCCAAGCTCTCTTGGAAGTAACGTTTGACCATCTAGTATTTCCTTGGGGCCCTGGAAGAGAGGATGTTTGATGCCAACCTCTGCAGCAATGGCACAGTACGAGCTCAACTGGGGCACCGGGGTCTGTGGGGTAGGATGACACAAGCTTTAGGGAGTAAGGTGAGAAGGGTGGCCTGGAAAGCAGCACCTAATGCATCCCCTGCCTTACCAGCCTCCTCCTAAACATCATTAAATCCTCACCAAGGAGGGCTGCTGCAGGGAATTAGGGAAGGACACATAGCAGGACGTTATTTGCCCATATCTAAACTCAGGATTTCCACTGCAGATTGGCTTTGTCCACCATGAAGACGCGGTTTAATCTCCACTTCTGAGATACAAACCCTCAGGCACAGAAAGGTTAAGAACTCAGCCCAAGCCTCAGAGCCAAAAATAACACTCATTAGTTCTTCATCCACAGGGAGCCCTTTGCTTCCATCTCATCTGAACTGCCATACAACAACCACTGTCCAAGGCATCTCAACAGAGGAGATCAATTTTATAGTGGTTTTACTCTTTGAAAGCACAAACAGGCTCTCCATTAGCAACTATAATTTATCTGACTGTGACCACTGACTGCAGGTCTATGAAATGTATCTAAATGGATTGCACAGAGCCAGAAAACTCAACCCAAGTATACATGGAACACGCACAACAAAGCTCTGCAAATCTGAAAATGCAGAGTATCAGCAAGTGCGCTGGTTTTCCGGATTGGTTTGGGAGGTAGGTAGGCTTAGCTGAAGGCTGTGGTTTCTAAATTGGACATAGTTACCTAAAACTATTGGAAATTTGAATTGCGTGTCAGATGTCTGGATTAAATGGACTCAAGAGACATAAGAAAAAACATGTGGCCCAGTATTTTTCTCTTTTTTTAATGTCTTTTGGAAACTTTAGATCCCATCTGGGGCCTGTACAGTTTCTTTGTTTAGTAATTCTGAATTGAAATTCTTTATAAAGCTTTGTTAATTAAAAGGTAAGAGCTTGATTGTTGCACATGGAGCTCTTCATCCTGAAAGATGCCTGCACATTTTCCAAAAGCATACTCCACTTTTCAAAAAACTAAATGATTCTTTGAAAACTAGGCAGCACAGTTATTTTATTCACCTCAAATCAACAAAATTTTAATTCTAAAATGTACCATTATGGCCTGACCTCATTGCTAACTCTGCCAGTAACTGTCGTAGCTGGGCTGTTGCACAGCTCCCACCAAGCCTCTGGTGCCAGGTGGACTTGGGGCTGCACATCTTTAGCAAGACCATCCAATACAATGATGAAGATTATGAGTAATAAATTTCCTGTGAGTGGCAGCTTCCTCTGGGGTGGACTGTATCACCTGCTCCATGGCACACAGACATATTGTCCCACCATCCCATAAGACCAAAAGGAGCACAAGAAGACACCTTCCTGTAGCCAAAGTGGCCTAATCTCAACCAAGGAGGCAGGACTTGTGTTGAAATGTTTCTCACCAAGACGTGGCCCTGGATCTTAAAAGAGAAGAGGGGATTTCTCAGCTTTGCCACATCCTGGAGATGGCACATGGCTTCCTGTACTCATGCTGGGGTCCCTAACCCCCATTTTCCACAGCCCAGTAGCATTGCCACAACCTTCCTTGTTCACTTGCTGAAGTCAGACCAACCAACCAACCTACTCTTCAGCCACCAGCAGCTCCTTGACCCACAGTCTTTACCTGGTGGATCTTCCCACTTCTGATGTTCACTAGGAAGTTCCCAGGATGATGCAAATTTTTTGAAGCTTTTCCTACCTTTTTTTTTTTCTTTCTGATGCCTCCTGAGCACTTCTGAAGCCTGCTCAGGTGCAGCCTCCTAATTTTAAGGGCTAGAGTACAACACATGGTACGTCATGAGTATGGTTGGAAAAATACGGACTCCAATTTTTTTGGACCTAACCTTGTTCTACAGAATCCCAGAGCTGGACTAACAGACCTGATGTCTTTCTTTTCATCTGACAAGGATAGGATGCATGCTCAGGTCTGAATTGCTGAAAATGGCATAAGGGCATAAAAATAAAGGAAGACTTTTTGCTCTAGGGCACCTCTTCAAGATTTTGCATACAATGGGAAAAGCAGAGAATCTGCATAGGCCATCCAGGCAAAACCTGCAGCTCCTTTCAGCAAAACAGATGGTAGTTGGTGCAGCTGAAGTTGGTTTTCTGGAAGATGTAAACTATGCCAGCTAAAGTAGAGTTAATGGAGGCATATAAATGTAATTGGAAAAAAATTACTGCCTTTATATTTGCTTCTTTTGTGGGTATTAAGGAATCTCCATCCAGTCTCTGCCCTTGGATGTTTGTGTGTGTGTATATATATAGGTCTGTGCAGATTTGCCAGGGTTAAACTGCTGGGGGTAAGAAAAGACAGAAACTCTTGGATGGATTTTGACACCCCTCTCCCACTCAGGTGTGCCAAAACCTTATGGTTTCTTTTAGACTTGCAGAATGAAATGAGTGATGAGGAAATTCTCACCAATATAAAATTGAATTATTTGTTGCTTAAAATAGAGCCGTACCCTCTCCAGGTCATCAGCTGGTGTCAAATCAACCTCTTCTGGGACACCAGATTTTCCTCTTTGGGGATAACACCAAGAGCATCAGGACAGTGCAGTGCAAGCCCAACGGGTCCAAGGTTGGGAAGGGACTGTAACAGTGACCAGAAAATAAGCAGGCTTTGTAATTTTTTTTTTTTTGGCGGAGGGAGAAGTGTTCGCGTTTGGGCAGGAACCCTCACCCCGGGGGGCAGCTCGGGTTGCTGCGGAGGACAGGGAGGGCGAGGGGCTTGCTGCAGGGAAGCCCACGCAGTTTCTCTCCCGGTTTAACAGACAGCCTGGGCTCATAGTTGCCAAATTTTGCGAGCAGCCAGTAGATTTACGAGCCCCGGGAGCGCAGCCGGCTCCAGCTGCTGAGCTGCGCGGCGGAGGAGCCGGGGCGAGCGGCGGCGAGGAGCGGGGTCGGCCGCGGCGGCCCCTCGCTGAGCCGCACGGATGAAACCATGGATAAAAAGGGGAAAACGCAACAAGGAACGAAACGGGGGAGGGATCTGAGGGTCTGCTCAGCCCCTCACTTGTAAGGAGTTGAGAAACGCTGGTCCCAGCGCACCGCGCGGCTTGCAGCAGCTAGTTGTGGGGGTTGAGGAGGAGTATGCAAGGAAGTGTTGGCGGGGGGGGGGGGGGGGGGGGGATAGAAAGGGAACGGGGAGGGGGGTGTGTGGGATAGAAAGCCAAAGCGGGGGAGGAAGGAAAAAAAAGAAAAAAAAAAAAGGCAGCGGAAGAGAAATCCTGGCGGAGCTACGAAGAGAGCAACTTGTCCACAGGGTGTCACTCTTGACCCACGTTTGGGCCAGCACCCAGCCTTGTCTGTGGCAGCAGGAAATTGGAGATTTTCAGTTCCCCAACAAACCTCCAAAAAAAGGCAGGCTGGCACCTCTGGGTGTGCTGGCCCGGGCACCTATCCGCCTGGCTGCTCCCGGCCCTGTGACCCACCCGGGTGCCCCGTCGCCCCCCATTGCACCCTGCCTTGCCCTATCTGGAGCCACCGTGGGGTTTGCCCAACGGTCCTCCCTGGGCCAAGCTTACAGCACACCATCGAAAAAGGGATGGAGAGTGAAAGAAAGCACTCTTCCCCCACAGCCAAACTCTTTCTCCCCAAACTTCGGCCATCTCCCTTCAATGTCTCAAAAGTATTTTAGGTTACTGTGAAATTTCCCTATGCTTCCCATAGTCAGCCTGCCCCTTCCCACCCAGGCAGTGCCTTGAAGATGCTACATTAAAGCTTTAGGTGAGTTGAGTCCTGAACCCGGTTAAATTAAATGCTGATCATCCTTTGCTTTTGGTAGCTGTTACTTAGCAGAGACTGGTTCTTCAGCTAAGGAGAACCCTATGAATTATCACCTTGTTTTCTCTGTCAGGCTGTAGGCTTCAGTAGTCAGGAGGGCAAAGCTGAGGTCGAGTCAGCGCTGGGTGCAGTCTCGAAGAAGGGAGAGCGCTGACCTTCTGTCTGATGTGGTGCTGAGCCTAGGCAAGGCAGGGCTGCCTGCCTGCTCTGCATGCGCCAGCCGGAGGGCTAGCTGACACATCAGCCTTCTCAGGATAGGCACAGGGGGATGTGGGCAGCAACCAGGCTCAGAGGGGCCAGTGGGTGACATGGATGCTGGGGTCAGCAGCACGGCAGCCAAGGTACAGGCTGCAACTTTTATAAAGCATCAGCAGAGCATAAATTATGGTGTGTCCTCCTGGCAAGGTTCCTGGAGCAGAGGACACACCAGCAAGAATACTATCTCCTCTTCCAGGGCTGGTTGGACAGGATTTGTGTGTAGTGTGTACAGCACATAATTCATCAGACTATCATTTACATAGCATGAGCTCAGCACTGCAGCACTCTCTGACATTTTGAAATATTCTGCTAGGGGCTCAGCAGCTTACTGGGGACATCGCATGAGATACATCCCGAAAGGGATGCTGCCCCCTTGCACAGCTCAACCCTCTGCCTGGAGGGGGTGTTCCCAAAAAGCCTACATCCATCAATCTTACCTGTCTGTGAGTCCCTCATTTCTGCAGACACTTCACTCTTTTGCCCCAGGACAATGTTTTTAGGTGTGCTCGGTATAATTTTAAACACGTCTTGGTTTTCTTTCAGGCCATCCTCCTTAATGTGGCTACTCCAAGCTTTTATGGAAACACCTGCAATATGTAAACACAAACGTATAAATCTCTGTAATGTGAAAAACCAGCTTCATGAAGCCATACAAGAACGTAGCCATGTGACTGCAAAACTTCATTTACAAGTATCTAAATATAGATCATAGCAAGCAGCAAACCCAGACTTCAATTTTAAAAGCGAGGGCATAGGGGAGAGTGCAGAGTCAGCACTTCTTAAATAGGAAGTTCTTCTTGTACTAATTCATTTACAGCAGCATCTTCCTTTGACACAGCAAATTTGCATCACAGAATCCTGATCACAGGGACATAAAGATTTTTATGGGAGTCGGAAATAGCCTCCATGCAGGCGCTGCTGTGGAAGTGCTGCACCACCACCGACCTCCGCACCCAGACAAGGGCACACTGCAGTTTGCACCAAGTGAGCTGCGCAGGCTTTACTCCTCTGTGTGCTTTTATCACATCCCATTTCAATTCCATGGTTCCAGTTTGCCCGGGTTGCTTCCCAGCACCAGTGGCCGTGACTGCCCGTGGTCCCAGGGAACAAGACAGGCTGCTAAGCACCATGCAAGGGGTGCACAGGGCATGCAGGCTGAGTGGTGAACACTGGACATAGCCTCCATTCCACCTGCCTACACCTTCAGCTCGACTGTTTAGGGTGATGGGGATATCCCATGCACCATTGTACATCTGTCTATTGCCGTCATCTTATCTGCCTTTAGGTATTAAACTTTTTCAAATCATTCTTCTAGCCTCACAGTTTCCATAGAAATACATTTTAAATTTAGAAAAAGTCAATTGTCCTTTGAAAATCACTGAAAGCTCAGCAGAGAGATAGTGGCAAGTGTCCCACTTAACATACCCTGGTCAAACGGTGGAGCAGTTCTGTAGTATTCATCAACACCCCAGATTTGTACAAGGAGTAAACTCACATTAGGCAGCCACAAACCTACCTGCCAGGGTTTGAGCAGAAAGCAGAAGGGGGGAACCAAGGCTTTGAGAGCCAAAACTCTTAACAGCCTGAAATTAGCCTTTTTCTGGGTTTATGGGAACCACCTCCTAAATTGTGAGGGCTGTGCCCAACTCACAGCCAAGACTGGATCCAGCTGCAGGGAACAGGAGATACCTGGGGGAAGTACTCCCTTCCCCTGGACATCCATCCCACTGAAGGACAAGTGGTGAGAAAGGCTTGAAATAGACTCAACAGGGAGGCACTTTTCCAACCTGAATCCTCATCTGGGAAAGCACTGCTATTTAGGAATGTGATTTAGGTCTTACAGCATCAATGGGACCTAAGCAGATGCTTGACTGAATCCCTCCATCTAAACTCACCAGAGAGACTGGTCTGCAAATTCCTAAACATTTTCCACTGGAATAATCAGAAGATCACACGTTTTCTAAATATTGCATAAGTTGGCTAATTGCTTGAATTTCAAATTTTGGGTAAAAGATCGACGTTATTATCAACTAAACCCCAAATTACTAAAGAACATTTTTCACACGCATTCTTATTCACTGATTTCCTATTTAATAGACATAAAGAACATCAACTGGCATTTGTTTTCAGCCAAATGCTGAAATACTGCTTTTTTTTTTTTTTTTTTTTTTTCAGAGTAAAAATAAAGTCAGAACTGTTTTATGTTTGATGGGACATACAATGGGGCACCATGATGTCATCAGATGAGGGTATTCAGCTGAGGCTGCTGGACTTCAGCATATCAGTGTGATCCCAAACTAATCCAGAACAAAGATCTGTGTTTTGACTGTCCCCATCAGAATATGCAGTAACAAACCTGAAATTTTCATGTGGAAAATTTGAGATTGCACAGAAATTTCCTTTTCCTGCAATAGACAAAAATCCTAAACAATCTGCTCTACGCATCATGCACAGTGTGGAAGAGTCAGGACATGACCAAAGCAGATCCACTGCATCCATTCTGCATTTTGTCTTTAAAAAATACAGCTGCATTTATTAACAACAGTTTTCTGTGCTCACACACATTTTCCTCAGTGCTGCCTAATGTCTTAAGAGCACTTTCTGCCATGGTGTTTGGCTAAAATCTCTGCAGGACAACCAAAAATGCTTCACAGACATGGGGCAGGCAAGAAGCAAAGATGCCATCAGATGGAAGGAGGTGACAAAGGCATGTCAAGAACTGTCCAAAGCACCATGACCAAAAGGCAGGGGGCAAAGCAATGCTTCCTCCTTGCTAAAAAGGGTAAGCAGAAGCTGTTACACCTCCTAAAAAAACATCAACAGAGGAAACTGCAGCTACTTCATGCTCCAAAGCCTGGCTTCTCCCAGCCACCCAGCACACAGCAGCAACACATTAATTATAGATATATATCTCCAAAAACGACCTGGTAACTGTAAAAAAAAGTAACTACATAATTATACTTTACTACTGCTTTTGTTGGACTCACTCTGTAATTACAAAGTAGTTGCTAAGGAAAACCAACCCATTGGTTTTGCCATGAGCAATTAATGCAGGTTACCAACATGATGGTTACTCAGAGCCAACGCTAACATTGGCACCCAACCGTGTTATTCATCTATTGGTTGTGGCTCCCCAATAATAAGTGCTCTGCCTCATATTACACATCCACAAGCATGAGAAACAAATTACATCAAAACCCCAACTGTGCTACTGAAAGAAAAACCCAAGGAACAAATACCCATCATGTGTTACGGTTCCTTTCCCTTGATTTCTGTTTCTGGTAAAAAGGCAGAGCTGGCTTCTCTTGCTCCAAGGGGCAGCAGGTTTCTCTTCCATCCCACTCAAGAACATAGGAATAGGAGCATTATTTGCATTCTGTCTCCTATCCTGGGTTATAAAAACACAACTAAGGACTCCAAAATTGCAGGCCATTTCTTAAAATCACAGCCTTCATAGTGCAAGCGTTATGGGTGGTTGTCTGTCATCTTTGCCTTAAAAGTGGCTGCGGTCCTCTGCCTCTTCCTATTTTCTCCATGCTGGGAGATGTTGACACCTGTCTGGATAAGGATACTTATCCAAAACACTCAGGAAGGCTGGATCCCAATGGGAAACACTGGGTAAATGCTGGTGGTGTATCACCTGCACTGTCTTACGGTGGAAGTAACAGGCAGTGGGGTCTCACCCCAGCACGGGAGCAGCATGAATGTCTTTGTGCCCCCTCATTCCTCCACGGTCATGACTGGTGTCAGTAACAATAAGCATCATGGAGCAAGCTCCTCAGGGATCTGCAGCCTCAGGAATGTTCATGGAGAAAAGCCTTCCCCTGGCCCAGCTCACATGCAGGGGCAGAGGCACTACAGATCTCTCCCCTGAACTGTATTTAGTATGTGCCTTTTTAAAATGATGGCTGCAAGAGCCATAACAAAACAATACAGTAACCGCAGTACCAGGATCCACCTGCATTAAACTGTAGTCCTACAGGTGAACCTTAGCCAGCTCTAGCTGAAAATTCTTGGCCCTTAAAAACAAAACAAGACTCATTAGTCTAAATTAGATGCATCAACCAGACACTGAGTCTTCATATCATTAAGAGTTGCTAATAGCAGCCTGCAGGCATCCTCTACCCAAACCTTTTTCATATCCTACCGTGATGCTGGTGTGAATGATGGCTCCACATTTTCACCCGTCTTTGCCACCTGTACCAGCATTTTCATGAGCATGATAAAAAGTTCTGTGCAATTCAATTCTGGACCATTTTATTTCATGTCTGAAAAGAAAATCAAAACAAAATGAATCTTTAGATATTAAAATAACATTTTTTTGCTACAGCTGAGCCAGCATCTGGCCATAGCTGCCTTCTGCTGAGCCACAGAGATGTCCCATCCTCTGAACCACCAAGCAGAAGGCACCTACCCCAAAGAATCCCCACAACCATGAGAGCACACCAAAACTGTATTGCTGTATTTCAGGTTAGCATTACAGATTTACTGTATCATATAATTTACCATACTTGATTCTTCAACATCCAATCTTTTCCTTATTTTCAGCATCCCCACATTTTTCATTTTCTTTCCCCATCACATATTCATCAGATGCTGTACAAACAAGTGTAGATTTAAAGTGTCCCCATAACATTTTACTTATTCTGTGACTTAATAATAAAAAGAGCACTGAATAGAAAGGCTAGAGTTCAATTTCTAGGCTCTATTGCCATTTGCAAGCTGCACTCTCCCACAGCTCCTCGCTTGAAATACAGCCACCCATTCAGCTTTATGCTAGCTCTGGAGCAATAAAACTGCACTTTGCCAGAGGAATTTTAAATCGTTCTACACCAATGCAGAGATCTTTAAAAAACAAATTTTAAAACATAAGAAGTGAGTGTCAAAGTGAAACTTTTGGATTTTACCAAATGGGTCTGCAAATTCTTGATCTTTACAAAGACAATTTTTATTTGCTCTCAGAAGTGAAAAGGGACATTTTTGGACGAAGTTTTTTATTTAATTTGCCTGCAGACCCCAGAAATAGAAAAACTTGGTGAATGAGAATTAAAAAAAAATCTACCTTAAGCAGAAATCTCCATCACATTGATCCATTCAACAACTTAGACTACAGGAGCCTATAACCCAGACTTGGTTCCCGTGGCTGGGTCCATGCAGGATGGCTGGGCAGCTCTTGAGAACATTCACTATGACCGATGGGCAGCAGGATGCGACTCTCTGCTCTGCACTGAGGGGAACAACATCAGGTCTGTGAATCTCACTGGGTGGAGGAGGTTTATTATTTGAAAGGTGTCACAGTGCAATGTGCAGAGCACAGAGGAGGCATCTCCCATGTCCCATTGCATGTAGCTTGGCACTTCTCTGCCAGATGCTTGTTTTTCTCCGCGTTTTCTTTGTCTGCCTTGGATTGAGAGTCCCTGGAGGAGAGCCCACTTCTGCGCAGTGCAAAGCACCGCAGAGGGCTGGCTGCACCTGGGTTTATAGGAGTGAAATCAAGCAATTACAAATTGTTACTCTCATTTTTTGGCAATTTCATGTTGAAGTTCTGTTTTTCTTCAAAGCTAAAGGTCAATGATTAATTAAAAACTTGTATTTTCCCCAAAATTATGGACTGGGGAAATAATGCAGGGGCAGTGAGCCCAATTCCACTCTCTGTTATACCTCTGTAAACCTGAAATAGCTCACTCTGTTTGCACCAAGTCTCCACCTTCTGATTTCTTCTGGCCTTCCCAGGGCTGTTAGAGGGGTCACAGCTGCAACACTGGCTTTCTAAGGACCCAGGTCTTCCCAAGGACCTGTGTATGCATTGCCCTCCCACTTGGACCAGCTGAACTGGACACCAGCACTCACAGCCCTGGAAGCATTTCATCTGGGATTCAAAGTTACCTGAAGTCCTTTCAACACAGGGATTGATGATGTGTCACATGATGCACTGATTTAGATCTCCCTGGGTTAAGTGTTGCAAACACAGCTACCTGTGAGAGACCACATACGTTTCAGCAGAGTACAGATTTTACAATCCATTATGGTCATCACTGTGCTTTTATTATTAATGTCTTGAAAAATAAGATGTTTAGCTAAGCTTACTAATTCCTTGAAACTCAAATTATTTAAGCTGTCTAACCTTGTTCAGGATAATTATTTCTATCCATTATCCATCATGCTAAAAAATGACAGCTCTGGGACAAGGAGGCTTTTCAAGCAAATGTTTTAAGACAGTGTTTTAGGTTGCAGGCACTGGCAAATGTTAATTAAATTAGATAAACAATGACTCAGAGTAGCTGTGCTATAATGGAAAGAAAGATGGGAGTAATGGGGGGAAGGAATTTGGCAGCTCAAAGGTCAAAACAGCTTTTTTGGAACTGAGAATCTGTCCCTTGAGCAAGTACCTTGTCTGAATGCAACAGGATGAAAAGAACTGGTGTCCTTTTACTTTTACACCTCCAGACAGCATTTGCGTGGGTTTGCTGTGTGTATGTGGTGCACAGTACCTGTGCAAGGCATCCTCCAAACCCACCCACCAGCCTTGGCCACACAATCACGGGAGGATCACTGTCCTCCATCAGCATCCTCTTCCTTGGGTAGGGCCAGTCCTGAAACTGCTGATCCAGGCTGAACGCTGGATAGTCCCATTTGGTGGCAGTTGTCCACTGCACTGAATTAAGCACTTACAGGAGTAAGGCTCCAAAAGTGACTTGCAGGTCTGGAAATGAATCTCCTGGTAATTCCTGTGACATAGCTGTGCTTAATCTGTACAACCATATGGCTTCATATGACTTATTAATACTTAATAAAACTGTTCTTGTAATCTGGTGCAACTGCTCCTACAATGTGCAATAACATTTTGAAAATCAAAGCACCAAAAGGAAGATTTTCTACTGAGGACTTGTTGCACTAAAGACCCCAAATCAAATACTTGGTTTTGAGTTTTCCACCTACCCAAAGAGAAGAGGCTGAGATCCTCATTTTTGCTGTGAAAGTGAGTGAATTGCTGATGTGAAGAGGTTCCTGGTGTCCCACACTGACCCTTTCTCAGGTCCTGTGGGGTGGTGGGGCTTTCCCTTTGGAGGAGTTTTGGAGCGCATCTGTTTTGCTGCTGCAGCTCTGGAGTTTGTATAGGGAGTCAACACTTCAGAAGTGCAGCAGGGGTGGACCTGTAAAGGGGTAGGATGAAGGGAAGAGAGAACAAAGTCACATAGCACTCTTAAAACAACTTCAATTGTGTTAAAGGAGTGTATGGGCCACCTACAGAAGTTTATAAGCTTTAGTCTTTTACATCTTTTAGCTCACAACAGAGGCTTTTATGTTTGTTCCAGAAGTCTGAGGGTCCTTTACTGCTGTTTTTTGTCCCCAGCTGCAGCAAGAGCCAATGGACCCTCCCCTCTGGCTGGCTCAATGACCATCACCTAACTTGTGATGGCTGGCATGCCTGGTGCATGCAGGGAATAACCAACGCCAGCTCTTGCAGTGGCAGGGGAGCAAAGGCTTCAGGAGTGAGTAACAAGCCATCGGTGAGCAAGCTAGCCAGCTACAGCTCTCCCTAATGAAACCCAGAAACTGCTCAACTATTCTAATTCCTGCACATCTCAGGTCATGTTCCTTCAAGCGTTCAGCTGACTTGCCTTTCTTTCTGGAAACGGCAGCACTGCAGTCCCTTACTGTTCACGTCCCTGATGGGGGACCGGTGCTGCCCTCACCCTTGGCATCCCTGTGATTCAGCCAAGTGTTGGGTTTTATACTACAGAGATACTGATCCGTCCAAACTTTCCTCACCTGCTCTGATCGTTTCAGCTCCTTGGGGACACACACCTCCATGCCACTGTCCAACTAATTAGTTGCTTCACTGGCTGCATTCTGCAATTCTTCAGTGATGGGTCCCCATCTGACATCTTATGACAACTGATTAGTAAAGTAGGCCACGAGTTTAAGAAATATGTAATTTGGGCACCACTTACTATTAACTGTTTGCATGCTCTTTTTTGTTCATTTGTTTTTCAAGAAATTGTTACCTTTCAATGTAAATACCAAAGGATGAAAAAAAAGTTTGTGAACTGGCAATTTTAAAGCAAGATGCAGCAAATCTTAAGATCCCTTCACTAACAAGCCCTGAAGAGGCAATAAGGGAATATGTGTTCTTACTGCAATGCCATATATTACAGAAGGCTAGATACCAAGGCAACATCCAAAAGTGCCAGTCCTTCCTGTAGTCTTGGGCCAGAACCATACGCAAGCTAATTAATTAATTAGAATTAAGTCAAAACAACCTGCTTTCACCCCAGGTTTCCACTGCCAGCAGAGCAGAAAAGAAATAATAAATAAAACTTAAAGATTTAAACGTAATGAATACTCCTCTCCAGGTTAAAAGGATGCCAGCAAGCTACAGCACCACAGCGGTTAAATGTCGTTGAAGATTTGACTGCCTTTGGTCTGGGATTTGCTCTCACTTGAGAGCTGGTCAAACCAATCTTTCCAAAACACTGACTTCTGAACTTTTGCCAGAGGTACCTCTCTCCGGTGACCAGGCAGGCGACATGTTAAACCTGTCAGTTCATAATAAGCAGAAAAGTCTGTACCCGTCATGGGGAGGGCATTTAAAGGCACAGGGTTTCCTTCGGTGGGTGAGATGGAGGGCTTATATATGTACCAGGAGGCTTAGGAACGTTTGAGGAGAGTGGTGGGACCCCATTGCCAGTAGGCTGGTACGCATCCCACTGGGGTGGAGAGACCTACCCTGGTTTTAAAATCTGTCCTTTCTAAAATACAGAGCTCTACTCTTGCAAGATGATGCACAATCTGCTTTCAGGAAAGTCTGAAAGATAAAGGGGGAGAAAGGATAAAACCTAAGTTACTACCAAAAGAAAATGAGAGACAAAACCTTACAGATTTTGTGTTCATACACAGGCCACCCTTGGCTAAGGATCTCAAGTAATTTCCGATCTAAGCCACTTTTGACCGCATGCTCAGCCTCTCTGTTAATTCTGAGGGCACTGCAACCACTGGTAATACAGATTGTGATCATATTACAGCAATGGTTTCTCCAGAGTTTTATAAGAGACAAGCAGTCAACAGGAGCCACGAATGATCCTGATTTTAGCACCATGGTTTGGAGGAGGAGCCACAGGCGACTGGTTCTTCTCTTGAACCAAACAGTCCTGGTGTAATACAGAAAAGCAGTGTTTCTTTGCTCCTTCAGCCACCTCTAAAGAGGTCCCTTCTACGTACATTAGTAAACCGATGTCCACCATGAAGCACTGAAGTCTGATCAGGATAGTTAGACTGTTCTAACGGGGAAGCTGAATGCTTGTATTGCTGTGACCTGTGGTCTACCCTAGCACAAACCAGATTCCACCAGACCCAGAGCTGAAAGAGCTCTGCTGCCACCAGCTCGAGGTCCCCTCCCACCAACAGAGAGGAAGATGATCCACTCTGATCCTTCCCGGTCTCTCTGTGTTTATACAACACCACTTAGACTGGGCACTGCCATCTCACCTGCAAGAAGCAACGTGAGTCCAGAGCAAAGTCTGAGCCTGTTTCTTTACCCTGGGGTATCAAATCGGCCAAGACATATCTCCAGCTCTTTCAATATTTATATACAAGTGAGGGTAAGTGTTCTTAGTGCTGGCAAGGCACAGCAAACAAACATCTCTATTTTTCCCCAGATGCAATCATGCCAATTCCAGGACGAGGTCCCAATGCTGAGTCAAGATAACCTGAGGGATACACAACAGGTAGGTGAAGTTGAACCCGAGTGACAGGAGATGTCGACATGCAGAGGAGAGAATTTGGAAAAGTTTGTGGTTAAAGCACACATTCACGATTGAGCACCTATATACAAAAACCCCAGAAGAATCCACAAGTACATTCAGCTCTCTCATAGCAGCAATTATCACTTCCAACCATCCCCAGTTGGCTGAGAGACTGCATCTCATCCTGGCAGATACTGACCTGGCCTTAGTTTTTCACACCTTGGTCACTTGGCTGTATTACAGCAAACCGATATAGCTGGGCATGAAGCCTGCAACACTTAGGAAACTCCAAATAGTACAAAATGTTACAGAAAACCTCTTCAGTGACACTCACTGCCACAAATACATCACATCTATCCTCAACTGTCTACAACAGCTTCACAATTTTTATTTGGAGACATGTTCAAGTTTTTGGCCCTTTTCTTTCTGATGCTCCTTGGCCTGAAGGTAGGATATCTGAATAACTGTGTGAAACTATTGTATAAAAACCACGGTCGAGAGAAATGTTTTTCTGGTACAGTAGAAGCCTTTACAACTGGAGTAAAGCCTGTCTGTGTGGGAGACAACTTTTGCATGAGCATGGTATGAACTTGCTTAATCATAGATGATTGTGCGTGCTGTAAACAGGAGTTATCCCCCTCTCTCAGGCAAGAGCACTTGTAATTGCTTGATGAATTTGTAGTATAAAAATAAATAAATCAGAACAGCTCTGGAGGAAGCCACTGAGCTCTCCCCCAGTGTGAATCCAGTTGCAGGTATTGCTCTTGTTGGCATTCAAGGCTCATGCAGACCCACCTCTCACTTGAAACAGATGTGAGTAAGCAAATAAAAGAGTTGCAAGCTGACGAGACAGTCAGCAAGATGCATTCAGAGGGTGTTCCCAATTGATCTGTTTTCTGCATCTCCACTTTGTCACCAGAGTTTACAGCAAGTTGATTTTTAGTTATTTCAGATTAATAGCAACTAGACCACTACCTTTGTTTAAACCCACTCAGGGTGGTCACATCTCACCAAATCCAGATCTCCCTCCTCCCAGATCAGAGGATTTTGAGCAACAATCAAAGAACCCTGTGTGTACTGTCAGGAAAACTATAGATACTAGTGAGCTGCAGATGAATCATAAAAAAACCTTTGTATTTACACTTGAATCCTTGATTTGTCTGAATAATGCCAGCAAAAAAGAGAAGTCTTCATCTTAGATTTCCAGTACCTGGCTGACAAAAAGAGCAGGTTAATTCTTTTTTCTAGTAAGCTTGGCAGACTCATAAAAAGGACTCCTTTGAAGATACCATGAAGTGCAATTTTTCAGAGAAAGTTGGTTTTGTGAGCTGTAAGTGTATGTTTGGTCAGAGTTTTGGCAAACAACTCAAGCTAGTTTTTGTCCTATGTAAGCCTTTTACGTCATGCCCTAGAAACAACAACAGCTGTTAATTATTTATCAGCTGATGAACATTGGCCTGTTAATTGCAAAACATTATAAAATAGATTAGGCAGCAAAGCTCAATATGTATGCAAGCAGGGTTTTTTTCTCTGTTTTGTATGTGACTTGATTAATTAAGCAATTTTAGGTCTCTGCTTAGTTTACAGAGACTACCTTCATCAGTAATTTGATCTCAAAAACTCTAATTGGTCCACAATCTTTAGATAATTTTACTAAAAATTGAAAGACTTTTCAGACTTCAAGCTTTATGAGCCCCGATCATGACTCTAATTCATCATAAAGATGAGGTCTCTAGTATCTCCAGTGTATCGTGTTTTGAACTGAAATGATTAAGAGCTCCTTCGGAAGGGGAAGCGCTAATGAGCAAGGAGAAGGCCACAAGATTCAAAAGATTGCTTACTCCAACCTTCTTCATGCCAGGTCTTAGCCTTTACATGATATTCTTGCCATTCAATACTATTCAGTGGTGCATCAGAAGACCACTGTAGACAGCCAATGACTCATCTGCATTACAGGTCCTATTGGCTCCTTTCTTGGTCTGTTGACAAGAAAACCATGATTGACTCCATACCAATGAAATAAAAGTTTCCAAATTTCCTAGCACCTCCCTTCTGCCAGTGGAATACTGTCATCCTATTAAACTGGCCTCAACGTACAACAGTCTCTTTCACAAACAAATGGCTGTACGAGGTCGAGGAGAAAATCTGCACAAAAGGTTTTTTGAGAGGCTGTGCAGGGCTACCTGGGGACAGGATTCCCATGCTGTTGTCCACCATGCAGGCATTTTGTTATGTGTGAGCCTGGTGGTCTGCAAGCAGTATTGAAATAATCTGTTCTAGTTGCCCACGTTTGTCTGCTTGCCCATTATCTATCACGTTGGTCTCATCCTCTTGTTGGCCTTCTAATATCATCAATTTGGGGGCTGACCAGGAGAATCTTGTTCTTACACTCTGATCTCTCACGCACAGTCTCCTTCACTTTTTAAGAAGGAAGGTGATTTTTCATGGCAAACTCAGGCATCCCAAGAGGCCAGCACTCATCGACAGACACACAATAAAGTGGATCTTAAACCAGTGCACATTTGAATAGGTTGATTGAATCAAATGGAGCCTTGTTGATTCACACCAGCTGAGAAGAGCACTAGAGGAAGGGATTTGAGAGGATTTAGGAGCTGTCCCAACTGCAAAACCCTTTAAAGTTTGATTCACAGATCTGCAAATCAGAGAACAGACTGGCAGTACGTGCATGCAGATCAAAACCAGTCCCAAAAGTGGTGAGATGCTTCCATCAGGATTTCATCTTATCTGCTGGCCTCATTGTGCCAGTTACAAATCACCGCATACTCCAGCAGTCAAAACAGTTGGAAAGTGCACAAGATCATGGGTTCTGACCAGCTTCCTGCAGTGCTCGCTGGAGCAGCTTCTCTCACTTCCACTGCATTTTGGTACTGCAACTCTTTGGGTCAGCAACCTCCAAAGAAAAACTTATAAGCTTTTCAGAAAGTCATACCAAGTCATACCCATACCCAAAGGAAGCAAGAAAACCCCAAAACAGATGCATGCAAGCTTGATTTTAAGAAGCAGGGAAGGGTGGGAACAGTGTGCTTGTTGCTTTTCCCTCCAAATAGCATCAGGAAGCCCTAGTCCCTGAATTAAAAAGGAAATAAACTTTCAGTGCGGGTTGTGGGACCAATAGTTTATACACTAAAGTAATATGCACATTTAACAATCTGAAAATGAGACAGCTCTGCGCTGCACAGTCAGCCACAAAGAAAACAAACAAAACCCTTGGAGCGATCGTCCTGGAAGGTTTCGACTCTTAATTCAGACCAATGTTTGAGTGTACAATCAAGGTGCAACTGCAGGGAGGCCAATGGTCCTCCAGCTGGGACCCAAGGGCTGGGTAAAAGGGGCCAAGGCCAGCCCTCTTGCCATGAAGCCAAGGTCAGCCTTGCCTGAATGAAGGTTGCTGGAAGGGGGCCATAATTCACAACATCATTTAAATGGTTAAATGGGCTACACATGTGGCAGAGTGCTCCTGGAGTGGTGAATTTAGAGTGCTGTATTCTGTTTAAATAATAAATGCTGTAATTTTTTTCTTTTTTCTTTTTTTTTCTTCTTTTTTTTTTTTTTTTTTTTTTAATAGGACTTGTACAGCCTGTAAAGTGTATTCAAGTATAGAAAAAACCCAGTTGCTCTAAATCTGCAATCACCCCGAGCACTGGGTTTTGGCCATCTAAACCAGAGCCGAACTGGGGCAAAAATGAAAGCGTATTTATAAAAATATCCACGACGTGAGATACCCCTAAACTGTTTCCTAAGAGCAATGATCTAAGAGGGGCTTGAACTCTGGTTTGCATAGGTACTGCTTAGATCTCTGAATGCTCCTCATGTTCTTAATCACGTCTGCTCCAGAGATGAGGCTATGAATAATTAACTATGCCTCCAACATTACAGTCATAGATTATGGTGGTGGTGACTTGTGGACTGCCATGCGCAGCATAAACCATTTAGGAAACTCTGTTATCCACTTTCCCTTTATATTTGTCTTGCAATCACTTACCGCTTAAAAGGGTAAATCTTTCATAGCTTTAATTAAAGCATTTAAAATAATTTACACTGAAATTGTATGTGCTTGGGTCTGTCAAAATTGATGCTTTAATAACATGTCATCCCTTTTTTCGATTGCCCTGAAATCTGTTAAAATTACCACTAATCTAATTGGGAACAAAGTTGTCAAATGCATGCAGCTCTGACAGTTTGTCTTTCTGCAAACTGCCGACAGATTGCAAGTTACGCATGTGTTGAGCAGATGGGTAAGTTAAAAGGAACACAAAAAAAAGCAATTTATTAAATCACCTGGAACCAGCAGCTCCATTCCAAAAATAGTGAGAATGAAATATAGCAAGAGCTAGGAGAGTTGGCACTGGAATATGCCAGAAGGTACCAGTTACAAAACAAGATAAACATTTTGAGAAGCCTCAGCTGTGTTGCAGAATAATGAGGCGTTATTTAACCCGATATAGATTACCAGCAGAAATTAATTTAGGGTGCAGGGTTTTGTGAGAGTGTGTGAGTGTGTGTGTGTGAGTGTGGGGGTTTTTTTAAGGATTTTTTTTTTTAAATCCCTGTGTTTTAACCCCTTCATGTCTGAAAGACAAGTCCCCTGTCTCTCTCCCTCAACCCTAGCCCTTCCCTGCAAAGCTGCTGGACCCGTTCACATCCCTGTGGTGGAGAAAGGCAGCAGGTGCCCTATCCTTCAGGTTCCTCCTACACCTTCCCTTTCAGGTGCATCTCCCTCATATTTGAGAGAGGCCATAGTTGCAGGTTCCTCAGAGAGAACTTGGCCACTGACATCCTTGGGCTAGGTAGTCCCATATCTGCTCATAAACACCTTTTTTTGAAGGAAATGTGAAGAGGAGGGAGGCAGGAGACAACTGGACCATCCGTTCCGGTCCTGCCCTTTGCAATCCCTTCCTTGGACCAGCTCACCTTGCACTGGCCCCGCTGCTGCTCCTCTGCTCCCTGCCTATTCTCCATGGCCCCCATCTCTCTGTCCACCACAAGCAGCAGGAAACGGAGATGAGCTCTGTGGCTGTCGCATGGATCCAGTCCTCCCCACACATGTCCATCTACTCCAGGGACACGCAGTCGGCTGTGTTTATACAGTGCTTAGGAAAAAACAAGCTTCATTCTTAGTTGCTCTGTAAGCACTACTCTGTTTAGCAGCATCTATTATTAAAGAGCAAGACCAAGATTAAAAATCAGTGCAGAAGCACTAGATAAGCATGATTCACCTGCTGAGACCACCACAGAGGACACTGGGGTGGAGATGCTTGTGTGCTTCCCCTGGTTCAGTGCCAGCTCAGAAAGACAGATGAAGGCACGAGGCTTCACCGGTTCACGTTCATTTTTGGAGGAAGCTCTGAAGTGCCTCCTCTCACCAACAGTTGGAGGTGTTGTGGGCAGGGAGCGACCACTGTGTCTTCTGGCCCTCTGATCTCATGCATAGCTTTGCCAGAAGTCCTGCACCAAATCCTGTCCACGGCAGCCAGGTGGGCAAAGGAGAGGGAGGACAAACAGGTCCTGAGACACCATGTCACCTGGAGTCGACAGGATGCTCCCTGGTCCCACAAATAAAAAAAAAAGAGATGAGCTCCCACAGCCACAAAGTACATTAGGAAAGAGACCCTCTCAGCTACTTTATGAACTGACTTTATAAGCCACAGTTTAAATGGCTATGGCATCATTTCAGCAAATGGAGATATACTGATTTAAACCAGCTGACAATCTTTGGCCCATAACACAAGGTAATAGGTACCTCTTCCCAGTGAGCAGGGAGTTGGTGCCATTTCATACATGTGTTCAGGGAGGAGAAAAGATCATAAAAAGAATTGCAAATGGGAGGTTACAAGCTGATTTGCTTCTCCTTCCTTTTTTTTCTTTCTTTTAACCAACAAATAAGCATTTTGATCCCTTCTTTCCCCCAGAAAACTTGAGAAGGAAACTCTGCCTAATTTTCTACAGTTTAAAGGTGTCTTATATACTGGTGTAAAGATGGATGAGCCACTCTCCTGCAAAAGTGATGGCATTCCTTGTGTAAAATTTAGATTTATAAGTCTCAATGAGCAAGAAAGATGAAAATCTAGCCCTAGGTAACATTACTGCACTCTGTGTGCCGTCAGGCAAAGTATGATCCTTAATGCCAGATTAAAAGCACATAATATAAAGCACCTAAGCAGCATGGTGGGCCTGATTCTGAAGTTGTCTCCAAATAGTTTAAATTGTGATTAACCTGATGAAAGCCAATGAAAAAAAAATGAAATATCAAAGCAGAGTGAAAACAGTTCAGATATTTCAAGCAAGGTCAGGTCAGCCTCTGCATTCCTGAGCTCCCGTGCAGAGCAGCGATGGAGGCAGAAGGTGCTATTAAACAACATTTATGCTTCCACATCCAAAAGCCAGAGCTTTTCTGATCCCTGCTTGGCTGCTTCCCCGCAGCTGGGCTGTAGCAAGAAATGCAGGGAAACCACATCTTTCCTCTCTGCCTTGTCCCCGGGTCCTTCCCCAAAGCTCCTTCCCTCTCCTGTGCACCCCTCCTTGCGTGGCATGGGGAGGCCACAGATGCTGGCCCACACTTTCATATTTCCTTTCACTGCAATTTAAATGGACATTTCCCCCCCTCTCCTCATATCCAAGCGGGTCATCATTTAGTCTGTGATTTATTTAATGGTGGTTTTAACCCCACTTAGAAATAGGCTGCTTTCATGATTTATTGATTCCTTCTTCCCCTTGTTAATTTGACTCATTTCTTAGGAAATTATTCATAGTTAATCATGGTAAGAATAAAATTAGTTATAGTGCCCACTTTGCTGCAAAGGGAGCGTAAATAACTTTTAAAGCAAATCAGAAAGAAAAACATGTTAAAGAAAAAAAAAAGAAAAAAGCAAAAGCCAGAAGAATATATATAAAATGATGATAATCTGAAGGGCCCAGTAAATTAAGCCTCTCCACTGTTACTGGTTAGAGGAAGGCACAAATTTACATTACATAGGAGCATGGCTTTTACAGCAGGCTCTCTTCAACTGAATTTGCCATATCTTCTGGGAAACACACCATTTGGAAGATAAAATCTCCCACCACTCCACCACCACTGCCACCATTCAGAAGATTAAAAAACCCCGCCAACTCTGTTGTGTGCCTTTTGTGCCCACTAGAGGAATGTAAAACCATTATATTTAAGTATCATAATGGCCAACATATGCTTTTTCTTAGAAATGACACCACCATCTGGATTAAGTTCTCCTGATCATTTCAGACAATGTTACGATTATTATTTTTTTTTCCCCTTCAGGAGAACAAACTGCCCAGAAAGTAACAACAGCCACAGATGGGGAATTTTTGCTTTTCCTTTCCCACCACTGGCAACCTTGAGAAACATAGTAAACTCTTTATATGTACCTAAATCACTCAATTTCACTTGCTAATTGATCATGAAAGCCTACCTTGGTACACCCCAAAATTAAGCCTGCAAGACTCCTATTGCCTTTGGCTGTACAACTTCACTATTACAGTTAATAAAGTATGTAATTGCCATAATGATAAAATTACATCATGTTACTGTCTGCAGCAGTCTCTTCCCCACAACCATATCGGTCATCAAAATTGCACCGAGTGGTATGGGGAGAAAGAGAGGCAAGCTTAACCCTTCGCTGGCTGAGGGCTTTTCAGCACATTGGTGTGCAAAGGGGAGGTCTTCTCACCTGAGTGACTCCTTACCGGCTCCATGGCTATTGTCATGGACGTCGGAGACCTTCTGGGCCACCACATCCAACTGGCTGTAACTGGAAATGGGTATGCCGGGATAATTGATGTGCTCAATCTGACCATGCACAGGTGGCAGGGAGACAGCATACAGCAGCTTCTCGGGTTTGCTAGTGCCATCTGTTGCCACAGGAACATCTGTCGTCAAGGTCACCCTGTCACCCTCTGTTAAAGTTACAGGTTTGGCGAGTAGAACAATGTCACCTAAAAAAAATGAAATGAGTAAAAGGGGAAACCAAAGGGAGAGAAATTAAAAAGGCAAATATTCCTTGTTACATCCCAGACCAGAAGGAGAGAGTGGGATAACAGTCAGTCCTTAAGTTCAGGGGAAGGAGAAGAATTTTATCAAAATAGCTTGGGAAAATATTTTTACTTTAGGTTTTAGAGGCAGACAGGACATTTACAACAGAAAAAGCTGCAGAGCTGTCTCATTTGTTTTCAAATATGCTCCACAGTGAGTCTCATTTCAAGGCTGATGCTAAGTGGAATTGCAACATTTTTATCTAATCTCAGCCCAGGTGAGTTTATAGAGGAGCACATGCATTTATCTGTCTGCATGATTTGTCCAAAATACTGAAGCCAGCTCTGATTTTCTGTTTGGGGAGACAGAATGACCCAGTTGTTTAGGAAGAACAATTATGTTAATAGATCCAAACGAGCCAATGGACAGAACGTGTTAATGAATTAAGCATTAAGTGCAAACACTGTGTTTTAAGCTGATAGTGATTCTGTAACCTCAGCAACAGAGGTTCTGGCTCCAGTAGATTTATTTATGAAGAGCTCCACCGTATCACCCAAGGGCCAGAGCAATTTTCACGTTTACAAAGGAGTAGCCCCAGAAAACTGAGGCTGCTAGAAAATTGAACAACTGGTCTTCTCAGAAGAGGAGCAGTGATGATTTACCTAGTCATATCCAGTTCATCCTTTTCTATCATAACCCTCTTTGTTTTTTATCTGAATCAGGGTGGCAGCATAATGGCTGACCTGCCAAAGGCAGAGGCAGAGACAAGCTTTTATCCAAGGATATTGCAAAACCAAGAGAATAACGTCAATCAGCTTCCATTGCTGTCAGTCAGCCTGGTGATGACAATATACAATAGTGGCATTTCTAGCCCAGACTCCGCAGGAGCTTTTTTTCTGTTTCTTGCCTTATTATTATGTTGCCAACTGACTTTCAGAAACAACAGGTGTCTATTAAATGGAGATGGACGCCAACAGCATCTTGTCAAGGTTTGGGTTTTTTAAAAACTTATTTCCACAACAAAATCTGCAACAATTTCCATGCTTTCCACCCCATTTGATGGCTCACCTTTGCTATTATCCCCTTTAACACCACTTCTCCACTGCAGCTAGCATAGCAAATGAAAACCATGAATGAGACTTGATGCATTCAAGAAATTACTACTATCTGAGGAAATCAGTCTAAGGACATTGTAGTCATTCAAAATATAAACACAATTAGCTAGCTTGCCTTCATATAGAAAAAATATGATTGTGTTTGAGAAAAATCATCAAAAGTAAAAGTACCCAGCCCCTTCCCCAGTGCAATGAGTCTTATCAAAACCCAGCAGTCTTGGAGTGCGTGGCATCAGTTAACACATTTGTGCTGTGTTAGAGAAGAAGTTAGGTCCTTCTTATTTTTGGGTTGCATCTTTGAAAAAGACTAAATTTGGATGAGATCTCACTGAATAGGGACCCCTTTCAGGCTATTTTCAAATGTGATCTAAGATCAAGGAGGAGTGCAGAGGAGAGAGGACCTAGAAAGGCAAAGGATGGGACAACACTGTAGGAAGCAGCCAGGGATGCAGGACATCAACCTGCCGTACACTCTGCTCAAGGGTTACAGAAGTCCACAGTCAAGCCCAAGCTGACTGAGTAGATGCAGTGCTCATGTTGACTCTTTTTCTTTACATGAACTCCAAACAAAGAAGATAAAATAAGGAGGCAACAGTGAAACAGGCAAGTGCAGTTAACCCTACTTCATTTTTGCCCACATGGAAAAAAGGGCCAGGTTTCCCACAGCGAGAAAACTCCCATTTTTTAGATGCTCAGCAGAGGACAGTGATGGTCACCTAGGTTGTCCCTATTAGAAAAGCTTTTTGTTACTGCCTGCCACCCTGCTGCGTTGCCCCATTGATGACATCTGCAAACAGGAGTCTGTCAAACTTAAAAACACCAAAAGCCTTTCAAGAATCAGAGCCTGACCTTTGCTAACCTCATCAGATCTGCTCCAGAGATGCAATGATGGGAAATTGCCCCCAAACCCTTGACATGGAAAGAACCCTCCTGATTGCTCCTTTGAGCAGCAGGTTACCACTCCCATTGCTTAATGCTGGGGGAAAAATCAGGCTCCTTATGTCCCTAATTATGAGACCAAGGATGAAGCTTTCAAGCCTATACCTAAACCACACTGATCTGAGCACACGGCTGAACTGGGATGTCAGCCATCAACCAGTACAGTTTAGTTACCATGAAGCAGGTATTAATTAAAACAACTTACCTAAAAAGTCTCCAGGTTTATACCAATAATCAAAAGAATAAGTAAATACACATCTGGTTTTCTAGGTAGTTTGATTCACTACTTCTCTTATTTGTTTCTTTTTTTCGGCCTGATAACCATTGTGGTCAGGGTACACACTGCTAAGTATATACGACATACGACAAGGAGACATGTACATCTGAAGTTGTTCATCTAGCAGCAACATTTAGCCTTAATATGGTGTGGTTTATTTTGTTTGTTTGGTTGGTTTTGTTTTTTAGAGTCTAGGAAAAAACCAGACTTCAACTGCTAGGATGGGTGAAACCCTGTGACCAGCTGCAACTCCAGCCGTCACCAGCATCCTCTGCACACTCCTTGGGGCCATGTCAGCTCCCTGCTTGGCAAGGCTGGTGAAGCCACTTAGATTTTTTGATTCACTTGCTTAAATGTCGTGGGCTTGAAAGTTTGACTTGAAATATAACATTAGTGGGTTTGTGGTAAAAGCAGCAGAGAGGATAGGATGACAGGCGGGGCAGAGGGGACTGATTGAAAGCAGGTGTGGAGGAGGAAGATGGGAGGAGGAGAAAGAGGAAAACATGACTGAGTAAGTAAATTCAATGTTATTGTACATATTGAAAAAGAGCACCCATATATAGAGCACCCACCTGTGCTCACTTCTTTTTAACGCTGCTTTTTTTTAATATATAAAAAGAGATAGGCTTTAAAATTGAGCTACCAAAAGAAAACACACGCTGCTCCCCCAGAGGTGACCATGGCAGGAGTAGTACAGGGCAGATGTTCTCCACAGCGTTTAACTTGCCACTGGGAGGTACTGGGGTCCTATGGGAAGAATGGTACAGGGCAGGATGGAGGTGTGACAGCCCATATAGACATCAAGGTGGGCTTGCTTTCTGGCTACAGTGGGGATTTTGTATTTATATCTGTATACACCCATACAGAGAGAATAAAACGTAGTGGAGACCTATGTTTCACCTTGTTTGGCCTCTTGAGGACCCTCACTGTGTTCATTTGACTCCTGCACAGAGTACAGTCTTCTTCCCTCAACTGGTAAAATACATTCTCAAGCAAAAAAAGGATTCCCCTTGGTGAGGGGAAGGAAATGCCCAGGAAGGTAAATTAAAAATTACGGGACATTATTGACTGCATGAAGCTGCTTTAGGGATGCTGATGAACTGCTCCCTCCTTCCACACACCTTCACACTATCCTGAGTCCATACGGCTCTGCCTCGTTTTTTTACTACATTTTTACTTGATTGTACATATTATTGTCTCATTAACTGCAAAGCTTTCCAGGGCACTGAAAAAGAGAGTGCATTAAAATACACTGAAAGTCCTGGAGCTCAATTAACACACACCAGGGGGTTCAAGGGGAGGGGAAGGGGGGGAGGGGGTCAACTCCAATTATAAAAGGCAAACTTATCTTTTTTTTTTTTTTTTTTTTTTTTGTAATATCAGCTAATTAGACTTTGACAACCAATTAGCAGATTTTTAGCTGTGCTGAGAATCAAGTTAGTGCTGAGAAAGGAGGAGGCAAGTAAACCAAACAAGCAAATGATCTTCTTGTACCACAAACAGGCTGTCCTTAAAAAAAATATCCACAGGGCCAGATCCTGCTCCAGGATTTATAGCCCTTTCAGCTGGCTGTCGTGCCAGTTACTTGCAGGTGTAAATTGAGCGTAGGACTTGGCCTGCAAACTTAAGCTTGCCATAACTCATACAAACCCAAGGCAGAGAAGCGCTTTCCAGCCTCCTTGCAAGGTTACATTTTAACTTTTAATAACCTATTTTGCTATTTTTTTTTCCTACCAACCATGAAGTATCCAGATGATTATTTAGGATTAATGGATTATCAAAAGTGCCAGTTGGCACACTCCTAGTAAAGAGAAAAAAAAAGGGGGGGGGGGGGGGGGAGTGTAACAAATGCAGCTGTTTACTAATAAATAAAGCCTCAGCTGTAACAGAAATAAATTAGATGCATTTAATTGGTCGACTGCAAACCTCCTCTCTTTATTACAATGCTGCTTCTTGTTATTTTATGATGTCAGGCTAGATGGCAGACTGACAGAGTGTTTATGAATCACAGTTTGCAGATGGCACTCCTGGTTTTTCGGCAGTTATGAGCACAAGTAGCATGAGGACTCAATAGAGGGTTTTTGCCAGGGAGGACCCCCTGAGAATTAGCCGCCTTCATTTCTCTGGTGCCAATCTCCCCCTGACAGGAGCACTATTTCACAAAACCTACATTCAATAAATTACACCCGCCTGGCAAGAACTTGGAAATATTTAACACTCGGAGGACACCAGCGTCTCAATTTGATTTCTATTCATTTCCAGAGGACGCCAGGCACTACTTGGAACAGTCCTCGTTTGTGTGCATGCGCATGTGCTCCCCCGCCCCCCCAAAGTAAAATAATAAAAAAATCCTGGTCTATGCAGCCAGAAATATCTCGCCCTGCCTTCAAAATGACTTCAAGTCTCCTGAGGACAGTTTACGGTCTCATGCCCTGGTCCTCCTGAGTTGCCCTGCCTAATGACAGCTTTGTAATCCAGTTGGGAAATATCTCACATGGCTGCACTTGGAGCTCTTGAGCTGTAAAACTTCTGGATTGAACTCCTTCACCTGGTCACTTCAGTGAGCTACAAGCAAATGCAATGAGGGATGTGGTCATAATTGTCAACAGATTTGTAAATTTGTGTCATTAGTTATGCGCATAATGGATTTTATTCTAATGAGCTTGTTCATAAGAATGCCAGGAGGACTTGGCCCCTTTGGAGGAAATAAACTACAAACTTTGCCCATGCATTTTAAAACACATCAGTGCCAGATAAAGGGGGAAAAAAACCCACGTTTCCTCTCCTTTCAGTGCACTGCAGTTTTCACTTAGGTGAACCTGATGCAATAGGCTACATTTCCTTTTACTGCTGTAAACTCATTCCCTACCTGGGATTTCTTATGGATACATAGACATTTTCAGGTAGGGACATGTTTTTTCCATCCTTTGAGTAAAACTGGAAACCATTATGACTCTTTGGGCTCAAGGTACCAGTGTGGAGTTACCAAAGGCAGCCCTTGTCCATACCCTCCTGACTGTAATTTATTCTAGGACACAACACTGTCAAAGCTGCCCCAGCCTAAAAAGCAGAGCACTCCCTCCTCCAAACCCAGCTATAAACCCTGTGGTGTTCAGGGGGTCAGTCAACAGGACCTGGTTCATGTGGAAGAACAATAAAACTTGTTATTATTAAATCAGGTTTTTATTATATCTATTACTATTAAATGTATTTTTATTAAATCTAGTTACAGCATTAGATTTGTTCTCCAGAGACAAAGAATGAGGCTTCTAAGCTTGCTCTTTGGGGAAATCTACCCCTGCTTTTCTTAGTAACAACCTGGATATTTTTATTGAACGCATGAGCTGAGCAGAGAAGCAGACAAGCCCATGGAAACCTACTGGCACCTTTGCCAAAATGATGTTCTCCGCGTGCCCAGTGGAGTCCTCTTCCCCTGCTCTCCCTCCTCTCTCTCTCTGATCCTGCTTTTCAGCCAACCACATATAAAAATCCTCGGCATGTGCCAAGTACTACAGATGGGTCCATTGTAGCACACCCTAATGTTCATAGCTGACACCCAGGTGTTACAGTTTGTACTTGCTCGCTAGCCAGACGGTGGCTGTATGCCAAGGGGAAGGCACAAAGCACTCCGACACCATGCTGAAAAGCTATATAAGGGAGATTTTAAGAGACAGAAGGGCAGGTAAGAGGCTATGCAAAAGCAAGAGGAGACCAGTCCACCAGCAACCACCTCCCTCTGCCACCCATCCAACCTCCCATCCCATCCCCGTAAAGCTCTGATTTATTACCAGATTAACATCTGAGCATCTTCGTTCCCCTGACCTTATCCACAATCAGAACAGCTCGTTTCAAACCTACTGCTGATCCGCAAGTTATTTCAGGTCTGGCTAGCAATAAAAAGACTTACTTAAAAGACACGGGGAGAGGGAGAACAGGCTGCCCGTTTCTGACGTGTTCGTCACACCTGGGCTACAGACACCGCCTGCACAGGGTCTGAGCATGTAAGGAGCAGAGCTCCTGAAATCACACCAATTCACTATCTACACATATTCAAGGTCCTTGAGAGCATTTAAGAGCCCTTCCTGTCTCAGTAGCTGGAAAGGGTTAACATCGGCATCCTATTTTCTCTTCCATTTTCCCCTCCCAGGAGCCTACTCCCCTTCCAGCCTAATTTCCTTCAGTTTAATTAATTTTCAGTAATCACAAGTCTAGACACCACAAGCAGCAGCTTCACACCCCAGGTGACACGGTAATGTTTGTAGCGGATGGGCAAAGGGACACGGTGTGGTTTCACACACCAGCCCCCTGCACAGAACTAGAGTTGCCCATGTCTAGGCTAAACCCTTTTTGGAGAACAAACAATTTTTTGGAGCACAAATGCTTTTAAGGATTCAGGTGCAGGGAGCTTTTTGACCATCTGGCTGGTGGGGGCTTCCCAGCTGTCTACAGCGGGTGCGTCTGGAGCAGCACGGACAAGCAGGGTCCAATGCTTCAAAGACGTGCCAAACCTGCGGCACATGTGGAAAGCAACTGCGCAGCACTGGCTCACTCCAGGAAGCCTTGGATCGGCAGTGCATGGGCTATAAAGCCATGCACCATACATATGCTGTGGCCCATGCAAGATTTCTGGATGGCTGGCAGCCCTTGCTGACATTATCAGAGGTGTTACTGGTCCCACACATGCCTGTTATGTGGCCCCATACCTTGCTACTCTGGGTAAATCCAGAGGTTCTCACTTGTTAGATAAAATTTCAGAAAGGAAAAAGAGAAAAGGGCAAGAGCAGCTCTGATGGTCCTAAGCAAATAGCCCCTTATTGATAATTTTGATTTGCCACGACGGCAAGGTAAAAAAAAATAAATATATATCTATATATCAGGAAGACAAGTTAGAAAACAGTAGTGATCTCTTGGAAATATGTAGAGAGGGATCACTTGAGACATACACAAGGGAAGCAGGACTGCAGTACCCTGAGAGCAGCAGCCTGGTGTTACTAGAGCATGGAGGAGCAGAAATGGGCGGGAAGTCACTTAGCACATGAAAACCCTGCATCTTTTCCAACCCAGAACCACTTAAAACCCGCTAAGCTGTAACACCTTCTAGGGCTGCCACCATATCTGTTGTTTTTTTGGACATGCACTTCCATGCATTAATATTGATTATATCGCATCCCAACGCTAGCTGTCGCTGATGGCTCTTATGCTATTCCCTGCTCATCAGCACTGACAAGCTCCAGAAAAGCTCAGTGGTGTTTGAGGGACTTGCATGTATTTGGGATGAATATCCCACAGCACATGAGAATCAACTGGGGATCTAAAGAGAGAGCTAACAGCCACCAGCCCTAGTAGCTGCTACTAATGCAGAGGCTCCGGACCAATTTTTAGCCCTATAAAAAGCACACATTTAAAAAAACATAAAATTGGACTAACTGATAGCTAGCCAACTTTCAGTATAATCTCTCTTTCAGTCTAATTCCAATACAGAAAGAAAAAGAATACTAATGAAGGCACTTGACAGAAAGGACAGTTAGTTCATGCATGCATTAGTGAACAGTTATGGTGTGTGAAAAAAAAGCCTTCCTATCTCTTGGTTGCAGAATATCACTGCTAAAATATTTCCCCCTGCCTCACCCTAGTCTGAGATTTAGTACCAGTATTTACTAAGCACAGGCTGCAGAGCTCTCTTCCCACCCCGTTTTGACATCCTTCCACCTTCACTAGGACCAAGCAGGACAAAAAGCCAACTAGCTATTGCCTATAGTGCTTGGCTCCCCGTGTAAAGCCCGGTCCTTATTACCAATTATTGCTCACAAACGTGTTGGCTTACAGTGGGCAAGCGGTCTGCTGTGTCCCCAGCCCTCACAGCTCATATTTAACTCTCACACAACCTGCGTATTCAGGTTGGTAGCACAAAGCCTCCCTTAGAGGATCGCTTCTTTCCTTTCCCAAAATGAATGACTCCACAGATCTGTTGGTTGGGCACTTACATTCCGACAGTGAGAAAGTAAATATTTAGCGCCAGAAATATGTCACCCTGTTTTTGAAGCCTGAGAATAATACTGTGGGCTTCATCAAGCTGGGAGCAGCAGCATCTGAGACACTCGCAGCACTGTATCATGACCCAGGATGAATAACACTATCCTCACCCACCCCATAATACTTTCCAGCTTCTGATTATTAAGTTGTATTTACTGAAACAAGACCACCTGACTCCTGAAAGGTTTTCTGTGTGTGTTCCCGGCAAGCAAAGCAAAACAAAATAAATTAAATCCATGGGACAGAGCACATTAAAGTCTATTTGGTGTTACGAGCTAGATTTCCTAATGTACTCAGGACGGCCAAAAAAATGGAAGTTCACTTTTACAGTCACCTTCCTCCCCTCTCATGCTCTCCCCATCCCCTTCCCTTCAGCAGATTATGTGAGACTCATTACTTTTTATAGCTCTGAACAAAAAACATAATCTTACTGTTTCTTACTAATATTAGGCAATGACATAATGCCATTTGCAGAGGTGTCGCACAAAGAGGCTGACTTTTACTGGCTTCTGATGGCAGGGCTCTCCACTTTATATTCTGTTTTATGTAAGCCTCCTCAGAATTTATTGACCTCAAAGGATTTCTCGAGTTGCTTAATTATAAAAGGAAGAAGACAGCACAGTGGCTTAGTGAACCAATATAAAAGTCAACTAAAATGTGTCATTACAGAGAGGAATGGTGGAGGGAGACCTGTAACAAGTAGTTTCTAGGGTCTGAGCTCAAGAGGCAAAGATTTTACTCCGAGTCACTCCCCAGCAGCGCTGGGATGCCTCAGGGCGATGCTGGAGGATGGCTTCTAGCTTGCCCTGATGTCACATAGGTGTGTTGTGCTAGCTCCAGGTGGTATAGGGGCAAAGCAACCTAAAAACAGGAGAGTTTCAAATAAAATCCTATGTTTGGTCTTGCTGCTTGCCCCATCAACCAAGAACAAAACCATTTCCAGAATAAGTCTGTTGCTGCAGAAGGTAGCTGGGGATTTCACTTGTCCCCAGGAAAGGGAGAAATAAAAGCCCTAAAGCTACCACTGCCTTCAACTGCAGACCTGGGCACACAGGGACAGTTCAGTCAAGCTCATCCCCTGCACCATCTTTGGAGTCTGCTTCTGACCCAGCACTGAAAATGTTTTTTCTCAGCTCCTTCAACTTCCAAACCCATATTTCTGAGGAGAAAAAAAAAAAAAAGAAATAGGAAGGGACACAACACACCAGTGAAAAAGAACACCAGCTGAAGTCACTGTCCCTTTACTAAGGGGGATTTAATGATTCAAGCCAGGCTTCCTCCATCTCAGTGTATCTCCACGTTACACAGAGGTTACACAAATTCACACACTTTCTCATCCAAAGTTAAAGCACAATTTATGTTCCAACACCTCCAACGTCACCCTTGCTCCTCGGGATAGAAGTTGAAGTGCCTAGAAATTGACAGATTTCTCCAGGCTGATGTTGGAAAAGCAGCTGTACTAAGGAGAGAGTCTGGGTAAAAAATAGGTAAGATAATGAAGCTGGGTAACCATAATTACAATACAAGGCCATCAGCTTTTCTGCATGACCTGCAGCAGAAAGGGCACGGATGTGTTGATAGAGCACCCAGCACAGGGCAATGGGCAGCAGTTCCTCCTGAGGCTCCTTATTTCTTAGTTACTTCTAATTTCAAAGTGGTGGAAGAGGGAGCTCAAACTGTTTAAAGATGTTATTTTCGTCTCTCTTTCTTCCACCACTTGGTACACGGCCTGTGATCATGTCCAAAAGAGGCAGATCTGGCTAGAAAGATTGAATGCTGCTTAGTATTTTCCCTGTTACATTTTCACAACCTGGGGAAAACTGTGGTAGCGAGGGATCTTTACCTAAGCTTTTCTAATTTGTGTGACCATCACTTACTCAGTATGACACCACAGGTCCCACATCTCCTGGCAGCAGTACAGGGCTCGTGCTTTCATATGGATGGAGTATTTTTTAACAATTTCTCCAATTTATTAAGCATAAACAGGCTTATCTTAGCATCAAGCAGATAGAATTTTTTAAAACATTTCAACAAATCTGCTCCCATGGGACTGGGACAGAAAGCTTTACCATGTACGTGTACATTATTTTTTCTTATGGTGCCCTTCAGCCTCACGGGGTTTGATGAAACTACAAGTTGGATTCATGGCTCTGTGCAGAAGCAGTGCACGCTCCCAGTTCCATAGCTTGGTGGAAAGTGGTAATACTGGCACATTTCCTTCCCTTATTAAAAGTGCTCCATGGACTGGGAATGCATAAACGAAATTTGAGATCTGAAGCTCACCTCTGATGGACTAAAAAATAACATGGAAACTAAAAGTCTAAAAAAGGGGCGTCTCCATGGGGTTGCTCACACTAGGAAGGAACAAACATATGGATCCAGCAAAGCTGTTTCACGTGCATGAAAACAGAAATAGCAGCAAGGAACTGTCCTGAGATAGACGACAACAGGGAAATTGCAGGAAATGGGGGAAAGTAAGGAAAGATGTGAAACATAAGAAAACCAGACCAAGGGATTAGGCAGAGAAGAGTAGGATGAAGGAGAAGGCACAGCAGCAGATCTGAACCTTGCAAGGACCTGGCAGGATAGGGAAGGGGGCAGCATCCTACCTCGAGCAAAGGGGCTTGATGGCTCCGCACCCGCAAGCGCCTAAGGAAATGCTGGTATGAAGCAGGGACACGTGTCCATTTTATCACTTCTTGTTGTTTACTACTTATATGAAATTTTTCAAAACACACACGTGATGCTCTGGGAACACAGCCAAAGCTGTTTGGAGTGTTGATCCCCTCCCTGTGCACATCACAGGCTGCTGCTCCCCTCCAGAGAGGGACAACCACACTGGGTTTTTTTTCTTTCCTCTGCAAAAAGGATCCCATAAAAGGGCCCTCAGGCACCCAGGCAGAAGAATGTGGGATTTCATATGTGCACTGATTTATGCCTCAAAACCAGAACTTGTATTTATCTTCACAGCTAAAAGTTCACCAGGTATTTTGTGATGAGACAGGTTTCTAGTGTCCTGAAAATGGGGATTCAAACCCTGCTAGTGGGAAGAGCTGGACCTGAATATAAGTTTGTGCTTGATTTCTTCTATTGTTGAGAGAAAAGTTTTATTTTCCAAGTCCCAATAGTTCTTGTGGGATGAGAAAAGAAATTATTTTTAGCTCTACAAACTATTTTTGTGAGTCAATAAAATGTCATTACCATCACTACGCAGAGAGGGCACTGAAGTATTAGCCTTACTGATGCTTTTCCCCCTACGGCCCATGGAGATCTTTTAAAGGGTCTACATAAGACAAGAATCAAAATCAGTATTTTAATCTTAATTTTTTGGACTGGATCTGGCATTTCAGGAGGGATTCAGCAGGTCCACAGGATTTATTTTCTTTTCAACATGTGAATTCTTAAGAGTAGAAACCCTAATCAAGGCCAAAACATGTGTTACAGTCATGAAGTGAGTGAAACCACAATTCCCACATTTCAGTCTCACAACATGACACCAGTCCTTGTTTCTTCCTATGTTCCACAAACCAATAAACAAAAGCTCATATCTGCACAATCATGACAGGGTTTAGACTTGTCATCCCATACGAAAACCTTATGATAGACTATTTTATGGTGAAAGGATGACAAAAGGACTTTACTGCTCATGAACACAGACAATTAATTAATATTACTCTCCATGTAGCTCCCCCCTCTTTCTTTGAAGCCTTAATCTCAGAGGTGGCACTCTGGCTCTCTTGAAAGGAACGCGAGCATTAACACTGCCTTCAACTGGCTTTGGACCTTAAATATTAAAAATAACCCCCACCATGTTCTTCCCAACAAGATTCAATGTTAAAAATAGATTAAAGGGAATGGAGAATACATACAGAAAGGAATAAAGGAAGTGGGAGAGAGGTGTAGAGTGTGAAAAAGGAGCAACTCTATCATAACTGAAGACAACCACAGTTTTGCCACTAACTTAAATACAAACAAGCCTCCACCCAGAGACCACAAACCAGCTATTTCTGGATGAATGTTTTTTGCTGGATGGTATTGTGTGACTTTTCATGGTCCTGCACCAGGCAGCAGCATTCATAGCCTTGCTATGAACCAGTTTTCAGGAATAACACATGCAGTAAAAGCAGTATCCCCTCTGTACTGTGGGTGGGCTTGGGATGCTGGTGGGGAGATAGGTTACTTCCATTTCTTTTTTTTTTTTTTTTTTTCTTTCTAAGTCTTTATGCACTGAATGTCACTTACATAGCTAACCTGGAAAGATGAGGGATTTCATCGTTGACTGGCGTGATGTAGATGTAAAGTGTCCCTTGGACTGTGCGCTTGCCATCTGTCAGCTGCACGGTAAAACTATCCTCTAGGCTCTCTGTGTCATTATGCATGTACAGCAGCATCAGTCCTACAGGAAAGAGAAGGAAATTAAAATAAAAACCCTGGATTCTCTAAAAACTTAGAACATAGAGATCATATTAGTGGGGGGGGGGGGGGGGGGGGGGCGGAAAGCATCCCAACTCCCTGGAATTTAAGACATCAGTTGTGATCTATCTTTAAATCTACAGCTTTGGTGTCCCAGAAAGCTCATCCTGCTTCCACTGAAAGAAATCCTTGTTGCTGCTGCAATACCAATGCCCAGTCCTGCAGTGGGACCTGCCTGGCAAGGCTGCATGCAAACCCATACAACTCATAGCCCAATGCCAACACCCAAACTGGGTGCTGCCCCTCTTACAGGGTCCCCTCACAGCTGCCTTCTCTCACAGCAGCGCTTTCTTAGGGAGAGGACTTTGATATTGCTCTTCCGTGGTCTCCTGCCTACAGTGACTTATAGCTCGGACCCCTCCCAAGGGGTTAAGTCCGTATTTAGCAGCCCTTGGTGAATGCTTTATTCTTGCTGCAATTCCGGCAAATGCAAGAGCAGAAGCAGCACTACGGGGCTTTGGAAGTCATTCCCCAGCTAACTTACGGAGCAGAGAGTGAGCCAAGCTCAGCACACTTTGGAGCAGTCCCTGCAGGAAGCCTCGATCGCTGGCAATTTCTCCAGTAAATTTTGGGGGCACTTGAAAGAGACTCATACATGATGTGTTCTTCAACATGTCTGCTTTGCAAGGCTAGAGCTCTCCCTAAACGCCGTGCTCTCTGGGCACAAGCATAGCCCTTGTCTCCATGGCATCCAAATGCTTCACACTCGGTCAGTGGCCTCGGCTTGCCAAACCCTTGATGTGATAGGAAAACACAGGCGGGCACAAGCCAAATTTAACAAGTAACCTAAAAAGTCAGTGACCGCAGGAAGATTTGAAACTGCTCCTGGAGACCTGGTGCAGGTTCCTACCTATACACAGCTCTTCAACGCATTTTGGGGCAAGGTAATGGGGAAACACAAGATCAAGCTGTTCACAGAACAGGCTTAACTAGCACTGGAGTAGTCACCAGCTTAAGTGTACACAGGTAAATACATCCAGACTTTGCTGAACTTCAGGTGCTTGCATGCACTGGGAAAAAAAGAAAAAAAAAAAAAAGAATATTTGAATGTTTTTTGAATTGCAAAGACTACATTAAAGGAAAAACATTCCTGGAAATAATTTGCTTAATCCACTAAAAGTCACCCTGGGTAACTAATGAGATACAGAAACAAAATCTTTACCACTTTCTTGTTCTCCAAGGATTTTTCAGATGCCACATAAAGGCAGCCTGCCCCAGTTTCCCTTAGACTGCTCTCCCCAAAAGCACGTTGCTGGTGGCAGGCATCGTCATCTACTGAAGCCACCAGACATCCACCGGTTTGAGAGTGAAGCTTAAGTCCGGTCCCCCCAGTCTCAATCATTTCATTGCTATTCCCCAGCACACAGCCTTTGCAGTGAAGAGAAAAAAAACTCACGTCCAGCCATGCTGGCAAACCAGGAGCTGAATAAACCTCTGGCTCTTCAGAAACAAGGAGCAATGGATTCATCTTCATGGCCTTGGTGCAGATATAGCCGTCTCAAATTTGAGGGCAGGGGGAAGGTTTTCTCCTAAAATGTCAGTAGCAGTGAGACAATTCCTATTCAACTCAGATTTTGCAATATTGAAAAACACATCCTATCCTGGTCCCGCTGCCCACCAGAGAACAGAATATGCACAGAGGGCTGCAGAAATGCCCTGCAAACCGTCCTGGGAGCGCCCACATCCACAGCAGGTAGGCAGCCTTGGACACCCACGCTCAGAGCTGACCTAGGCTGCTGCCAGCCCGAATACCCCCACGACCTCACCGATGTGAGCGGAATTAGATCAGCCCCTAACTAGACACACCAGCCTCCACAGGCATTTTTTTTTTTTTTTTTTTTGGTTTCTGCTGCAAAATAAGTATTTATGGAAAAGTGCATTTACATAACTGAAAAGATCCATTCAGCTTTTAAGTCTTTGTTGGGAAGAGGAAATCACAGTAATTGACAGCAAACTTTCCAGAGGCTTCTAACACCAGCTTGTACAGGCTTGAGCATTAAACAGTCTGGTGGGTTGTTAGGGGTACGAACTGACCGTCAGTGCTGAATGGTCCTGGGACACCTTCCTGCCTCCTGAAATTGGTAGAAGTTAGGGGGTTCTCCTTGCAACTGCACCCCACGTACCTGCATGCGAAAGGCCCCCCTTTATTAGGAGGATTTTGACTCTGCTGAACTCAGCCTGCAGAATCAACCAGTTGGCATTATTTTTTTTAATTTCAATACAGGCTTTTCAAATTTCAGAAAACACACACTTTACATTAGCGCACGTTGTTTGGTTCTCAGCTCAAACCCAAACCGTTTGCAGGCTGCAGGGGTGCCAAATAGCCCCCAGCCCACTGCTGCTTCCTCTCCCGCTGCTCCCACATCACTTGGCATGTGCGCTGCGCAGATGCCAAGCTGCGGAAGGGATTTTTTCTTTCTTTTTTTTTTTCTCCCCCCCCCCCCCCCCCCCCCCCCCCGCCTTTCTTTCCCTCTCTCCTGCTGCATCTGGTTCCTCAGTGGAGTGAGTCTGCAGGCGGCTGTGCTGGCAGATGCCTTTGGGTGGCTGCCTGCCTTCGACTGGGCTGTGGCATGAGGGCAGTGAAAGCACTGGTATCTTTGGAGCAGCAACTCCTGAGGGGTCTGCCAGGGGCAGGGGGGAAATAAAGCAAAAGCAAAGGGGTCTGCTGAAAGGTCATCCCCCGTACTAGGCACTGGTGAGGTCACACCTCGAAGACTGTGTTCAGTTCTGGGCCTCCCACTACGAGACACAGTGGAGCATGTCCAGAGAAGGGCAACGAAGCTGCTAAAGAGTCTAGACCGCAAGTCCATTACAAAAAAGAAAAACACATTGCTGGAAAGCACTGGTGTCCACACAGGAAAATTTCAGTGAGACAGCAAGAAAATCAGTGCCCCCCTTTTGCAAGGATCACAGAGAAGGTCTCAAGAACAAGTCTTACGAGCACGGGTCTGATGAGGAGCAGCTGAGGGAACCAGGGTTGTTCAGCCTGGAGAGGAGGCGGCTCAGGGGGGACCTTCTCGCTCTCTACAGCTGCCTGAGTGGAGGCTGTAAGCAGGCGGGGTCAGTCTCTTCTCCCAGGTCACAAGCGACGGGACAGGAAGAAACGGCCTCAAGTTGTGCCAGGGGAGCTTTAGACTGGATATTAGGAAAAATTTCTTCACAGAAAAAAGGGCAGTCGAGCACCGGAACAGGCCACCCAGGAAGGTGGCGGAGTCACCATCCCTGGAGGTGTTTAAAAACTGCATCAGTGCAGCGCCTGGGGACACAGTTTTAGCGGTGGGCTTGGCACTGCCGGCTATCGGTCAGACCTGAGGATCCCAAAGCCTTTTCGAAGCTCAAGGGTTCAGCGGTGCGGGGGACGGGCGGCGCGGCGCAGCCCCGCTCCCGCCCGCCTCCCCGGCGGCGCCCGCTGGCAGGGCCGGCGGGCCCGGGCGCTGCAGTGCGCGGCGGCCCCCAGCAGAGGCCATCCGCGGCCCGCGCTTCCCGCGCTGGCTGAGGGGAGCCCGCGCCCCGTCCCTCGGAGCGGGAGCCCCGGTGCGGCGCCAAGCAGCTAAACAATAAAAAGCAGGGGAAGGCGGCCACGGTGCCCTCACTCGTTGCTTCAAAAAACCTGCGAGCCCTGGGGAAGCCCTGCTGAACTCGGGCCGCCAGGACCTCCACCTCAGAGTCCCGGTAGCATCAGCCCACGGGCGGGCGGGATGGAGACCCTCAGCTGAGGTCCTCAGCATGCAGCCTGGTCTGTCCCCGTGAAACAGCGGGGCACCTTCCCCGACCTGCTGTGAGGAAGAAGTCAGGGGAGAGGAAACACAGCCAGGCCAATCATCAAGATTTCTAGGGGGAAAAAAACCCAAACACAAACCCAACAAAAAACCAAACCAAACCAAAAAAAAAAAAAAACCAAGAACTTTCCAAACCAGAATGATGGGTACATGGGGAAAATTTGACCACAAGTATTTCCCAACAGACCCTCTGCCTTTTCTGATAGAAATATTAAAACTTCAGTGGAAGTGAGTTGCTTGCCTATTGTTTGCAAAAAGTGGTTTCTGGAGGCCAGATGCACAGAGAGGGACTTATTCTGCATCCAAACTGCCTGAGCCTGCCAAGCATGCTGCCTTTGCAGGGAGGCCGCGGGGTGGCCGAGGGGAAGAGCAGATCCTGTCGTTGCCCTCAGTACATCCCTTCACGTGCCTCTTCCTGATGCGTAGAAGCCTGCGAAGGCGACTCCCAGATTTGCTTTCTCCTCCTTTACCCGGGGACTGCCACATATCATCGCTAATGAAACCTCCGTTTACATTATACGGTCCTTTTCCCACTCGCAGCATATGCTCACTGGAAAAAAAATATTACTGCTTGTAGCCCCATTGCAGGATCTTTTTTTTTTTTTTTTGCACTTCAGACTAGTCTATAATATACGATAGAGCGCCAACGCTTTCATTGACATATAGCTTGTTCACTTGGATGTCATGAGGTAGCAAACAAGTGAATCTAAACAACGCAGCTAGCTAGTTATATGGCTAATCTGGTGGGTTGCTTTGATTTCATAAATAAATTAGTTTAGTATCCTGAACAGGGAGAGAAACACGAACCAGTGATCATAACAGCACTGCTGCCCTTCATTAGCAAGAGGGCCTTGCTCAATTAGAAATGCCATTTGTTTTGATTACAAGGTTTTATGCTAGTAGAACCAAATTTTACCCAAATACATCGATGGAGTAAGGACTTGTATAAAGAACCACAGCCAGAGATGTTTTCCAGTTGAAATACTGGACACAGGCTAGATGTTAAGGGGTGTAGGTAAGGTACCAAGGACTGGGAGAAGAGCTGGGGGTGCAGACCAGTACCCCCCAAGGGTGTCCTGTGTTAGCACTAATTCCTGCCAGCTCATTGCTGAGAGTGTACCAGATGCCAGCGTGAATTTTGCTTGGGAACAAACTGCAGAAATTTTGTTTTCCTTCCCTTTTGGATAGAAATAGCTCATTAAATATTTAATTTTTCAATTAAAAAGTCACTTTGAAAAAATAAAAGTTAATATTCATCCTTTTAACAGGTGGTGGGTTCAGAGCAGCCGTGTTCTTCGTACACATCAGAACCAGAGCTTGGACATGAGCTGAAACTGTTTAAAAGTTTAAAAGCACCTGGAACTGCATGATGGGCAAAAAAGAAAAAAAAAAAAGAAGTGCTTCAATTAAAATAAATACAAATCCCTCAAAACTTGAGAAAAGTAATGTGTGAAATAGCAGTATTTTAAAAGAAAAAAGAGCATTTAAAGTATTTCAGGTGTTATTTGAAATCATATTTAAACTAAAAGCCTCGTAAAATAATTAAGCAAGATGACACATGAAATCTTTAGATTCCACAGAAACATTTTTGTCTTTGAACTCAGTTAGCCAGAGAGCGGCAAAAGACTTTAAGTGTGATTTTACAAAACGTCCTTCAAATTTTCAGTGTCACTGCACAGCCCATTTGCTCTATTGCAGAAGGATAAGCTAACGATTAGCCCAGTGCTTTGACATTATCCCTGAGCTAGTTCACACAACTCTTTAACCTGCTTACATCCTGCTTCTTGCTCTGTGAATGGAGGTGGTGGCACTTCTTTTCCTACAACCTGTTGGGAGGGCAAATGAAGACTCTAGTGCTGTGGTAACAGGACCACACAGGCTTTTTAGACAGACCAAAGCACCCCCATGAGCTGGTTTTGTGGTCCTAGTCTCCATGGAACTGGAATTATGAATGAAACCACTGTGTATACAGGCAGGTTAAAACTCCAGGGAGTTTTTGCTGCACTTTTTTTTTTTTTTTTTGAGCCGGGTTGACAGATGCACTAGAGGCAGACCCTTCCACCTGGGTAAGTCGCTTCCTTGGGTCATAACATTTCTATTTGTGGAACCTATTTTAGCACTTCTTAAAAAATTGCCTACAATTAGTGCTGCTAAAATTGTGTGTTCAGCAGGAGGAAAAGTAATGCCTTGACACAGCATAGGAGAAGTAGAGCCAACTGAAAGAAATATCATCTCACCTTGAACTTTAGGCGAAATGAGACACTTCTTCTAGTGTCAGAAAAAATCATTGGAAAAAGCTGATGCAAGTGGTAGAGAGATGGTGGACAAGTGTACTTTGAAGTACTGAAGATTTTCAAGATCTATCAGCTAAAGTGCTCAGACCCCTGCATGGACAATAACGTACAGAATTTCTCCTTATCGTTGCTCTGTTGAGCCTGGTTACCTGTATTTCACTAAGGTATTCAAGTAAAACACCCAATCCAAAAATGAAAGCTTAAAAAAAAATAAATCCAACACACACTGCTTCTATTGCATCCCATATTTACCAATTTTGGCAGATAAAAATGTGACTTATTTGGCCCAATTAACGAATGGTGTGTTTCAAAGAACATGGTGCCCACGGTCACATTTGTCATGATCCTTCAAGCACAAGTGCAATTTAGTCTAAACCAGCCAGATTCTTTACTCAGCATTCAGGATATTGAAAGCATGATCCCACAGCACCAAAGTCAACTTATTTTATGCCACCAACATCAGTATAAACAGAAGTAAGCATTAATTTGTGTCACTCATGTACGGATCAGGGAAGAGCTGTTCCAAGCCTCTAAAAAAAATATAGACATGCATGGACATTTGGAGTACAGTGCGAGGGAAAAGGAGGTACTTGGGCTATATACACTCCCTGTAAAGGTGATTGAGGATCTGGGCACAGTAAATTGGGAAAATATCACTCGGTAAGATTCGTAAAGTATTTTGTTGAGTTTTAGAAAGTGACTCAGCAGTGTTTTCTTATGTGGAGACTTGCTTGGAGGGACCAATTTCAAGCATCCTTCTTGTAGTGTCATCTCTATCAAAGTCAGGGTGCCCTGCCAACACATTTACTCTAGCTACGGTATGGTTTATGTTTGACACTCCAGTGGGAACATGCTCCCAAAGTTTTGGCAAACATGACTCAAACAGTTGGACAGAGGACCAGTCATGCTTTTCATAATTACTTGTTATCCTCAAAATAATCTATCAACAAAACCAGTATGGGCAAAGAGAAAGAATAGTCAAATTTCTATCTGTTCTTATGTATAAGGTAGTAGTAGCAAGGGGACTGGGGCAGAGGGGCATTCCAGGGTGGGAAGCTCTCTACAGAAACAGAGCAGATACCCTGGCCTAAAGCTTGCAAGTTTTACTTATCTCCCACTCCAGCCTGAGCTGTTGTCATCCACGTGCCAGTGGCTCCCTCCAGCCCTGCTGTGGACTATGAGGCATAAGATATCCATTGAGGGAAGGGATATACAAGCACTTATTTTGTGCAATAGATCAACAAGGAATACAGTTTAAATTTTGATCATAAGGCAATGGACATTTGCTATAGATTTTATCCATTGAAAAAAACCCCTGTCAAATCAATTCAAAGAAAGAGTTGAGACTTCCTGGCTCCTGGCCCTGTTCTAGGTCCACTACCCCCGACCCAGTTGTCCTTGCAATAAATACAAATAAACTGTTACAAAAATAGCATCAGGCTTAAAAATTCTTAGTCAAGTTCCCTTAGTATGCTGTGGCAAAGTCAAATCTGTGGGGGTAACATATTTTCCTTACCTCTTTGGCTGGTGCCCTCTGTCATGGCAAAGCGCTCTCCAGATGTCGAGCTCTGGCATTTCAAAGGACACAGCTTGTTTGGGATCAAAATACATGGCAGTTGTTGCCCTTTCTATTTAGGCCTTAAGCCTTGAATCAACAGTAAGAATCCTGGACATGGGAAAATACAGTGCTGACAAATACGTAATTCAATTAAATAGGCTGACATTGTTTAAGCAATAGCCCTTTCCTCTGATGCATCTCTTTCAGAACTCTTTGTCTTAATATTATGGCCTACTTGAAACACTCAAGCTCATGAATGGATTAAAGAGGGTTTCATTTGTTTTATTTATTATTTTTACTGCTCTGCTTGGCTTTTTGCAAACAGGGGAGGCACAGTCCTCATTTAGAATTCACTGTAACATGCACATTCTTCCCTCCTCCTCTGTTGAGAGAAGTGGGGAAAAAAAACACAAAAAGACCGTAACTGTTTCAAAAGTACCAAAACACTTGGGTAAATCACCATCAACATTGACCGATTAACAAAAGCAGCTTTAGAGTACAATCACTTCAAAACCTGGTCAGGATATGCATCTACTGCAACAGTAAGTCGCCAGATCTTAAAAAGGGGAAAGTATTTTACCCAAATTGTGTTCAAAATTATGCTAGAGAATCAATATTGCATATTTACCCTTTTATCTTGCATTCTGCTTATATTCGGTCTTTGATTTTAAAAAGCGAGTCCTCTCACTCTCCCAGACATGATCTCAGTATCGTACTACCTCGCTGTGATAGTTGTGTATCCCTTGAAATGCATCAATGTTGCATTATATCAACAAGGACTCAAGCTTCCATTTATCTTCAAATATTTCACAATCCACTGCAGTATATTCTCAGTTGCAATTTTTCCTTTCAAGTTTGGCCACCATGTGTGTAGCATTAATTTCTCTGTTCACATGTAATTCATTCAGGGACTTACACCAGCTGAGAACCACATATGGAGGCCCAGATTTACAGAGCTTTTATTTTGTGCCATGGAAGCCTACAAGAAACAATTTTCTATTTGAATACTGAGTGTTTACAGAGGTCTTGTTGTTCACTAGAGACAGCGGATTATGAAATCATATTCTGCAAGAATCCTATCCAAAAAAACCTGACTGTAACATTTATTAACTCCTCTTTGTTCAAGTGCTCACTGGGTTCTTACAGGGCAATTGAACATGGCTTCTCCTCTCTCAGGGTTTGTTGTTCATTATTATTATTTACCGCTTTTTAAAAACTCTTGGTCCAGCTTCAGCCAGTTTCTGTTGTGGCTGCCATTAGAACTTAGGGTGCCCAAGGCATGGCAGCAGAGACAGAGGTGAGGAGCGGGACGTGAGATGTGGGTCTCAAGTAGACCAAATTGTGTGTGCTCTAAAGCTTAGCACAGCTTTGCTCCTGCTTCCTCTGGAGCTGAAATATGCGCAGGGGTCTTTTTTGGTGAGAAGCAGCCAAGAAATTGTGTGAAGGGTATTCACACCATACAGCTCACTAAGGTCTCCAGTGTAGGTACCTGTATCAGGCAACTGATATTTGGGGTTGAGAATGTGCTCCTGTTTTATTACATTTGAATCAGATCCAAATGGAGATCTCTAAGACCCTTCTGTGGTGCTCATTTAGGCTTGTTTTGAAAAAATAATGACACATATTGAGTGACTAATGTCCCACATAATTAATCCTGTAGCTCCTTATTTATCAAGATTTCAAGGGGAATAGAGCATTTTGATGGAAAGCAAGAAACCTGAAGTTAAACCTAACACAGGCAATAATCCTTGGAGAAGTGCCTCAGGGTTAAGCTTACCTGTGTCAGAGACCTGGAGGAGGCACTGCACACCTCTGGTCATTTGGGAGGGGAGCTGGGGGTGGATCCCCAGCCTCCCACAGGCTTCTCCTCCCATCCCCCAGGGTCACCCCCTCCTGATTGCTACCAGAGGTAGCAGAGTGGGGTGGACATGGGGTCTGGTCCTGGAGAGCCCTGACAGCCTCCCTAGTGAAGGACAGAAAGCATAAGTGGACTTTAATGAGAGATCACACGTGGCCTCCAATGTATCGGTTTAAATCAAATGTTAGCAATTGTCAATTTCTTCGTTCACCCAAGACCCAAATCCTGTAAATACAAGGACCCTAAAAAGACCCTGAAACAGGCTTTAGCGCACATATATGGAAAACATACTAAACTATAAATACTGTATATCATATGGCATTGAGATTATCTAATTTCATTTCGTAACAGGTGATAAAATGACCAGTCAGCTGATGTGCAGAATGAAATGCCAAACCAACAATTCAGCCAGCCTTAAGATGGCTCTGAGGTTTCACCATGTTGTATCGCATCCCTAAAAATAAGCACATACCTGTTTCACTGACATGAGAGTGTGGACACTGTGGGAATATGTGCAAGACTAGATCTGCCTTCAGAGCCAGAATTTATCCCCATTTTTCTGCAGCTACATTAAAGGTGAGGAAGCTAGATTAGGAGGACATAAATAGTGCCAGAGGAGAAATTTTGAACCCTCTATCTATTTATTTCTGTGAAAAAGGTATTCTAATTCCTCAGCTTTTGCCGATACCAGAGGTTCATCACTACAACTCCTAAGCTCTACTGTAATACAATGAGAGAACTTCATTGTCTCTCATGACTAGCACACTTTCATCCATTTCTGCCATTACTACTAAAATTGCATAGTCACTGCAGAGACCACAGCTCTGCTGTTCTGCTCCCTGTAACTGCGAAGGGCTCCTACACCACCAGTGAGATATCAGCCCTCAGAAACAGAAGATCAGCACTTTGAAGACCAAAATCAAAGTTACCGATACATTTCTGAGTTGAAGACAAGGGATTTCATCATTTGCTGAATTCACGGTGACAAAGAGGAGCCCCAGGGAACTGTTGAAGATTGTCTCTAACAGAAATCACAAAGCGATCTGCAGTGATGTTTGACCGTTCATATGCTGAGACAACATAGTGGATATAACCTTCTTGGAGGTACTGGAAGTTGAATGAACTTTGGAGTAATGCAAGAGATTAAAACCACATAAAGCTTTAAAAATTAGTCTAAATCCAAAATCAGCTTATTTCAAAGTTAAACACCAATGTCATCATCTCCAATTTTGCAGGGGCTTAGCCCCAGAAGCAGAGAGATCATCAGCCCACAGACCCATTTCCCAGGAAAGAGCTGGAAAGTAGTTTTGTTGGCTCATTTAAAATTAGCTTGGGTACAGCAGTTATGAATATACTGTGCAGAAAATTGTGCACTGAATGATAAACAAATAGGTTGCTATGATTTGATGCTATTTTAATAGCTAGTGATTAACCAAATGAATGCCATTTGGTCTGGCCTGATTTGCCAAATGGTTCCTCACTCCTACCATCCAGGCAGTTGTGAAGTAGTGTCCGTATGACTATGCGCTATTACCACGTTAAACTCCAATAAAATATTTTTGAGAGGAATAGTAGCATATTGTAGGGTATATACTTACATATCAATCCCAGCACTGATCTTCTTGGAGCTGGCTGAGGGAAGAGCGTTTTCTAGCAAGCTGTGCTGAAGGTTTGTCTTTGACACGAAGTTAATGTCCTTGGGGTTGTCTTCATCAGAAACATTGAGATACTTCAAACAGATACATGTTTAAGACCCCCCATTCACCCCAAAAGCATCTGCTGAGACAAACTCAGATTAACATGGTTCTAGCTAGTCTGGACAAACTGCTTCCTGGCCTCAGTTATCAAGAATGGATCATCTGATGAAGCCAAGAGCTTGCCATACTCCCATGACATCTTGATTCTCTGTGCAGTGGTTTTCAGCTTGAGGACTGCTGAGTGGTGACTTATCCCCAGATTCATTGAGACTGAATGCCTGCAAAGGACAATGCACTACTAATATTAAACCAGAAGCAGAACAGGATCAATTTTTTTCCTGTTTCTTGTCCAGTCTGAAATAAGTTTATTTTGTGTCCACCACCAGTGTAGGCAGAGATCTTTTCCCAGATACACCTATGCTAGCTGCACAGGTGGTGGCCCTGAGATGTTCATCCTTGCTTTTCACTGGAGATCGCCCCGAGATGATGGGTGCAAGTGCTGTCAGCTGTTAGCCCAGGCAGGGTGAACGAGGTTAGCAAAGATGCTGCTGCCCAGCCTGGGAACGAAGCTTCTGCATTTCAATAACAGCAGCTACAGCAGAGCTCATCCTGCCTTGAACTAGATTGAATTAATGAACTAGAGAGATGCATTACAGAGTCCACTTTATTATTTTATGTCTAAATCTTGTTTTATCTATATTACTTGGAATTTTGCCGCTATTTTTTTTTAACATGGGTTATTTTTATGAAAGAACGCTAATTGGCACCTCAGTGCTGACAGAAGTATGTCTCAGGTATACAGGGCCAATGCCTCGTTGTGTCCCTTCAGGGTGCATTAATTAGCACTACTGCACTGGCTCATGTTGCTGCCCAGTTCTAGCTAATGCCAGAGGTTAAGCTGTCCCCTGACTGAGTCACCAATTTCAACTCTGAATAGCTCTTCATGTGCATGATGCATGTTAGTACTGCTCTTATTGGGGTGCTGATGCTGAACAAATGAATTTCAGAGCGATATCGCAAAGGTTTACCATTGCTCCAGCATTAATTTTCTTTTACTTTACTATTTTTTTTACTAGCAATTTACTCTGTACCACAGATAAACAAAAAGGTAAAGAAAAATATTGACATTTAATGTAAAAATCCCCACTTCCTTGAAAAATGGATTTTAAAAGAAGAAAAAAAAAAGGATGGTTGATTTTCTTACTCAGTTATTTTAATGATCCTCACTTAAACTTCTCCAGGTCCTTTACAAATTACTCAGACCCAATGTTACAAAATGCTTTAGCATGTATATTACTCTGTGCAGACAGTTGGGGATCACCTTGTGTACTGTAAAAAAAAGTGCAGGTTAAAATGCTTTGCTGAATTGCACAAAACAGCAGAGTAATTTTTATCCCTATTCTATGAAAGATGAAATGGGAACATTGAAGGGTTTAATGTCAGCAGTATCAGAAGACTCCACAAATTGTGGTTTCTTCCACCTTTTGGGACTGACTGTCAGAGGCACCAGGCAACACCACCTTCTTCTGCTCCTGTGGCCAGACAATGCTTCCTTCTTCCCCAGACAAGCACCATTCCTGCCTTATCGGAGAAATTTGCATTTCATTTCTCCATTACATGAGATAGCTGCCGTTGTGTGGCTGCACAGAGAGGGGCTTTGTCTCCTAACCAAAGGCAGGCAAATAACTAGCTATTGAAATTTAAAAGGAAAGGAATAATGTGACAAAATGCCACGTTGCTGGAATGCTTCTGCTCATGAGTGTGCCTGCACAGATGGAGCAGAGCCTTGTCACCAGTGACCTTGTTCGCTCTTCCGCACCAGTTGCATTTTCCAAGTTCCTTACTCCTGCAGCTCCGGACCTTCCCTTCTCTGTGGTATTGCAACTTGCCAGCACACATCTCTGAAAGGGAAGTCTTGAGCAAATCATTTAAAAGGGGGTGGGAAATCACAGAGGAAAATTATATCACGTCAATGTGAAGCTATCTCTCTGTTGTTGTAGTATGATTATATCACCTGCCCTTCAATGACTGGCAATTTCAGGCTGCCTCATCATTGCAGACAGATGCTCCAGTGCTACCAAACCACAATATTGAATCACCTGGTCCTATGCAGCAGTTCAAAATCAGCCATTCATAACAGGATTTTTTAAATGCAATTTTTGTAAGAAATTAGGATTAGATAACTATTTCACATTTTTTTTTTTTATCATTAACTAAAGTAAACATGAATCCAAATGACAAATTGGATCATAAGACACCCAGAATGTTGGGAGTGTATTGACATTGCCCAAAACTTCAGGCACAGCAGCTAAATGAGCTATTGTAACCTGCCCTGGCAGAAGAGACACAGTGGCATGAGCTAGCCAAGGTGTAAGACCACTGAGGAGCTCAGGATGTATTTTCTGCTTATTAGCATGTATCAGTGCTTATGCCACCTCAGCGTTATCTATGATAGCATTTGCAACTGTACTTGCCTCACACTAGCATAACGTGTTACTGCTCACACTGATAAATCCATTTGGTCCATTTCTATTCTCCTGCATGCTTTCTCCCTTTTTTTCCATCCTGCTCGGTGTCTGGGATCTGTGTTTGGCAATTACAGTAAGCCTAGATTACATTTCTTTCTGTTGGGTTGCAGCAGGGGAAGGGTGAGATGCCATCACAGAAGGGTTTGTGACAAATCCTCAGCTATGGGTGTATTGTGCAGAGGATGGGGACTCCACCTGTGACCCCATCAGCACTGGCACGCTCCAGTGCTACTGAACCAGCGTTCATAATCACCTGTGCTCATCAGAGCACTTTCAGGGCTGCTCTACATCCCTCTGCTGTGCCTCACCTCTGGCAGGTAGCAATGAATACAAATAGCTATGAAGGCATGGGCTCAAACAGCCTTACAGCAGGAGAGCATCTGCACGGGAAGCTCAGCTTTCAGCCCCCCTTCTGTCCTACTCAGCACAGCACGGCAGGAGAGACAACATGTCACACCAGGTCCCCAGTATTCCTGGCTTTCGGTCTAAGAGCTTCTTTAAAAGTCAGATTAAAAAGCATCATACCAAGAGAATTATTCTCCAACACTTAGCCCAGCCTTAACCAGGTAAGCTACTTCAGCCTACAGCATAAGGAAAGATGGCAGGATCACACAAATTGCAATTAACTTGCTAAAGTAGGTCAGAACTGTGTGTATTGCAGTGCAGGGGTACTCTGGCTTTAATGATTTCAAATATTTTGAGAAGTAAACTGAAAACACTTAGTCAAATTAAGTGTTTTCTTTAAGCTGTCAGCATTGCAAGCATTGCCAAGATGAACAGGATAAATTGGATTAGATGCAGTCTATATGCTTTGAATCCTAATGGCAAAGGATCCAAAATGTAAAGTACTGCACAAAGGCAAAGCAAATATTAAATATTGTCTGTAAAGCAGCAGATCTCAGTTTACTGATTAGCCAAATAGTTTGAAAAAGCATGACTCATCTCTAGAGAAGCAGAGTGTTGCTGCTGGCTCCCATGCAACCCAGTTTGTGACAGCATGACAGTCTCCACCTGCTAAATGATGGGGTTTACAACTGGGGAAACAGCGTGATTTTGATTTAGCCCAGGATAAGTCCTGCTGCTGCAGTCTGGGCCAAAACAATGCAGGCTTAAATATAGACTCAAAAAAATACATGCAGAGAGTAACTGAGGTTAATTGTGAAGTGAAATCATGTTCAAGGTACCCACATGAGTCTCAGGCCAATGGTTGTCAGCAGGCAGGGATGTAGCATTCAGGTTAGGAACTCAGAGAGCAGTATGAGGTGATAAAGGTGGATGAAGAGCTTCATCAAAAGAGCAACCAGTCACTGCACTTGTCTCTCCCTCAGAGCTGGAGGAAGGTGCCCACACAAGGACCATGCCTTGGTGAGCAGCAGAGAGCACGGGTCCAGAAACCCACACAAACCAACTGAAGAGCTGGAAACAGAGCTATAAAAATGTGGGTTGTAGGGGGTTCGCTGGTGGTGGGAGGGATAATCACAGCTAAAGTTTTGAAGGGAGCACGCAGAGATCTGACTGTCACCTTCTGTCCCCTCCAGCCCTCAACAAACAGGATGCAAAGTCCATTTCACAGACAGGCTATGCTCCAATTTTGCAGGATTTTGCCTCCATTTGAGAGCTGCTCAGAACCTTTTCCCTCTACTGGATAGAAACCGTCCTTTAATTGCTAGCCTGAATTTTCTCATAGGAGTTTAAGCCTGTTTGGTTTTGTGCCAATAGTGCCTATTAGCCTAAATAGTCTAGGGTTTATTTACCCCCACTGTTTATTTCCTCAAGATACCTGGAGGTAACTCTCCCTCTCAGGCTTTGTTTTGCTGAGTTCAATAAGCCCAACTCTTAATCCTCTCTAATGATAGACCCCTCATTCTTCTGATCATGCTGTTAGTTTTTCTCTATGCTTGTATTGGTTGGACTTTGTCTTTCTGGGTCTTGTGTGTCCAGATGATGCCTGCCCAGTGCTCTACAACAGACAATACTTAATTCATGCTGGAAATTCATGACTGACTGGAGATATGAGCACTAAGCATGGCAGAGATAAGGCTAAAAGGTCTCCAAGTTGCCTCGCTTACCCCACACCTTTACCCTCATCCACCAGCTCCTAAAACAAAGCACAAAATATTGGCCAACGTCTTGGAAAATTAAAGTTAATGTCAAAATCAAGAATAAACCCCAAATAAGCCATTTACTTCAGCCACATGAATACAAATATCAAACAAGAGTATCTGAAACATCAACAAATTATGATAAGTAGCTAAAACACAGAAGTTGTCATCACCATGTCTGGACATAATTTTGACAAGTCCTCAGATAAATCTCCTCCATCGCCTTTTTCCACAGAAAGTTGGTATTTTGAACAGAAATTCTCAAGTCAAAAGATATACATCAATTTTTAGTTCTAGCAAAAAAACCCCCAAAAAAACCCCAACCAAAAAACTAGACATACAAAGCAGATGCTTTTCGCTTAAGCTTTTTCACATAAAAGCTTATTCTTTCATCATGAAGTTGGTTCAAAAATTTTCTGAACACTTCTAAACAGTAGCAGTAAATATGGTTCCCAGTGGAGACAGACTACAGGTGCATGTTAGCATCTGTTCATCTGATGGTGTACAATTCCTTTAAAAATAATAAAAGGCTTCTGTTTAGTTAGAGAGCACCACCAAACATCATAGAGGGATCAGCTTCAAAGTTCAGCTTTAAAAATGTACTGTATTAAAATAAGAAATATCAGTTATGTAAGGAAAGATGTTTACATGTAGCATTCAATCCTGTAAATTGAGCAGGTCTCAATGCTGTACCAAAGAGACTTTTTGTCATGTCCAAAATCAACTACATCTTTAATTAAAAAAAAAAAAAAAAAAGGCTCTAAGAAAACTGAAGGCATCTCAGGGAATAGTTTTTAAAGGATCCAAGAGGAAAAGACCAAACTTCCACAAATGCTCAGTGCAGCTGATCTCAAGGTAGATATATATTATTCAACAGCAGCTAGGAGCCATCCACTTAGAGAAGACATACCCATGAGGAGCAGTATTCACATGGGCAGTGCAACACTGGCAGTGATTAAAAAGTCCGCTCTGCCTAACTGAGCTGCTGGGAGAAAGAGCAAAGCAGCAAGGAAAGCTCTTTCCTATCCCAGAAGATGCTGCCATCACAGGTTGGGGAAGAAACCCTGAAAGTAGATGGAGAAGGAAAGAAGCAGGTTTTGAACTTGAAAGAAAGATTAACATGTTGGAGGAGTTCTCCATGCCAATGGCTTGAACAATAAACTAATTTTAATAATAAGTTTGATACCTGTACTACAGTAGAGTAAGTTGCTGTGGTAGAGAACTGAGTGATACCAGGTCTGGACAAGGCATCTCCAAAACACCAGCAAACGAATTGTTTCTTTTTTCTCCCCTGTATAATGAACGCATTTTAGAAGATGATACTCTCTTAATGGTATCATAGTGGTATCCAAGCATACGTGAGAAGAGAAGCAGGGAGAAACTGTGTCATGTTCCCTTATGTATTTAAGCATGGTTTCAAAATAAAGTCAGGACAGTTGCATAGCAAAGAAATTGCCCAGAAAAATGTAACATTTAAATAGTGTCTCCCTTTAAGACAACAAAGATAATACGGTAACCTGATTTGGAGGAATTTACTCCATGTAATTCAACGCAGCAGCCATAGAGGTTCAGGATGCAGTCCTGGAAACCTAAATGGTCTGAAATCCCTCCTCAAAACAGACTATTTAGTGTTTGTTTAGGATGCCTGCGCAGTAAGTTACCATCTTGTGTCATTGCACAGTTGTGCATGCAAGTCCAGCAAAACCAAGGGGAGTAAATGCAACTGTCTGACCTCCAGACAGAAGCACTTCTGCAACACAAACTCACAAGCTACTGAGTTACAAGTTTCAAAATAATAAAAAAACCCCCACCAACCCCAAACTCATATTTTTTAAATTACTCTGTGAGAATTCTAAATGCTGTTTGTGACAATGAACAAGGAAGAAACAGGACCAACATTTAAAAAAAGTAGCTTGTATTCTGATTTTCCTTTCTAAATGTGTGCCAGAAGTCACAAATGAAATTAAGACAATCTTTCATTAAACTCACTTTAATAAATTTTAAAAAAATAATATTAAATCAGTACCTTTAGGCCAAACTTTTATAGAAAGTCCAGCTATTGAATAGGATGGTGTAACCCAAAATACTGGTCTTTGAAGGGATAAAAATCAGCTTTTAACAACTATAGCTGCTTCTGCAGCTGCAGGGAGAACATTTTCTTCATGTCAATTTATATTTCATTTCCTTCAGCTCAATAGCTGATTCATTCAAGTTCAGACACTGATGAGGAGTTGAGACGCAGGAATGTTTGTTTTCTCTTCCAAATGATGAGAGCAGACCAGTGTTAAAGCATGATCTGCTGCTTCTACATCCTTGAGGCACCAATAGTGACAAAATCATCTGATTAACTCAGGGCATATTTCCTTTGTCAATAATTTAGCAAGTTTTACAATACAAGATATTTACCTTAATTTTCTGATACATCTAGCAAATTTCACACAGCTTGAGCTTGCAAATAAAATGCCTTCATAAAGCTGGTGGTTTGTGATTTTGTGTGAATTACAGTTTTCATCTGAAAGCACTTTGTCATGAATCACAAATGAAAAAAATCATCACAGTAATTGGAAAGATCAAGCAGCATATCCTAAGATGATGCAGGGCAAACAGGGGCAAGTAGAAGTCCCAAGGTCAGTGGGGAGACAACAGAGGCTCTGCAGGATTCACAGGTCTCAGTGATTTAAGTTACACCTCCTTGCTCAATCCCCTTTGGTTGAGCTAGATTTAAGCCTTCCAGAGTGAAGTGTGAGATGATTTATTAAAGGGGATCTATCGCCTCCTAGTATCTTCTCTACAGACCTAGACATCTTCTTGATTTGTATTAAGCTACATTATTATGTGTATAGGCAATGCATTACCCACCTGTTCCTCACAAATGGGTACCAAATGTCCTGTCCTGCCACAAACAATGAGACTGAACCTCTCCCAAGCAACATGACTCCATGCCAGAAATGCAGAAAAAGTTTTAAAACACACTACTTAAATCACAACAAAGATGCCCAACAATTTAAATCACCTGATTCAATTAATTCTCATAAATAAGGGGGCGGGGTGGGGGGGGCAGAGTGGAAAGGGAGAAGGAAGGTTTGAACATTGCCAGAAAGATGAAAAGTCTACCCTACCAGTATGCAGATAGGAGAAGGATCTCCAGATTGCATCCAACTGGGAAAACTGACACACCCTGACTTTTGTCCTTTGTATCACCCCATGTGTCGGAGCCTGGGCAGCTGCATACACCAGCTTTGTGCCAACACCTTCAGCATCCATTGCACAGAGGTGCTCAGAAGCGATTCTGGCTGATCCTCCCCCTCCAGACGCCCATCCTTGCCTGCAATCCCAGTTGCAGCTCTGGGTCTCACTGCTCATCCACATAATCTGGACTAAATGGCAAGGGAAGATAAGGGAGAAATTATGTCCAAGTGTAATTGAAAATTAAGCAAAAATACTATTTTTCTTCACATTCTAGCGACAAGCCGCCCCCACCCCGCCAACAACAGCAATGTGGCACCTGTGTTACAAACAAGTCATCTTGACCCATACCCTTAAAGAGGCACCATATTTAGTCATTTATACTCACATTCCGTTGTTTTATTATCACGGTCAATCATTCAGTACCTGTTTGAGTCTCTCTGGCCTGTTAGAAAGTAGACAGCACACAAATTTTGCATTATTAAGCATGTTCATCTGTGGTTTCTAGTCATGCTTAATTTTATTTCCAGTCACATTGAATTTTATTACCTGAGCTTTTTTTCCCATCAGGTAAGATAAAGATATTGTACCATCAAGTGAGAGTCAACTTTCCAGAGTGAATTACAGTTTTTCATTACATTTTCAGGGTCTGCAGATAGCTAGAAAACTAAATAGTTCAGCAATAGACCAAAGCATTCAGCCAAACTTAAAAGTTAGGTGTCGAATGCTCATGTTGTTGTTTACAAGCCTGATCAGTCCATAGTCACGGCAATGGACTCCCACCAGGGAAAGGAAAGCTCGTAAGGAAATCAGTGGAGGCGCAGCTTCACCAGATGCCTGAACCCATGGAGAAGACTGTGAACACAAACCATCTATAAAAATATATTCAAAAGAATAAAATTTCTGTTTTCACCAAAAATCACATTTTATATTCCTGCTGTAGAAGAGCTGATTTTCCCTGCATGAGCTGGAATGGTGCCCTACAGTACTCCCTGCATCCCCAGGTGGCACACCAGAGCATGGACCGCTTTCTGATCCTACAAATGAAATTCTAGTTATAAGTAGCATTAATTATAGAACCAGAGGCATGGTCTGCAACCAGGCAATACTGATTACCCTGGTCCTGCATGGCCTGCTTAGAGGAGGAACTCCCCTGGATCACCCAGGCTTCAAATGCAACCTCTAGGAAGAGGCACATTTAAAAAAACACATTAAGATGACAGGTTTATGGAAATAGCAGCAGACATTTCTCTGCATACATATAATTTCAGAAGGTCTATCCTTAGAAAAAATAATAAGGAATGGCAAAAAAACCCCACCCAGCCTTCCCCAGTTTTATCTACATGCTGCCTCCCAGTCCTGTAAAAGCTTAGACTCATGGTTCCCCTCTATGAAGGGTTTTTTCAAATTGCCCGTGTTCTGCCCCAAATCCTGCAGCCAGTTGTTCCTGCTGACGAGTTTCCAGCAGCCCCCAAGTTGAGAGGGGTCTCAGTTTTACTACTGACTAGTCACCAGCTGAAACTTAGGCCATATGAATGAGGCCCCATCTGACAGCCTTATTAACACAAATGATTTTTATTCTGCATGCCTGGGTAAGCCATGGGCACACGCCTGCAAGATCAAGGCCTTAGTCATTAATAACTTCGGCAATCTTTTCACCTAGAAGCCACACTCTGTCTACACAGAAATCTTTCCGGGAATCTGGTAAAAAGATTGATGAAAATTAAACATCTACTTAGTGAAGCTGAAGTAACCAATATATGATTAATACTTTCCAATTATATTTCAGTACAGTACATTGCTGAGTTTGTTATTACCTGCACTCTTAACACTCCATCTGCAGTGTTAAATCCATCTGTTGCTGAAAATATGACTATATCTTCAAGGGTTTCTGAATCATCATGCTGGTACCTTTTAACATAATTATAATGAAGAGCGATATTCATTATCCAGCGGAAATTAGAAACCTATAAATATGAGGGGAGGAGAGCAAGGGAAGAACTAAGGTCCAGCATTGCCCACTTTCTCCATTGATCATGTTGGCTACTCCCACTTAAAATATTGCTCTGGACTTGGGATTTAGCACCATCAGTCCCCATGGTTTCGCTGGTGTTTCACTAAGACCTGCCATGGGGACAGAGTCCCTCAGCTTTATTTTGCCAGATGGAGGTGGTCAGACCTAAGAGGGTTGATGACTGGCATCCACATGAGGGTGTGGAGACAGCAAAAACCTAAAGAACATACACCATAGCCAAAGCTTCTGGTGGGGCAGGACAGCAAACCTTGGGAATCCCTACCTGTGCGAGGAGGAACAGCTGTGCTGAACCAGGTCTCCTTACCATGTGGGCTGTCACCCAGCTGAGATGGCAGGGGAAAAGCTCCAGTCATTTCTACCTTGGAGAAGTATTTAAAGTAGAGGGTGCTGTTTCTAAATGCTTGGTTAAAGTGACAGAATGAATGTATCATATTTTTATGCATATATCTTAGATGTTAAAAAAAATCCTCTTTAATACAGCAACAGTTGGTTTAAACGTGGCTGCAGGTAACAGAAGGGAAAGCTTATGCCACAGTCTTCCCTGACCTCTGCTCCCCTCCACCTCCTTCCCTCTGCCCTGTCAGGATTCCTCCTCGCAAAACCAGAAGGCTCCTTTTTAAAACAGTTCTTAAAAAATATGAATTATCAGAAACAATTACACAATTATGGAGAAGGTATCATCTTCACTTTCTCCCCAAATCCCACAGCAGTGTCTATTTTTGAAACTCTTAAGCAGTAAATCAGTGATGGAGATTTTTAAAGGAAGAACCCAAACTGAGCAACTGTTTTTAAAAGCCTGCAAACAAAGCTGCTTCCACCATGGTAAGTCCATGCAGATCAACAAGCCCAGGCAGAGGAGGTTTCTTCATTAGAAAAAATGTCCAGATCCTCATGAGAGCATGAAGCAGCCAGAGGGACCCTGCCAAGATCTGACCACTCCACCAGTGAACCTGCCTGCTGTTTGGGGCTGTAAGAGGTCCTCTGATGTTAAACAAGTGTGCCTGTGCTTTTGGAACAGGAGTCTTCCTCCCTCAGGTTCTGCCCTGCAGATTTAAAGGCCTGAAATGCTTGTCAGCAGATCCAAAGGCTCTGCAAGTCCCTATTTTAGAGCTTAACAAGACTTCCTGGAGTCTAACTGGCACAAGTAACCATTTTCAGTCCTCTGATGAAAAGCTTGTACTTAAAAGGATGTGGAGTCCAACTTGCAAGGCTAAAATTTGATGAAAGATCATTCAGACTACCAGGTGAGCCATAACATTTCTGACCTGCCACCATGAATCAAAGCAGTGAGTAGAAAACCAGCTTAAAGATATATTTCTTCCCATTGTACTGCTGTAAAATACAATACAGCCCACTCCATTGAGTAAAACCGTAAGCAGATAATGTACTATTTAGTTCATCTCTCTTGGCCTCTAACACCAGTGAGAATGAAAAGCTTTCTTAATCTCCCTGCCCCAGAAAGGTTTTATGCCTCTACATCTCCCAGTATTGCCATCCTCTATTAGATAACAAGGATAGTGTGGGGCCCTTGGGAAACCACAGACTATCCACAGGGCATAAGTTTATGAAGAATGCTATCTCTTTCTGAGGATAAATCCCTTCCTCCCAGTTTAAAAGAAGGTCAAAAACCCCAAGGAGGAAAAGGCTACCCACTTCTGACCAAGGCTGTTGCATCAGAAGTGAAGCTTCTGTAACTTCCTAGAAATACAAGAGCACAAGGATGCTTTTCTGTTTGACTTTAAAAGCGGGGTGTGAGTGGAGTGTCACTCTATTGTGGTGGGTTTTGGAGGCTTATGGGTTACTGAAAACAAGCTCTCATATCTCAAAGAAATCCACAGGGTTAATAACCAGAGGCACACAGCTGAAATGTGAGTTTGGTAAAGACAAGAACAAGACCAAGCAAAAAAACCAGTGCAGATGAATTGCAATACTTCTATAGAAGAGAAAATGGGCTCAGAGTTTTATGAAATCCTCCAAAAAAGGCAATTAAAGCTACTGAGCTCACTGAAGAAGCTTCAGTATTGCTTTCCTCTTACCAAGCTTTTATTGTTATTCTCTGGAATGTAATTTGTGATCATTTTCTACTTGGAGTCTGACACAAATCTTACAAGTTACTAGAGCTACTTGAAAAAACCAAATAGGTTTAGCTTTATTTGTCTCCATAAACAAATTGCTATTGGAAGCAATGAAGTCTCTTGAACGCCTCTAAGACTTCAACTGCTTATTTTAATTTCCCACATAATCCTCTCATATGCTTGTATGTTCTTCACTACAAGTGTACTTTCACTTCTTTTCTCCTTTCTTACTGTTCTGGACAAATTGATCTTAGAGCAGAGTTTAACCATTTACCTGAAAAAAATAGCTTTAAGCATTATAGGCTTTACACAGTGTACTTAAAATTCACTTTCCACAAATACTCATTTAATACTGGCACGAATTTCGCTGATCCCCTTAACATACCTGGGATTTCAGTATTTGCTAAAACACTTAGCAAAGAATACAGGCACACATACTAACCCCAGATGGAATAAATTCAATGAATAATTTGCGTTTGTGTAGAAAATGCCTGTCTGGCTACTTTCAAAATATGCGAGCACCTTGAACAAACTTTATGCTCTGACTTTAGCGGGGTCTTGCTTACCAAGTGGTACAACACAAGAAAATTGCAAAACTACAAGAAGCCGCCAGGCAATAAATGTGTGGAACAAACTGCATAGCTTATTATACAACAAAGGAATTTGGCAAACCTGGATTTTTCAAGCAACATCATAAAAAGATCTCACTAAGGCAGAAAACACTTCATACAGTGAACTTCCCTGCCAGATGTGTCAAAGTGCTGGCAGGGAACAGAAACAAGAGCGTCATGTACAGCTCACCATTTTCATTTTCTAGTGAACGATGTGAGATGTGGGGTTTGACTGGTTTGGCACAGAAACTGCAAATCTCTTACTCTGCAGGGAGTCAGGAGCAAGCAGAACTGTCTGCTATGGTGAACATGCACCCAGAAGCTTATGTAGGTCTTTGAAATATATAGCTTGTTCATTAGAAAAATGAAAACCACTTACATTTCTGGAAAGCACTGGTGTCTACACAGGAAAATTTCAGTGAGACAGCAAGAAAATCAGTGGCCTCCTTTTGCAAGGATCACAGAGAAGGTCTCAAGAACAAGTCTTACGAGCACGAGTCTGATGAGGAGCAGCTGAGGGAACAGAGGAGGCTGTAAGCAGGTGGGGTCAGTCTCTTCTCCCAGGTCACAAGAGACAGGACAGGAGGGAACGGCCTCAAGTTGTGCCAGGGGAGCTTTAGACTGGATATTAGGAAAAATTTCTTGACCAAAAGGGTGGTCAAGCATTGGAACAGGCTGCTCAGGGAGGTGGTGGAATCACCATCCTGGAAGTGTTTAAAAACACGTAGCTGTAGTACTTTGGGACATGGTTTAGTGGTGGACATGGCAGTGCTGGGTTATCGGTCAGACCTGATGATCTTAAAGTTCTTTCCAACCTAAATGATTCTACGAATCTATGAAGTATATGCACTGACAGGGATATGCATATGGCAGGGAACATTGTTCTTTGCAGTGAACCTGCACAATATTCAATTTCCCCTTAAAGAAAGGTCAGAAGCGGGATTGAGAAGGTGATGCCAGACTTCTGCCCAGGCCAAATTTCTACTTTTGTGCTCTTGTTTTTGTACTTTAATGTCAAAATTTAGATTCCAAATTTCCAAAATTTAGATTTATTCTTATGCCTGTCCCAACATCTGCTTATGAAAACAGATATTTTTTTAAAAATGGTAATAATAATTCAAATTATGTCAGATGCACTTCATGTTTACCTGAAAGATGTCACGTGAGAAATAACAGGACTTATTTTGTTTGGTTGCTTTTTAGACTGTAAAAATTAGCTTTCCCACACTGTAGAAATCTGCAGAAGGGCAAAATAAATGTTAGATTTTTCTCCTATCACCTTGTAAAGTATAATTCAAGAATTTTATACATACACAGGAGACGTGAAAGAAACAAAGTACTAACAGCACACAGAAGTTAATTGCCTGGAGACTGGGTGTCTGGAGAGTGGAGTTCATGCTTTGTGGTCATGCATGTTTCTCTGACAACAGGTTGTGTAGTTCCAGGCTTTCTCTGGCTCATGTAACATGAGGCATCAGTCTTGAAGACAGCTGAAAAACGTGGAGATCCAGCATACACTATCTGACCAATGACTGATCCCACTCTTCTGGTACCAGCTCAGCTCTCAGCTCATCAATTCATGGAAATTCCCTTTCAATGTTGTTTTTTCCCAGTGTCTTGACATTTCTATTAATTTTCTGTATTTAAGTGTTCCAAAGAAACAAACAAATTGAATCAATGTACTTAAAAAAGAAAAGAAGTCACTTGGTCTTTTTGCCTCTGCTCTCACCTGTTTTAATACTGGTGAAAATCCAGAGCAACTATGTTGATTTTAATCAAGTCATTAATGTAAAACAGGAATTGGACATATGAAGCATCATGTTATTACAGGTGAGCAGCTTCAGCCATCTTATTCCTGCACACTTTCCTACTATGCAATATTCTTCTGCATGGCTTTCAAATATTTCATATGTTATGTCATCTTAAAAAAAAAAAAAAAAGAAAAGAAAAAAGGCAGCTGCACTTCCCTGATCATCAAAGATTAAGAGGTTCTTGACTATCAACTAAAATTAATTCATATGAATCCTGAAAAATCTCCTCTCCAAAATAATGATGGTAAACAAGGCTGTAGGAGATATCCCTTTGCAAGCACATTGACACAGGGACATCTTAAAAATACAGGATCCATCACAGATCATTTTAGAGAGTCATTTGCTGTTTTTCTTTTCTCCTATTAGTCCTCTATTCATTCCAGTCCAAGGTAACCTCACTCATCATAACACAGGGGCAACAGCTGTATGCATTGTTAGCTGGTGTAGACAACTCACTCCCGCATTCCCAAATGTTAGTTGCTCTGCTATTGAGCAGTACCAGGAGACTGTCACCTCCACAGACTGCAACACCCTGCCTGGCCCAGCTGCACAGGATTCCTTGATAACCTCTCCTGCACTTGTTAGCTCGGTTATTTTAGAGAGAGTATAATCATCACTTGAATAAAAATCAGAAATCATCAATATGGGCGTTTCAGTATGAACGATCTCCCCTTTTGAAAGCTTGAAGATGACACTGTTTGCCAGGAATGGGAAGCTGTCATCCTTGGGTGGGATGGCAATGGAAAACCAGTGCCTAATGGGAAACCAGTGCCTAACGCTTTGCCTTCCATCGAATATTCTTAAAACAGCCTAACCTTTTGTTGTTTCCCTATCATCATGCTGATAATAGGCAACTACATCTTTACAGTTTTTGAACTGCGCACTTGAGGCTTTTGCCTCCTGTTATATAAATGCAGGAAGAAAGCTACCATGTGCTCTTTCTATCAACATAAATTACCAATAACATTTTCACATTTAAGCAGATCAGACACACGTCTTCTGTTCACCGTGTAAAGGCTGGATCTACTTAAACCCAACAGGAGCCTTTTCATTCACTTCAGTGAACTTTAGATCACGTTCCAAAGAAATGACACGATTATTTTTTCACCCTCAGATATACATGGCGCTGTAGTTAGTAATCAGCCTGAAGTCTGTATGCTCTCACTGCAGGAATTGCAAAAGATATCAAAATCTTTTGGTTTTCCAAAGAATTTATGTTATTTTCTCTAGAATATGTGCAAAAGAATCAAACCTTGCTTAAGGAAATTAGGAGGATAAGTTTTACAAGAGAAATCATGCTTGTATTTTGTAGGCATTGCATTGCATCCCATAGTTCAACTCACATCTGACACATCATACCCCGCACTGTGATCCGCCCATGTTGGGACCTTCCGTCACCAAGAGCTGGACAGTATTCAGGTTATCATTACCAGCAGCCTTTAAAGTATGCTACATAATAGGGCACGACCATCCTACAAAGCTGAGCCCTATGATACACGTATATATTACAACCGAGGACTGATCATAAGGATTTGCATTACTCTTCACAAAGAGCTTCACAGCAAAATAGAAGATGCCAAACCCTCTCTTACATCCAATTTAAGCAATGGATTTGGAGAAGCGAGGTTTTATAATGTTTATTCGAGCCTGGAAGAACTATCCTGCTATCACACCAATAAATGCTGAGTCTAATACCACAACACTTCCCCGTATCGAGGGAATTCTCATGGCACTTATGTCTGCAGGAGGCGAGGAAGAGTGCCAGCTTTCCCCATTTAGCCAGCCTGCTTGCTGCATGCCAGGTCTGCACGAGCCTGCGGTCCTTCCAGACCAGTATATTAACTAAGCGATTTGACCTTTAGAGTAAAAACATCAAAACCAAAAAGAAACAAAAAAATGTGCGTAACCCAGCCCCCAAAGTGGTGAATTTCGGGGCTTTTTTTTTTTTTTTCATTTCTACCTTTTTAGTCATCTTTATTGTGACTAGGAAAAGGTGCAAGATTAAGTTAACAGTAAAGGAGAGGAAAATTTCTTTAAAATTAAAGCCAGAAAACAGAAGAGCACTGAGCTATTCCCCTTTTCTCCCCACGTGTAACTTTCTCTGAGTACGTTTCCACCTTAAATTTAAACGCAGGGTATATGTATTTCCATGAAAAATACACTTAAAAGTGTAGTATTTCCTTTGGAGTACTCTTAGCAGAGTAGATTTTAAGATCCCTTCTCAGCAAAAGTTTCCAGAGGAAGTATGTGCACATGGAACATCCACTGGATTTGTCTTATCCCAACACTGTAAAAATCATCATTGATCAGCATCACTAACAGACTGAATGCCCAGTCACATTCTTTCAGAGTATGTAAACAGGCTAAAAGGCCTCGAGATCACAGTACATCCTTCTGCTCTCACCCTGGATGCTAAAATTCTCTTGACTTGTAGAAACGTTGCTAGATTTTATTTTGCAAGTCAACAAATAACACAGAGTATCTTCAAGAAACCAAAAAGAAGAGACAGAAAAATGTCTCTTAATTTAAAGGCCCTACACGGGAAGCTCCAGAATCACACTTGATTTTTCCACCTCCTAAAAGGTACTTTGGTATCTAAATTTTTGCTTGGAGCAACTAAATGAAAAATACTTAGAAGGGTGGGGCTTGAGTGCCTGTGAGAACGGTAACTTCAGTGATACAGCTGGACAGAGCAGCAGCACTGCAGGTACAAGTGGGAACAAGCCAGACACACTGTCATTTACCTCCTGAAATTCCAGGTATTTCAATATTTAAATACATGTGAGCCATAAAGTTTTTGCCTTATCCTTCAGCAGTCTGAAGGTTTGACTACTACTAAGCAAACAAATGCACATCTCATTTGCAGTGAGGTAACGCCACTAGCAGAATTAGTGCCAACAGAGAAGGACCATGTCCAAGGCATATTTGTAAAAACACTCAGCAGACTTCAAAGAGCCATAACTCCACTGTCCCAAATGTACCTGCACAGATATATTAACGTGTACTCAAAAGCACCGTAAGCTCACACATTGAAGTGACATCGTATATAACCCTTCATACCCATGTTCCACCCAACCTTGGGAGCATCAGTCTTCGCACTTTTTGAAAAATGGACTGCAACAGAAGAACTGCTCATGAACACATTATCAGTTGCTTGAAACTCAGCCTAGCAAAACAAGCAAAACAAACACTCCCTGAAAGATTAATGCAGCATTTGCTGACTGGCAAGCTTGCTTTGGATATAGTACAGCAGTCCTGACTGCAGACAGCCAGACTCCGTTATTTCATAGACCTGTCTCCCAGCATGAGACACGTCGGGTGGCAGGTAGCAATTCTCAGATCATACAGATCCTGCCGAGTGAAGGATGTAATGGTCTGTGTACAGTTCTCCAAATGGGTGAACTATCCCTGTAGTGGGGGCAGGGGGTAGCAACATGCAACATTACTTTGTCTTTTGGCATTTCTTCATCTTCAGCGTCTTGAACCGTGGCTGTAAGTGCGCAAGGCTGAACTGATAAGCTTCTAAGATGAACATAAGATATAAACGCAGCTTCATGTTGTGTTTGTAATAGCTCCCTTTATCAGGATGTAAGTCCAAACATTTTCTGTTTACAAATAAGAAAGCCCAGTGAATCTTTTGCATACATATTAGCGGGAGCATGTGAATTCCCAAAGGCAAGTGTGTGCACATGTGTGGGTGTGTATATATATAGACATCAAGCAACTCTTAGATGCACTAACAAGTTACTGGGATAATGCTATAGAATTAACAGTTAAACACAACAATTATCTTCTAAGCTTTGCCTCAGACAGTCAATAATCTTGTCCCAGTTGATGCTGCTGGCAAAATTCCCATTCAAAAGGGCAGGACTCTCTGTTAACCTCTTAAACAAGTGCACAAAGAGGGGTGATACACAGGTTAGCATAGATGCACAGAGCAATCCAATCACTAATTTGGCATATTTTGGTACTTGGTTTTTTATGAGTTATGTCAGTTAAGTGTAGGAAGACATGGCACGAATGATAAAAATCCCAGCTTGCGCTTGTTCATCCAGGCAACTTGAATTCTGAATGGGAAAGATGCATACACCCTCCACAGGGGTGACAACCCACGGGGTTTTCAAAATTCACAAAAGTGATTTTGTTTGTGTGCAGAAGTGGCCATAGCTACTTCTGATGATCACCCAGCTAGCAGGAAAAAAAATAAAAAATAAAAAAATGTTAGCAAACTACCCCAGCTCTACTTTTAATAAATAACATAAATTCAATACAGGCAGGCAATCTTACATACTTTGTATAGCTGATAATGGCCAAGGATTGTGATGGACCACTGTTTCCTTTTTATGTCATTTAGCCATGGCAAGATCCCCACTCATGCCCAGCAATGCAACACTGGGCCAATAAATCAGTACAGCCTAAGTGTAGCTGGCAAGACCTTGCTACTTTTCTAGAAAATCACTGAATATATGTCAAACAGCCAATATCTGCTGTCCAATTGAAACCGACTGTTTTTTATCTGTGATCTCTAAGTGAATGGGAGTGTCATCCATCTTGGGCGATGCGGGGCTTTGGTACTGGTATTGCAGACCCATACCCCGGGTCTTCACTGTTAGTCCTTATACTACATAATTCTTTTGACCCTGGATGGCAGGCCTGTAACTAGGGCAATATAACTTAGCTTGCCATCTAAAGGAAACAATTCACAAAGGGCTTTATTTCACATTTAAAGAAATCACATCTCAACTAATGCTAAAGCATCTCGTGGTGGACCACTCTGATCACTCGTGTTTAAACAGTAGTAGCAGCTCTGGATAACTCTCCCTAACAGAAGGAGAAGGAGAGGCAAAATATTATCTAAATACAAACTGAAGTATGAAAGTAAGTTTATGCATCAGTGTCCTACAGAGATTCTTTGGAAGTGTGTGGGTGTCTATCTTCAGGCACACGCTTAGAGTTTCTGGCAAACTGTACTGTTGTCAGTGTAAGGTGAGCATTTCTACAGGGCGGGGGGGGGGGGGGGAAGAATTGAAAGGAGTTAATATTTGAAGTTAAAATATTTTATCCTGAAAGAAAAGTATTTCTCTTTGGAAATATTGCCTCACCAGGCTGTATTTTCCACCTGTCACTGTTTCTCTGCCCTTTGCAAGGAGGGTATCCATCACAGAAGTCCTTGGTGAAGATGGTTTTTCTTTAAAAAATTTCAGCCAGTGTACCATAGGGAACATTCACAGCGATGTACATGAGATAAGCAAATCCCCCTGCTACAATATTTTAAAGTGTTTATTTGACTGAGATCAGATTTGAGCACTGTCAGTCCCATGAATCACTGCTGTACACTATTGAAGAATTAACATCCCCTTAAGAAACCTTGAAAGGGTGAAAAAGTTCTGATCTTTATTTTCATTGTTAGTCTTCCTTATACAGGTTTCTCTAATATCTTCAGATTGTAAGCAACCTTAGAAAATGTTGCTTTAAGACAGTTCTTATGTGAGTACAACTGCTTGGATGGCCGGCAAAAGACATTCTGTACTTCTTTCATAACCCAAGAAAAACTGTCATATCATTTTTTTTCTAAGGATTTACCACTGTTCCGTAAAGAAACCTGCAAGATGCAAAAAAAACCCTAGATGAATTGCAAACTAAGAGAAATCCTTGTTAAAAAAATCCTTGTTAAAAATCTAGGCAATATTTCTATAACGCATGGTTTGAAATCCAAAAATAAGCTTATCCCAACACATATTGGTTGTTTTCAAATCAGTCGCCTTTCCTTTGCTTGCATTTTTCAGATATTCAGGTAAATGCCCCTTTCTCCTCTGCCTCTATTTGACCTCAAGCAACAAGCAATGTCTCCAAGGACATGATGCACACCTCCACAGTAAATGAAGGCTGAGATGCTTCTGTCTGCTCTGTCAGATGTGACAAGCAGTTCATGGGCTTCCAGATGCATTTTCCAGTGTGAGTAATACTTGACTCCAGCTTCCTGATCTGTACGTGAGGAACAAGTATTTCTATGATAGTCTCCAGTTCACTAAACCTGAAAGCAGAGGATTTATTACATACAAGATCAAGAAGTCTCTCCTTTGATCATTTATACAGTGGTCTATGAATGAATACATTCAGAGCCCAGCTTCAGCACACTCTGAAATATTCATGGACGCAGCCAAGAACGCTGCATCGAATGTTCGTTAGAGACCAGATCTTCTGCTGGGGTACATCACAAGGCAACTTTGTTGACTTCAGTGGGAAAACAACAGTTTACACAAGCTAAGAATTTAACCTTTTTGCACATTGAGCTCTTCTTTGTAAACAGTACTTTAATACACATCTGTGAGCCAGATAATAAAAACTTCAGATAAATCACTGGAAGGTTTAGGGTGCTCTGTGCACTCTCACAGGCTTTCAGTTATAAAGCAGAGGCCAAAACTCAGTGCTGATTACATCTCAGTAGCAACTAACCATTATAAATATCAAAGTCACACACATTTGGACAATTTCTTTAAGCTCTCTGTTGTATTTCTGAAGAGCTCTTTTGAAACCTCTGCATATTTTATTCTGTGGTACTGAGATGGATACTTATACCCTATGCTTGACTAGGGCTGGATATACCCACCGAGGCTTGAAATGTCAAATGGGACTGCCAGAACATTTCTTTCTCCAGTAAATCAAACGGACAGCTACACGATGCTGCTTCCCCATAGCAAGGTTTCCCTGTTATCCTACCCCCTCAATCAGCCATGGCTGGTCCCAGAAGGACAGCACCTACAAGTTATTGGTACTTTGAAAGGAATCATTCATACAGCCTAAGCACTTACGGTTTTAAGTTGTATGAAAGCCCCAGTCTCCCGGAGCTGCCCAAGCAAAGCAATGTTTATCAGGGAGTTTAACTGTTGGCTAAGGTGTAGTTCTGAAGCGCTGTTATCCTAATAGCTACCACATTTAACAGCTGAATTTTTCAGAAGGACATAAAAAATGACGTAGTGGACAACTTCCAGCAGAGATGAGCCTTTGAAAACCCTAGGTGACAGCAAAGGCAAGGACAATAATCATCTCCGACTCATCAGTATTAAAACACAAAAGGAGGCACTCCCTTAAAAAACAATTTTTCACTGATCCAATGTAACTTAACTGGGCTTAAAATATGTCACATTACCGCAGCTGACATCCCACCTATAAGTTCTCAGCCTCACACTATCTTCCAAAAACGGTCAGCTATTGTCAGCATCCTTAACTTTGCCAGACAAGAAGTGGCAGTCAAGCTTTTGTTAAGATAAATGGTACTAACAAGCTAGTAAAGAAATAAACGTTGTTGTTATACCAGCCAAATTCTACAATGTCAAACCAGAGGCACCTGAAATTTCACTTACATAAGTACTGTCAGCTTGAACTCATGCTAAACAATCTCAACAACATTTGAAGTTTTAATGTAATAACTTTCATGTTATAACTTTATTCAATCATTTACACAGTAATAATTTAAGGTAGGAAATAAAGAGGAAAAAATTACCTTTGTACAAGTTATTCTATTAAGGTCTGAAATATTAATGTTATCGGGTACATGAAACTCTGTGCAACCATGGAAACGATTGAATAGGATCCATTCAGCCTCCAAATCTGAGATGTGGCCTATGGTTGCTATGAGAGGATATAGCACACACCCCTCAGCAGTTCCTATTAGAAACTGATATTTAGATTCTATTGTGTATTTGTCTACACTTCATCTCAGCGTAAAGCTATTTGTGGAACGGAGGTTAAGGAGAGGTTTTTGAAATCTGAAAACATACCTTTCAGATTAATCTAGGATATCAGATGCTGTTTCGCAACAGTTTAGGGTCTATTTGTGACAACTTAACTGATGTCTTCTCTTGTTCTGAGAAGATAAAAAAGGGTATCATGAATTCAACTTAGAGAAGTTAGGGATTAATTTATATTCCAGGAGCATATAAGTATCCTTTTCAAGTTCATCTGCAGCCAAGACTAGCTGCAGACAGCCTACAGGAATTGGTGATAAAGAAACACTCCCTCTAAATTCTACAGTTTTAAAAATTCTTTTAAATTGCAAAATTTGAAGGCAAAATATAAATGTAAGTCTTCTGCAACACAGTAAACAAAACTAACTATCACTTAGTCTATATTCTTTTCTAATTGCAAAAACAATTACACTAGGAACAACTATATGGCAAATAAAACCATATCAATGTACTGTAATAAAGCCTGAATATCAAACAGAAGTTTTCTGAAAGGTTTATGAACTCTCACAATTCAGGGAATGTCATTCGTCAGAGGGCATGTTGGGAAAAGACCTTCCCCATTGAAAACATGGAACTTACCTAAACCAACACTTGCACTTCGGTTTAAAATGACTTACTAAGTCTTCAAAGCAGGTGATGATCTCTCCACTGGCTCCTCTCAAGTCTGCCGGAGCTGAGCCCTCCAGACAACAAACAACCGATTTCCCACGCCCAGGCACTGCCCTCAGCATCTTGGCAGGGCAGAGGACCACCCCATCCCTCGGCATCAGAACAAACCCACATCCGAAGCATTTGTTTTCTAACTTTCTGTCTCACTGGCTCATTTAAAACTGCTCCTACCTTGCAGGAATCGCTCTCTTTGGGAACATCGAACTGTAGTTTGGTCTCGGTAACATACACCATCTGTCCCCTCGCTGTGCTGATGCCTCTGTTCCCTGAGACAAGTTTTGCTGCTTCTATATATTCAAGATACACCAGAAATACCAGAATATCCAGCCTGAGAAAACCAAGCAGAGCATCTATCTTTCGAGTCCAGGTGCCTCCATTAACATCGTTGAAGTGGTCAGTGGATGACAGGTTAGTGTTTCAGCGTTCCTTTCTGGGAATTAACAGTCAAGAGCAGCCTTTCTGCTTAAGAAAGGCTTGAAATTGCTTCCAGCTTTACCGCTATCAGGAGTTTTGATTTGTATTATATTTTAAAGCCTATAAAAAAGTGACCCAGTTTCTTCCAAGCTGTTGCGGGTGCATCTTGCTCCATGTCACTCAGTGGCCCGGTGGCCATGGTTGAGCAGCTTGCAGGTGTTGCAGAGTGTTAGATCACTGTAGGTCAGGAGTTCATCTGACAAGTGTTCAACAGATGGAGATCGCTCCCCTGGCATGCAGACAGGCTAAGGTCACGCTGTGCAGAGAGGAACATGCTACAGAGAAACAACAGAATCAGAGGAGTTGTAAGCTGTTTACCTGGAGATGTTCAAACCCATATATACAGCACCAAAAAAAAAAAAGCTTATTCAGTTGTGGTAGTAACCAAAAATCACAGAACCTCATAAATTACTAGCTTACATAGTAGATGGCAGAGCATCCTTCTACCCTTGCTTTTGTTTAGTAGACCATTATTTTACAAGACCCAAGCTCTATGCTTCAAGGACAGTTCCCTGCTCTCTGCAAGATTTGTATGTCCTGCACAGGAAGCCAAAATGGTCCAAAACTCATTTGCAACAGGAAGGACTTTATGTCAAGCCTGATTCCCTCAGAGTGGTGTGACATCCACGGAAGATTTCACACCTTTTTAGGAAAGTGTTCTTTGTAATTCCACAGTGTCTCCTTTTCTCACATACAGTTTTTCCAAGTGTGACTCTTGGACCTGCATTCTACTCCTGCATCACACTTGCTCTTATCAAGTGAAGCTAATGGTGCTTCAATGCTTTCATAAAAGTACACTTGGAAAAGCCTGTGGGAGAAATACCAGGTAAATGGTACAAAAACAATTTACAAATGTTAGCAAATCCCTCAGCTTGGGCACTTGCCTTTAATTTACAAAATAAACATTCTCAGGAAAAGCAGAAGTTGTGAATGTGCAGAAGACAGCAGGGAGATGTCAAGGTTGGTACCTTGGTTCAAACATCAGCACAATCATGAAGCACTGGAGAAACCATGGGCCCTGTTTCAGGCAAATCTTCGCTGTCATCTCAAAGGATCTAGAGTAGAGGGCTGCCAGGAGCGATGAGTCTAGCCGACCACTACTGGTTTATCAGATCTTCCAGCTTTTGGGATAATGCACACCACCATAAATGTCACTTTAAGCCAAACAGAGTAACAGACAGGTGTCTCATGGAGGGTGAGAACCACCAAGGATCACTGTGCTCATTCAGGACTGGCACTATTTAACAGACAGCTCAGCTGAAGCTTCTGCTTGCAGCGTGTTACCAGATACAGCCTTAAGGTTTCAGAGTGTGAATTACTGTGGTGACATGCTGAAGCAGAGAGAAATGGAAGTGACCTGCAAGGTACTGTTTGTAAGTATGTTAACCTATTCATACCCACAGCGATGATCATTTGTCATGGCTAAAATCATACTGTTCAGGTCACTAGGCACCTTGCTTCGAGTAAACCTTTGGAATTTTGGTCCATCAAGACATACGAAAGAAAAATACCTTGACACCATAAAAATCAGGAACATCCAAAAGGACTCTTTTCAATATTCATACATTTTTACTAATAGAGCCTTTCTCTTACCGTCTATCCAATTTATGTATCACAGAGAACTGAGTAGCTTTCAAAAGTTGCATTTATCTACATTGCAGCTACACATTTTCACCAAGATGATACCAGAAAAAAAAATATGATAGAGAAGCTGCCATGTTTAGAGCTAGAACAAGCCTTTGCACTTATATATTAGTCTTAAGAAGTGTGTGGACCTTTCTTGGCTTTCTGATTTACCCACTAAAAATCAGAAGAATCCCCCCCCCAACAGTAAGGAAATCTCCCGTCTGGATGGCAAGATCTCCACTCTACTGAAGTCAGTTTTCCCTATCAGATACAGATTGAAAGAGGATTTCATCTGCTTCCAGCATTAGGCTTTTGGGTCTAATTGGGATTTGGTCATGCATTTCTATTATAATGTCTAAGTTCCAACACCCCTGGGAAATCATACATGTTCCAAACTTCAAATCAGTATGTAGGTGTTGCAATTCCTGTACCTGACCTAGGTTTAGGTAACCCATAAACCCCTATGTCCTACACATATCCTTAGGCCCTCAAAGCTACGTAGGTAATATGGAATATTAGTCACAGTAACTTAGAAGTTAGGCCAACACAATCTTGGCCTATAGAGCATCTTATAAATGTGATATATTTACATGCGATAGATTGATGTAATATATAAAATGCATTAGCTCTTACTGTATTTAATAAATGCTGAAAGCTAGCAATATCAAGATGGATTTATGATTTCCTCCATCCTTTGTTTTACAGGTGATAATCAAAAGACGGCTTGATTTAGATCATTTAACTGACTTTTTTGTTCATTTTGCAGTTAATGTATGTTTTAGTATGTTTTTTCTTACTTTTAGCAAAATTGTATAGGTGCAGACACGCACACAAATCACAAAGTTGCCTGACTGCTTATTGCATCTTTTTAGGAACACGTTGGTATATCTCTATTCTGGAGAACATTTCACAGTTCAGTGATGGAAAATAGTTTGCACTTCATTTGTGCATGTACTAATTTTAGATTAAACAGGACCACATAAATCCTGCTGAAAAATGATGCAATTAAGCCAGACCTATTTGTAAAAAGGACAACATGTGGCTGTAATTATAATGGCTAAGCATTCAGTAACACATTGACTTATTAGTGCGCTAAGAGGAGTTTGTGCAACATGCTGAGTAAGTCTTTACAGGAATAAATCTTAATATTCCCCCCAAAGCCATTAAAAACAATCCTCTGTTGCATTTCTGATCAACTTCCACAGTGATCTGCTTTTTCAAAATGGTCACTTTTTGTTGTAAGCATAGCACTACACGTGCTCTGTGCCTACTGCTGTGATGTGAAGTAGCTGTAGTTGCTCAACGGGCATTCTTTCAGAACAAAACTATTGCCCAAGAATGACTGGCATATGCACCAAAGCTCTCAAGTATATTTGTTTCAGGTGACCAATAATCTGGAAAGATTTACAGGGTTCATACTTTACAACGCCATTGCAGTTTCTACAAGGATTTAGATTCCTCAGCACATTTCTAAACCCTTGGCAGCCCCACAAGAGCTACCATGGCCTTCACCAAAACAACCTATGGTTCACCAAAACAACCTATGGCAAAGACTGGCTACCACCACACATGAATTCTTGTGTACCCACCCATGACTACAAAGACTATGTTAACAGTAACTCTATGATGCCTAGTAAAAGAATAAGCTAAGTTTAAGATATTTTTTTGCTGTTTATATCCAAACTCGATTTGCCATCTATAATTCAGCTGTAGAAGCCCAAACTGTTGCATAAGCATCCCTGCTGCATGCCGCCCATAGGTCAGACTTTTCCTTGTGGCAAGTGATATATGGGAAGGATTTTGTACTCTTGAAACATACCTGTAAGGGCAAGCAGGAAAGACAGAAGTGCCCTAGGGAGGTGAAGTGGGCCAGCCTGTCTAGGATGTTCACCAAGGTGTGAACCAGCAGTGATACAAGCTCTAATCTTCACGTTCAGCAAAAGCCACTGCAAATTTAGCTCCACAAAGGGTAGGCTGAAGGCACGTTTGGGCTCAAACATCAGCTCAGGTCCATATACAAAGTGCAATACATACATACACAATTCCCTGTACAGGACTTTTCAGACAGTAGGCCTTCCACCATCTCCTTCATGTTCAAACATTCATGTGCGGTGGGTACAAGAGGAGATGCAAGAACCTCAGAACCAAGTGCCATCTGGTAGACCAGTGATGGTAAGGCTATTTACAGCCCAGACATGGAAGGCTGGCTGCCACATACAAGGAGAATTTCATTTATTGTTAATCCTTCATTCTCAAAGTTTTCTTAAGGATGGTGTGGATGGTAGTCTGGGACAATGATCCAGCATTGCCCATCACTTGTGGAGCATTAAAAGGTAAAAACAAAACTAAATGAAAATTAATTTATTTTGCCTTTCAATCCCCAGTCCTAATTCACTGCTTTATTCTCCAACATAACAGGAAAAGCTTATTTTCATAGTTGCATGCCTTTCACTGATCTAGATCAAAAAATCCATCTCATCTCCAAAGGGCTCATTTCCTTCAGAATTAAGACACTGAGTCAGTTATTTCTTCAGTTCCAGTGACCTTTCTTCCCCTACTAGCTGGGGGGCTTAGTTTTTTCACAGAACATATAATATAAACATAATTAACCCTTTCACATCATGTAGCTCTTTGCTTCAGCAGGAGCTTCCTTACTTTGAGATTTTTTTTCCCGATATGTTCCCACTAAAGTAAGATCAATCCATAGGAAGGAAAAAAACATGAAAGGACCTTAAATGCTAACATACATTCAAGTGCCACTAAAAGTGCACATGTGTCTTGTCATTTCAAAATTAATATAAGGCAAGGTATGTGATGCCTTTTACTAATTAACACAGCCCTCTTGGATTCCCCTTTCCCCTCATGCTAATTAGCACAGAAAAATCCTCAAACAGATGAAATAGCCACAAGACTCCCTTGTTGAGCAAAGCAATTGCAGGTGGAGAAGGGGCAAAGCTCTGCATTGGTAATTTAAACACCTGATTGCCTGAAGCATGCAGGTGTGGGAGAAATGTTGCAGAAGTGATGCAAGCCTTTAAAAATGCCATCACAGTTTGCCTGAAAATTCAAAATCCTCATTAGCCGTATGAATAATTTATCAGCCACCCCACAAGGCAGGGAAGGGACACTTGTCATCTACTTGACTAAAAATGAGGTTGGCTACCACAAAAAGGGGAGGGAGGAGAAAAAGTTTCTGAAAAATGGAAATTTGCTCTCAAAGTATGGTCACTTCTTGCCAGAACTTTTACAGAGATATCATAAAGAAACCAGTCATGGAGGCACAGGGTATTCCTTCCAAGAGAAAAAAAGAACTGCTCAAAGCAGTTAATGCACTTTAAAGAATCGCGCTGACTTTAATCCACCTCTTATTTGGTTTAAATAACAGGTATGGTGTGTGCAGAATTAAAAAAAAATAAAATAAATCCAGTATTAGTAGTTAAACATTCTCTAAAATGGATTTTAAATTAACTTGAGGAAGTTTGAAAGTACTGTAAGGAATAAATGTTGCCTTTAATCTTTCAAAGCACAAACTGTAGCATTACTGTTATCTTCTCCTGCCAAGTGTAAGAAGCGTACTGGTCTTTAGGCACCCAGTAGCGTTTCTTGGAAGGGCAATGAAAGAGTGAATGGCGAAAGCCTGCCAAAAGGAAAATCAAAGCCATACCTGCAAGCTGCAATACAGTTCTAGGAATCCCTTCAGACTTTTCCTTTTCATGTATTTGAAACTGAAACTTTTCAAAATGCTGGCGTGGTTCCTTAAAATAATTTTTGCTTCTTAAACCTAAGCAACTTGGAGGGAGGGGAGAGAGAAGGAACAGGGGAGAAAAGATGGGGTTAAACAACAACAACAGGAAAAAATAAAAAGGAAAGAAGCAGCATTAAATGCAATTGGATTGTCCCAAAGTAGTCTCTTCAGAGGAAAAGAGCCTTAAAATGCAGGAAATCTGTCTAACCCTCTAACTATTCCCACTCAAGCTGCCCCGCAGTCACAGATGTTACTGATTCCGTTAGATAGCAATTCCAAGCTCCCAAAACAGATTCCAAGTGAGAAAATAGGAAAAGTCCTTGGTTGCTATTAGATACGCATTCTGAAGTAAAAAGTAGTACGGGCAGGGAGGAATTTGTGGCCTGGATTAGAGGTTCCACGGCAATTAAATAGCAGTGACAAATGGCGTCTCAGCTGACCTATTGAACGCGAAGCCGCAAGGTTAGGAGCTCAGGCTGCGGCGAAAATTTCTAGAGAAACTTGTCAGGTTTTTCTCCCTGCTGTGATTTACCGATATGTTTAACAGGAATGAAACCCATATAGGTCTCTGAAAATGTAACGATGGCCTACAGAGATTAGATGAAAAACTGGAGAATTTAGCAGGGCATGCTAAAAGCCTTGTAAATGATGTATTTAACTGTGCAATTAAATTCTATGGCGGGTTAATAATTTATTGCATCAATGCTAAAAAGCTGGAGGAAAGTTATCATTTCTTAAGAGACTGAGTAGGACATAACCCTCAGATGTGCCCAGCAGCTTTCAAACATTTAACAATTGCACTAGCAATGTAAGAAGAAAAAAAGACACCACCTGTAAACTGTAAGAATAACAGTAAAAATAAATAAAATTATAAGTCCTGCCACAACGTGCTTCAAATGGGTGAGCAAGCGGGTCCTCAGGTGGATGATGCATCAGGTGATGCAAAGCTTTCTTTGTGCTGGCCATCAGAAGTGTTTCCCACTCCACCCAGGGAGAGCAGATGGATGAGGAGGAGATGCTGAACAAGGCCAGGTAGACCAGGTGTTGGAATATCCAGTGACAAAATCTGGGATCCCGGCATCCCAGGCCTGGGCCCTCCCTGCCGGGCCGCGCAGGGCTTGTGCTAATGCTGGATGGGCAGCAGGACCTGGGGAGTGAGCCCATCCCGCCAGCTGCTGCTGGCTTTGCTGCTCTCCCAGCACTGCCAGGTGAATTACTGACCTCCTCCTTTGGGAAGCAAAGGAAAGGGAGGGGGCTCCCTGGTCTTGGGCTGCCGCGTACTCATGCAGAGACAAGACTACCAAAGCTGCGCGTCCTCTGTGGGTACAGCCCTGAGACAAGTCCTACCTGTGCATCCAGGGCAAAAGCCCTGCTGCAGGATGGATGTGCTGCTGGGTCCACACCCTCAGCCTGTTCTAAATTCTTGTTCCACTTTGTGGCTCCCAATTAATAGCTAAAGAGTTGTTTAGTAAGATGCTTCATGTTGTTTTGTACATTTAGATTAAGTTTTTGTTTTGTTTTCATAAAAGGTTATTCACAAGCTCTAGGTGCCCTGGCAATTAGCTAGATTCACAGTCAAATTGGAATAAACACCTGGCAACATAATGATCCTCCTACACAACAAAGCAAATTAATCTGACCAGCCAATAAATCAAGTGGCAGAATACAGCCCCTTCCACCCAGCTCCAAATCCCATGCCATCAGGCCTCCTCCAAAGCTGTTGCATACAGATGTTTTTTTACATCATGCCTGGAAGGGTCAGTAATATTTGGGCTGTTTCACACCAATGGGGCTGGGGACAGGCTCTGGAGCCAGAGGGTGTCCGCAAAATGTGCTGTTGGCAGCTCTCGCCCTTCTCCAGTCAGGGACTTTTAACGGGAGTAAGCCCAGTCCTGCAGCACCAAGCTGCGATTCAGGCACTTGCAACTCACTCAGAACGATGGAGAGTGGTCTCATAAAAGTTGGAGAGGCATGAGGACACACCCACAAGCCCACACAGTCTTCCAGCTTCAGCACTTCTTTAACCATCTTTAAGCTGGTTTAACTTTACCTGATTATTTCTCATATATCTGAAAAGAAAAATACAAGTCTTGCATATGAACGATTTCCTGAGTCCCAAAACCTATTTCAGGACTTCACTCCCTGTGAGTAGTCTCAACAGATGAGGTTTGGTCTGCTCAAAGATTAACACAGGGCAACTGCCTTTCTGTGAATAATGCCAGCATTTGCAATATTGCTGTATCAGTAACAAAACAGTAACAGCATAACCACTGCAAAAAACCAATACATACGTGTACAGTAACAGCTTGGAGTAATGAGGGCATTAATCAAAATGATGTATAGTGAATAAAAAAGCTCCAAACATTTTTAGATAGTTGTGGTCAGAAAGCTTAGCTGAACTCCTTTCAGGAGAAAGTAGGGCTGAATTGGCTGCGTGTCTTTCAGACTGCACCACTGAGGCAGCAGGCTTGTATCTGCATGCTGGGACTCAGAGGAGGAAATTTCAGTATGATCGACAACATTGCAGAGAAGAGATAATTCCTTTGACAAATAAAGGGTTAAATTTGCTTAGGAAAAATAGGTTGGATTACCGATAGGTAGTGGCTGAGTTTCAGGCTACGTCACCAGAGATAAATAACCAGCCGAATGCTTTCTAAGGGCAAAACAGCCTCTCTACAACATATTGTTTCCTTGAAGGCAGCAAAGCTGAGGCGAAAAAAGGAAGAAAAATGGGTGGAAAATGAAGTAAATATCCTTGACTAATGAAAGGCATGAGGGCTGGCAAACTTCAAGTGATTCAAAGTTGGGGATGTGAGAGCCCACCTCATATTCATGCATTTTAAAAAAACTGTCACCAAAATAACCCGTGCTTGAATAGAGTCTTATGCTACCGGTCTCTCATCAAACTCCTGGTCTCTGCTTAGGGACTGCAAAGACAGGTCTTCCAGGAGGAGCCTGCCATCCCCTGTGCATGCAACTCAATGGGTGCAGAAAGCAGTTTTATCCTAATGCCAGGTGAGTTTCTCCCTTTGTCCTTAGGCACATCAGAGCAGATCCCTGACAATTCCTGAAGTATCAATAATAGCTTTTTAAAAATTGATGTGCAGTAAGAGTTGGATTTCTGGAGGGGAAAATGCTGCCAGAATAATCAGTTTGAATCTTGCTAATTGAAAGCTCAACGCAAAATTCAAGTGGAGGCAAGCAGAGTACACAGCACATGGCCACCCGTTAATGTAATGAGGAGGAAACATGAAGGCTTCAGTGGACATGGAGAGAACATATTCTGGACCTAAGAGGCATTAAGAGCACACATTTATGGAGCTGTCTTCCACCAGCAAAGGGGAAATGCATCTTTAGCAAGGACCCATGATGTCAGTGAGTTTTCCAAATCTGCATTCATGCCTCTGAAAACTCATTGTACTCAAAGTCAGTTAGTTTACCAAAACCCAGTTAGTCAAATCCTGAGGCTGGCAAATACAAGAGGGTTTAATGTCACTGGTATGTCCCAGAGCAAACTGGGATCTTTGATACCTTCCACAGCCACAGTGTGAGGGCACAAAATGGCTCATGCCTTTGGGTGAGGAAACAGACTGTGCAGTGAAGCAATGCAGCGTTGAATCTTTCCCAGCTATTAAGGAAGGATTCAGCATTTATCCACATGCAGGAAAAAACACAACTTTCTGAGCACAGAGCCTGAAAGTGGCCACGAGTTTTGGTCCCTTTTGCCAAAAATAAACAGGTTGATATAAGTCATGAGTCACTCATTATTAATTCAAGTAATATTATTGCATTGATTTTATATCAATTTAAAAACTTAAAGAACTGTTGGATGACCTGTCATTGATTAGCTACCACTGGCCCAGAAGAGGGTTTGGGATGTACAGGGTGATTTACATAACAGATTGTGTCATGTCTCCGTCTTCTCTGCTTCTTTTCATTTATTCGTGTGTGGAGCCAGGCAGATAATGGAAAAGTAATTAATAGATTTGGCTTGAAAAAATGTTTTGATATTAGTGTATATTTTATTAATACAAACCTTCTGTCCAAATCCAGGAGCTGGATGAATAATGGGCAGAAAATACTTCACTTACTGGAGATATAGCATAAAATTTATTGCATCAATCTTCTGACAGATACCTTTTAGCCTGTTTTAGCAAGGTGGATAAACCAAATTAAATACAGGGGAAAGAATGAGAAAAAAGACAATCGTACGTGACTGCTTGCTCTTGTAAAAAGACTAGACTGCTACTGGAAAGCCAAATTCTCAGCTGGAGAATGATCCCTGGCCGAGGTCCAGGTCGGCCACACAGATCACACAGATACGCACGCACGAGATAAGAGACACAGCAAAGTTGGCTGGAAGTTCCCTTACAGATGCGGTGATTTACCTGCAGTCCTGCGGTTATCGAGGACAGCCCGAGGCATGAATTCCACACAGCAGGGAGAACTGGCTGGGGTTCGCACCTTTCCAACCAGGTAATTTTTCCTGTGGCACAAATAGACTTAGAATATAGCATGAGAGAATAATCAGGAGGAAGTTGACACTGTTAGTGGTTATTTATTACCTATTTACTAGCAGATAATGGCTGACCTGCAGGCTATACTAAAGAAACATACACAGCTAACTCCTAAATTACCAACTGTTTCAACTCCTGCTACTGAGCTTCAGAAATCTCTGCCTTGCATCGGTCAGTCTGGCAACCAGATTAGCTTCTTTGCTGCTACTGAGGAAATCTCTGCATCCAATGAGAATGACTTATGAAATCAGAAAGTGCATCAATAGCTGTGAATGTCAAGGCTGCCTGGGCATCACAACTGTGATCACAACATCATGTAGCTGGGGTTCAAGTACCCAGTGCAAAAAAGACACACAGCTATTCCAGAATAATACTTGAAAACAAGGAAAGAAGCTATCATCTGATCACTACAAATTTATAGGAATACCAAAAATACAGTAGTCTTCAAATAGCCTTTATGTGGGCTAGCAGCTGATGGCTAATGCTCGTGCTTAAAAATATCTGGGTTTTCCTTGCAACCCATCGAAAGGGCTGGTGAGATGCACCAAGTCCTAGTCACATCCCCTTCACTCTTAGCCTCCTCATGACTGTCAAGTCTATTCTTCCCCTGCCTTTCCAAAACTGCCTTTCTCCAAACAAATTTGTGTTTTTTCAGGCCAGAGGCTTTTTTCCTGGGCTGTCCCTATATCCTAAGCTATACGAACAGAAAGCATAGAAGAGCAAATTTGATCTAAACCAGAGCACAAAGGAGTGTGACAAACGACAAGCAGGACAAGAGTCAGACTGTGAAACCAAAGCAAATAAAATAAGGTCACATAGCTGCATAACTGAGCCGGTCCCCATTTCCAAATCTTATCAAGGGTCTACTTTCAAATGCAATTACAGCAAGTTACAGCTAGTGATGCCAACCTACACACTACTGCTTATAGGCACAGCAGAAACTTGGTCGTGGAGAGACCCCTGGAAGAGGAGGTGACTAGAGGATTTCTGGAAATACAGAGGACCCACGCTTTCAAGTGCCCTATAAATGCTGTAGCTGGTCTAATAACTAAGACAGTTAGGTCACCAGGGGCACGTCCACAGGACCCAGCTGTTAGGAAAAAAGGACTTTTGACAGGGTCTGGTGCTCAGCCATCCTGCAAACTTCTCAGATCCCAGCTTTTCAGCAGTTCTTCTTCCCAGGTTATGCACATACCAATGCAGATGCTGTTCAGGAAAAAAAAAAAGAGGTGGTCTGCAGGTAATTTCTCCTCCCAAAAGCACAGTAGGTGAATGCTGGGAAAAATATCTACACAGACAACATGAGACAGGTCAAATTCTGCTGATAAATGATCACAACAAATAATAGAATTCTTTTCATTATAACACAGGCTGTTTTACAAGGGGGAAAAGGTCTTTCAAGATCTTTTGCAGAACTTCACAGAGCAACTTATCTGTTCTTATTGGAGTGTTTCAATATGTTGTAGTGCGTCACTGATTCAAGGCCAGAGCATTGCTAACCCTAAGTGCTGTATGATTAATAACCTCTTACTCCAACAAATTGCTGGTTTGCACTCTTCAACGAACCCTTCCTCTTTGCAAAACTTGGCATAATGTTTACTGAAGAGCTTCATATTTTGCATAGGATTCTGCTTCAGGGAAATTGGGTTTCCAGTTTCTGTATCATTTCAACTCAACCGAAAGAGAAAATCTGATTTTCTTTTAATTCAAGGTAGATCACCTTTCAAGTATCACCGAGAAAGAAATGTCCTGCAACTCACTTTGTGATTTATGACTATCCCTTTCAGAACAATTACTATTTATACATTCATTTTTTGTGTCTCTTGGTGTCATATTTTTGGCAAAGTCACTGGACAATGTAGTGTGTCCCAATTCTCCCTCCATCAGAAAACATTTAGCAGAACTGCCTTTTAATAATGGTATTGCCTTTTAATTTTCCAAATGAGGATGTGGATTGTACTACTTTACTCAGCTTTTCCTTTGATTAATGGGAACGCACCTCTGCATACAGAGAAAGGGGCTGCAAGCATTCTAGCCTGAAAAAATTCAAGTATGAGGTTTCAAGTGTAAAAAAAAAACCACAGGGAACCTGGAATGCATTGTTTTAAGGTAGATTCAGGGTGAATTGAAAGATAAGACAGTAGAAAGGTGGAGGAAGAGATTCTGTTGGAAACAAGGCTGTTTGCAAGAACCAAGTCAGTGCCTGGACATATGTATTGTTTGGATAAAAAGAGAAGAAAAGAAACACTGCTGATAATGATAATAGATGATTCTGCTTTGCTGCTGTCTTCCATCATAAATAAACAGCATAGGCCAACAGTTAAACATCATCTGTTTCAATTAGTATTTAAAGCATTTAATTATCTATGTACTGAGTAACTGCAACAAAACTTTGTCAGGCTGGAATGCAAAGGGGGGAGTTTTGCAAGGAAAGCAATCTGATCCGTGCTCAGTATTGTGACCTCCCTTTAGATACCAAAACACTTACATGCTAAATTCCAGCTGACATTTCAAAAGAAAAAAAAATAATAGAGAACAAAACCAACAGATATGAAGAAGCTAACTTTTTGATCCTCAATTTTTCAATGATACATGGGCCAAACAGACCTGCACAGTTGCACAAAGGCCATCACTGCACAACTGCTCTGGTCAACCAACACATGAACTGATTAATAAATGTTTACAAACTGCTCCAGCATATTTACTATTTGAACTGTGAGGTATTAAGCAGTTATATTATTTTTTTTAAACCATTGCCTACTTTTGTTAAATTCATCAGTATCCAGTATTCTAATTAGGTTCTTTTGGGGAAAGCGGTATAGGGTTATGTTGACCTATTGCTGGATGAGCTTAACTGCTATAAATGTTTGTAATACCAGATCTGATGCTGATGAATTGCACTGGTGTGAAATAAGTCCTGCTTGGCAGCAATACAACTGTCAATCCACTATAGTTTAAGCTTAATAGGGAGGTGGCTTTTGGCCCAAAACATGCCCTAATAGTTATGGTTGGGAAAGTGAGTTCAATGCACTGCATGGTGGTGGGCACTCATGGCAATTGTGAAGGCTGTAAGACTACTGTTTCCTGAAAACTGCAACCATAATCTTAAGGAACTAAGACTTTTGATTAACAACTGAACTAGAAGGTCAACCAACTTCATGAAGTGAAGTTTTACTAGAACTGAAGCCATAAGGGACCTCACCAGTTGTGTTTGTAGCTGCTGGGTTTATCTCCACAGCCTGCCTAAGGAAAGAGATCCAATGACGTTGCTAGTCTCCTCATCCTTGATCTCCCGGGGACCCAGGCAAACAACTGTGTGCATGGCTTAGAGGAGTAAATAGGAACAGATTCCTGTGCCATTTCCTACGGAAATCAAAGAAAATCCAAAAGATCAGATAGATTTTTGCTCTCCAAAAGCAAAATCATGACAATTAACTGTATGTTATAATTAATGAGATTTCCTCAGTTTTAGAAGGTTAGCACATGAAAACACATTAACCTCAGGGTTAAGGATGCCTGTTTTTCTGCCTGTCCTGGGGGAGCAGATATGGCTCTTTCTGTAGGGGCAGGGTACATGCTAAGGAGAAGGTGGTTCAAGCTGTGGTGCTGCCCTTCTAATAGAAGCACTGCTTCCCCTGTGTCTTCTGGGGGTGGGGGTGGAACCACAGCCAAGCACAGACTCCATCCCTGCTCTCCTTCAGGTTCCCGCACAGCAGGCATGCTTCCCCTCCTTGAGGCTTCCCAAATGCTCGCAACACCAGCAACACACAGAAATGTTCAAAGTGCTCCTAGGAATCACTGTCCTCTTCCTCACACCAACTGCTCTGGGTGTGGACACAAACCCCTGCATATCTCATGCCTGGGACTCTAGTGGGATGTAGCAGTGCTCCCAGCACTGCCGCATGGCTCCGGCAGCTCCAGCAAGACCGCTGTGGAGAATTGCCTTTACGGATTGATGATTCAATTTTGACCAGATTGCTTATCTCTGCTTTTCATGGTGAGCTTCCCTAACTAATGGCCACATTTTCAATGAGCCTGGAAAAAGCTTGAACTACACTTCTGAGTGTAAACCTGCTCTGAACAGCTTGCCCAGTTGTAGAGTTATTGAAAATGTTTACACATGTAATTTTATTGCAAGAATATACACAACTGTGTCTTTATTGATTGCTTTCCTAGTTATGGAAGTGTTTCACTGCTTTAAACCCCGCAGCTCACCCTGCAACCTCCCCAGCTCTATCATGCACCATTTAATGTTGTTCTAATATTAGCAAACCTTTGTTTCCACAACCTGGATTTTCCATATTTTCATCCATACGACCAGCGGAAAGCTCATCACCAAATAACAATGAGCTCATCTCAAATGCTTATGCAGCCAGTGCCAGGTGAACAAATTGTCTATTATTAGACTTTTTCATGCACTAAGAGCTTTTGTTCCCTACTTGCCTGTCTTAACACCTGCTGCTGCAATGTATATCAACTTTCAGAACATGATTCCCAGTAACAACAGAAAATAAAATGTATTTGGGGATTGTTCATACAGAAAGTGATTAAGTTTTGTGAAGGGAGCTTTGTCAAGCAAAAAGGAAAAAATAAGGCATGTGGTGATGCGACTGGAGTAATTATGAATATAAATAAAAAAATCTTCATTGAATAAATGCAACAAAAAGTTAGGCATTCAATTGCAGTAAATTCATTCAGCAGCACTCAGGAAAATACTAATAGTTGTGAGAAACGAATTTGTATTAGTAGTAGTAGTAATAGGAATTTTTTTCCTTCAGTGAGTTTCACACAAATATAGAGTGTTTGACTGGTGTGTGAAAGTGTTGATGGGATTGTGTGGGCTGGGCATATGGAAAAGGTGTAACCCAAACCCAGCAGCTTAAAAAACACATATATAGATATTTAAAAATATTTAGTAGTGTGATCCAAATGTTAGAGAAGGAAATTATAATTAACAGGTTATAAGGTATGTTATGAGGAGGTCTGGCTTTTACTGGAACAAGAACAGTCATCGCTCGTGGTACAGAAATGGACTACTGTTCTTATGTGAGATGGCTTTTTTTTGCTTTTAATATTTTTCTTCTGTTCAGAAAATCATACTTAAATGGTTACTTTTACAGCCATGAAATACAGAGCTGGAGAGAACAGCATGACCTGTGAGCAGAGGCTCCATGACCACATGGAGTGGGCAAAATTCCTGCCTATGGCTGAGTCACTTCCCCCTCTCACTAATTCAGATGTCCATTTATAATAAAAGAAATTTCTCTGCTATCCGCTTCTCACCTGCCACATGTATTTAGATCATAAATGTTTCAGGCCAGGAACTGTCTCTCACCACATGTTCATACAACACATAGCACGTGGGGATTCCAGGCTGGATCAGGCAGTTGCAGGAGCGTGCTGCACACTGTAAGCAACAGAGACATCCGTGAGCAGTGAAACCCAAAAGTGTTTGTTACCTCTCTTTACTGTGCAATAAGTTCTGACCTTGGTTTAGCATTGCTATCAGAAAGAGCTGAAGACCAGTTCCTGGAAAACCAGAGTCCAGGTGTTAGATTACTTATTAAATATTGAAACGGCAAACTATTCAAATAAGGTTTTCTTAGTAATAACCCCCAAAATGTACCCTGCATGTAAGTCAGTTTTTCTAACAAACCTTTCTTTACTCTTCCTTTTCCTTCCCAAGTCACATACTACAAGGATACACATGCACTGCATCTCCTCCTGCCCAGGGGACAGTTACGTACCGTCATATTTGTACAGAAATCTTTGTGTGGCTTTAGCTGTATTTGAATTTCATCATTCTCAAACCGGAATAAAGGGGAGGGAGGATTCATTATTGACCTTTCTTGCTGCTTATTTAAAAAATATGACCTGACCCCACCAGTCAAAAATTATGTAAAAATATTACTTACAAGAAACAGGAGGATACAGAGCAGTCTCTGCTAAAGAAGGAATTACTCTGCAGAAGTAGTTAGTCCAAATGCATCTGCTAAACCAGGCAGAAACGAACAACAAAGTTACTTAAACATGTACACCACATTTAAATTCAAGAGAAAAAAGTTATTTTTGGACTGTAACTAAGGAAAGGGTATGTTAGAGCCTCTGCTACACTTCTAATAATAAGTAAGAAGTCTGAAGGCAGAAAGTCAAGCTTTTGTTAGAGTTGTTTAAACTTACTCTGTTACCTACAACTATTGCTGGACATGTGCCTCAGCTGCCCCTCTTGCCCCCAGCCACACCTTTGGTACCACAGCAGGAGAGGCAGCTCCACCGCAGCGACCGGCTGTTGTCCAGGGACTCTCACCTGCCGTTCTCTGCTTTAAGGTGCATTCGCACCAGCTTGGTCCTGTCCAGAGATAAAAACCAGTCATAGGTTTGAAGGGATAATAGATCCAGACCATCCTCTTCAGAACTAAGAAAAGATGAGTCCACTAAGAAATCACCAGCTTGGACCTCCAGCAGGAAAATACTCTGCTCTGAAGTCTACACAAACTGTTCTGTGTTAACTTTGATAAAGATGCATACTCATAACCTCTCTTTTCACCAGTAACAGCTGCAGATCTTAGAAAGGCAAACAGGAAAACACAAACCCCCTGCAATTAATGGCAAAGCAAAATACTAAAGAGCCAAATCAGAAAGTAGAGCTTAAACAGGAAGAAAGCAAAAGGAAGAAGTTTTGCTTAGGTGGCCCAGGGTCTTCCTGAGCTACGATGTTTGTTGGAGAGCTTACACAGCATGAAAAAAAGTTTGGAAGAAACAATCACCCATACAAAAATCTGGTGAGTGCACGACATGAAGTCTTGCTGTTAGACATAATAATCCCTATTTCATGTGTGAGATTTATTCTCAGCATTTGTTATTACACCTCTGAACATAAACATAAAACACATATGAAAGCTAACAGGCAGGACAATTCACTCATATAGATCATCCAAAACAGATTTGACATGGTCCCTTGTATCAGATGGCCAAGCACATCTTTCTTGTAAGATCTTTTAACACGCCATATATCCATCAGCATAAAAGAGACGTTTCTGCCTCTGGTGTTGCACGCTGGTATCACATGGCCGCTGTAAAATAGGTTCAAGGGGCTCATGAATCTGCCTTAGCCACCAAAGATAAACAAATCTGGAACTCATTAGTCTTCACACGGCAGTGTTTTGGCACACAGAGGAAAAGGAGTTATCAAGACTAAATTCAGAAAGGTTGATATATGTATCTACATCTCAAAATGTCTGTTAGACTGCCAACATGCTTCACATAGTCCCTGTGAGGTTTGTATTTTTTCCTGCATTGTTTAAGCTGTCAAATGTTAATGTGTTTCTGGCTTAATTTATTACACTGATATGACAAGTTATGAGCAAATGTATTCTTGTTTACTACTGTTAATATTTTGGTTATACTCATTAAGAGCAGTTTTAAGATTAGTCTTTTTTGTTATTTTGCATAGTCGAAAAGAAGCAAAAGTCTTTAATGAGGACTGCATCCCGTCGTGGCACAGGCTTTCAAAATGGAGTTGTCCAATTACGTATTAAAGCATCACCACAGATCAGGACAAATCTTAATGAAGGGGTGCCCCAGAGCCTGCCTGATGGAGGAACTGTCCTGCTGCTCATGGGATCTCACCTGGATGTGAGAGATGGACACTTCACTCAGTGAAATTCCAGAATATACTCCTAAACAGGTAGGGTGACTTTCTTCCCTAGCAGGAAGCTGAGATACATATAATTTGCTTTAATGCTAGCCAGGTCACCCTCTCCAACCTCAGGGATGGCACAACATATTTGCCAGCAATGCCTCTGCATGATCCAGTAGCTTTCTGTCATATTTGGGCCTCGTTAGCCTCTTGAGCCACCTAAGAGAGAGCCCATTTCATAGGAAAGATGACAGAGCCGTCACGGCACAAATGCCATGCTCTGGTCAAAGTCTCACGAAACACTATGCAGCACTGCCTGGGGTACACAACGCATGATCAGTATTTTCCCCAGGAATGCCTGGAGATGTTCTCACAGCTCACCACAGTCTTGCAATTTCAAATGACACTGCCTCTTTGTCATTTGCTACAAACTCAGGGTCAAAGGTAATCAGAAGCTCTTTAGCAGCACATTTCACCAGCCGTTATATCAGAGATACCCAATACGGAGCTGACAGCACCTGCCAGCTCAGATGTCTTTAGGAAGGTATGTGACCATGCATCCCAGCCCTCTGAGTAAACACACCATACACCACGATCATCATCAGATTTTCGCTCCTGCAAGCACCACAATGGTAGGCTGACTGAGAATGAATTCACTGCTTTGCCCCTACTACTACTACTACCGTGGCTTAGCAAGTATACATTTTCTCGAACAACCATGTCTGTCTGTTGGCAGAAGGTAGAACATCTTTATAGATATACGGCACTGTGATGAGCACTTAGAATGTCAGTCTGTCATTCACGCAGCATGATGCAACACAACATAGCTCAGTCACAAACCCTATTGTGACACAAATTTAGAAGTGGAGCTGGATGAAGATCTGTAATTCTGGCACAGGAATTATTTTAATATTCCAAAGTTTGTTTTCATTCTGCTTTGGAAGGAAAAGAAAGAAATCTAGAAGGTTTGAAAAATTATCAAATAATTTGGATAAGTTTCTAATTAAAATTCCACTTGGCTGCATAATACAGAGACAGGAACTTGGAAGACCCAGATAAATGGGAGTCTCGGGGCTCAGAAGCCAATGCTCCTAGGCTCCTGGCTTCCTATACATATACATGAAGCTCAGAGCTGCAGCAACCTGCCCAACGGGCTGTCAAGTTGCCCATCAGCCTGCATTCCTATGACTCTTCCACTCTACATTCAACCAGCTACCAAGCCTGCTCAGATTTTCACAAAACAAAGAGTCCAAGTAACTTTCTGGAAATCAACATCTGTCTGGGCAGGAGCAAGACTCTTGACACATACGACCTCCCTAGCCTGAGGGCATCCTGTTTATGTCTAGATACAGAACTACACAATTTCATAATTATGGGTGTGATCCAAAGGACATCCAAGACAGTGGGAGAATTCCTGTTACCTCCAGTTGCCTTTGGGCCAGCAAGCTCCACCTACAACACTTTGCAGTATTTACTACATATTGCAAAATCAATTGCAATCATGATAAATTCCATACAAAACCTTAGCTCGGAAGTATTTACTTATGTGGCAGGGCTTTTTACTAGTCAAGTTGATATTTTTCTCTTCCAGTAGCTGAATGTGGCAGATGGTTTGATTCAGTGTGGCTACAGAAAGAGCCAAGGCAATTCTGGGGCCATGTGTGCAAAGCTTTCACACCAGGGCTCAAGAACAGAATCACTCTCCCTCTGCTGTAACATTCAACATCTGCCTCTGCTTGAAGAGCACTGACAAAATGATGGAGAACGTAGCAAAGAACAAACATCAAGCAATTATTGGAATGCCTTCTACAGAGGCAGGTCACCCGTACTTAGTGGCCAGGTAAGCTCTCTCAGTGTGTAGCTCTCAGTTCATGGGGGCACAGAAGAGGGGTTTTGTTAACTTGGCCTCTTATTCCTTTGCATTACCTGGAACATGGTTTATGGGTGTGTGCTTTAATGAACATGAAATGCCTTATGGTCACATCCCTCCAAAGTATCTCTGAACATACTTATCCCAAGGACACCAAGACAGACAGGTAATGGTTAAGGCACAGCAAGTCTTTCTTATCCTCAGGTAAAAAATAGCAGATGAACTCCAAATCTTGCTTCTGTCCACATGTGACACAAGAATGATGATAGTTTTGATTGAAGTGACGTATTTTTCCATAGGCTATTGTGCACTTTTGGAAACACACAAACAAGAACTCCATTTTTATCTATCACTACGCTACTACGTCTTCCGCCAAGTATTATGGCGCTGCCTACATATTTCACTATAGTTCACATAGATCATCAATCCTAGATGTACCCTTCCCATCACTTATCAGACCCATTTTTTTTTTTTTAAATTCTCTAGCATGCAGTCTGAAACGGGACCAAACTCCTTGTTGCTACAAGCCAGTCCAGCCACACATGCCGATTCACAGAGGTCATTTATATACGGTTTGTCACAGATACACAAATTTGATCAGTTTTGGTTATTTTTGCCTGTAAGCAGAGGTATCGCAACATTCAGGTAACCCAGATTTCCCACATTAGATTTCTTGATTAGGCAACCAGGCTACAGACCTTTGCTTGCTTAACTGCAAGAGGCACCACTCTCTTCTCAAGGGCTTACAGTAAATCATTGGTACAGCCTTCATTCATTTTCACTTCACCACCATTGTGTGAATTGGCCTACAACGCTGACATTCCTCCTGTCTAAACGTGCTTTCCCCCTCTATTTTCTTTGTTCTGCTTCCCAACGTTTTTATTTTCTGGGTCACACCCCATTCCACTGCATATTTTGAGCAAAGCAATAAAAGTACTCACATAAAACCCCTGCAAGAAATGGACCCATTGCTTTCATCAGTGAGCTCTCCTCATGTTTGATTGTTTCGTTCTGAATAGCTGGAATATGTTTTAAGGCATAAAAGTGCATTGTTTCATATGCTCAGGAAAGTCGGCGATGATGGCTAGATCTCAGCCAGCGTTGGAAATACAGTACCTCTGTAACAAGTTGTCAATCTCAATTAAGACATCAACATGTCAAATTAAGAAGGTACTGCTGCACAGCCTATTGTTGAACTGTATGTCAGGTGAAATAAGCACTAATTATACACTTAGTCAAATATGTCTGTTCAATATTACTTCAAAACTAAGGTCACTGAGTTATTGTGAAGTGGTAGTTTACACTATTTTGGATCCCACCAAATGGCAGGTGGCCATACAAATATGCAACTCAGCATGTTCTGCTTGGTCCCCACAGCTGTGCTGCCAATCAGTTAAGGATGGCTGCAAGTAAATGCTAATTAGCTTCTGTTGATCTGCATATACCAGCAGCCTCCCAGGATTCCCATTTTGATATGCAAGATTGCCAGTTGGGTATGTGATTGAATTAAGAACCAGAGAAGATTTTATCTTCCATGCAGGAAAATGTGGGTCTGAATCCCCAGCAGAGACAGTTATCGCTCTGATTTATGTTTGGCAGTGCCTGTCATTGGAGTGGTAGCAAAGGCTCAGTGCTAGAGGGTGCTACCTCCCTTCTTTTGAAGGAGAAAGAGCCTCCTTGTTAATAGCAAACACTCACCATCTGGGGTCCGACCCACTCCTGGCTTTTACATTTGCTATGCTTCCGCACGTTTGCTTCCCCACTCAGGGTCCAGCAGATGCTCTTCTGTAGGTTGACTGGTCCTCAAAAAATAAAATATGAGAAAAATAGAGAGAAAGAAAATTCAAGAGCAGAAAGATTTGGAATTGATGGCGCTTTTTTTGTTGGTTTTGGATTTTTTCCCATTGGTAGGATTGCAGGAGGCAAAAAATAAAAACCAACCAAACAAAAAGATATTTACCAAAGTTGTCAATAGCCCATTAGTAGCTGGCTGGTTACATTTGCAAGGACTGCTTAAGAAAGAAGTGGCTGGAAAGTTGCACTTCTGGGAGCGGAGTGTTTAGATATTGCACCTGTACTTCATAAGGGAAAAAATATGATCTCATTATGTAAACATTACAATAACAATTTTCAGAAATTTTGCTTGGCTCGGCTATTAGTGAGTGCTGGTTCCCTGTAGTGAGGAAACAATATTTCTCAGAAACTGCTCACCGCATATGATAGCAAAATAAAATGTCTCATCTTTGTGATTTTTCTCTTTACAGTTTGATCAGACATTGGAAGAAAAATGATTATTTAATTATCCTGCCAAGTTTCTGTAGGTTGTTATCATATTGTTTCTTGACTTGAAAATAAGTCAAAAAAAGGTTGGCTTCAGACTGATGGAACTGTATGCTGCCACAAAATACTGGGAAACTGTTCTTCCGTAGGGATTTCAAGGTATCTTCTCTTTTAAATGATGCTGTTCTCCCATTCATAAAGCTTGTCAGCACTCTGCTGTGAGATACCTGAGTGCATGTGCACTAATCCAGTTAGACCAGTTCAGTAAAGTTTATAGGAGAAATGAATAGGTAAAATTTCACTGCCAATTTCAGTAACATATTTAATGTACAAAAGCCTGACACAGGATCACAATCACTGTTTTAAAAGGTACTTGTGTACTCTAAAACAGTTGCAGTTGAAAACACCATCCTCTTCTAAAGGACATAAAAAATAAATAGATGGATTAAGATGCAACACTTAAACAAGTCCCCAGTATTTTTTTCATTGCTCTATTTATTTAGTTGTAATGAATAAAACAAAAAAAATGGGGAAAATGTGTTTAAAAGTAAGAAACAACTGCCAAGAATTTTAAGTCAAACAAGATTTGCTATCCCTTTTACTCCATGTACAATTATAAATGCAAAAAGAGTCTTGGGCCCAATTGTGCAAATAGCTTACAATCATATATGTATTTTATATATGTGTGTGTGTATATATATGTATCTGTGAGATGAAAACCAAGCTTTGGTATTGGGAGAAATAGAATCTTAGGTATGATTCCATCAGCTGAGAATTCATCCTAGGGAGAAAAAGAACCTCTTATGTTCTTTTGTGTTACAGGGATACTTTTAAGAAAGTGGAATTATTTATAAATGAAACTGAGCACTATTAAAGCCTGCTAAGCCCATGCTTTTAGCCAGGTCAGTTTTTAATTGGGTATGCATTATCACTCTATCTATGGCCACAATTAAACAATGCAATGAAGCGCATTGTTAACTTTAAGCATCCTTGAAGTCAATGAGACGCGTGCTTTGTTGAATTAGGGCTTTAGGCTTCTTGGGGTATTAAAAGAATGTATCATATTTCTCTCTATTATGTGAACTGCAGGGACCGGACGGTTTGGGAGGTGTTTTGTTTTAACTTTTTGCAATGACATTGTAAGTGTCAGAGTCAAGAGTAGGATTAAATTTTGCCCTGCAGATGCTGAAGGTCAGAGCTGCTCTTTGCTATCCTGGGAACATCTGACTTTCTGCAAAATGGATTACTTTAGCATGAGTATTTTCATGTGGTACTACAGTGGAGCAGCATGTTTGAAACAGAAAATATGAGAACACATGCTCAGCTCATAGAGTAATCAAAATATGTATCTTTGTCCCCAAATACATATGGGCAAGAGTACCTTCAAGCCCTAACATATTGCACAAGCCCCAAGATACTCAGAAACTAACATCGAGAAAGTATAAGCCAGAAAATGTCACTAAAAACACAGTTTAATCTATTTTTATACTTTTTTATCATTTTACCATTGACACATTTCATGAGAAGGTTTTGAATTGCTCTGTGGCCCTTGTTTGTCAGATCACAGAGTTAACGTCACTCGTCCCAGCTTGGCCAAAACAGACAAGGACTTTCCAGTCCAGGAAGGAGGCTGGGAGAGAGGAATAAATATTGCACTGCGTAAAATCTAAACCAGTGCAAAAAAAGAAATAAGCAAACCCTGTTTACATTTCTCACAAGACAACAGTTAAAGGCACTTAAAGAAGTTATCAGGGAGGCAGTTTAAAATAAATATAATAAATAAAAAAAAAATTATTTACTATATATATGTGATAGATGAAGTAGAGGCGACAAAAGGTTGTAAAAAGTACTTGGGGTGGACATGCTATGAAACTCATAAAAAATTCTTTGTTGTTAAATAACACTAAATCTATGCACAAAGAGACCAGCTTAGGCTGTTATATTGTGGAATAAATGATCTATTCAACCATTCTTTTATATGAAGTGAACTGCTGAAATAGTAGTGAATACTGCTTTGTAGAAGGACTAAACAGAGAAAAGATGTATTCAAACAATGTATCATTCCTTACACCAAAATAATAAAAGTTGCTTGTCTACCCATCTAACATTCACACTTCAGTTTTCTGTGTAAATAAGTGGATTCCCCTAACAAGGTAGAGTCTGATTTTCACTCTTGGCTAACTCCACAAAAAGAAATATCTGAAAGTGACAGTTAAAGTATCAACAGAAAAATTCCCTATCATAACAACTGTTAGCTCTTGGACTGTCTTCCATAGGAAGTAACAGCTGTTTCTTTTGAGTTCTTACAGTACTGATAGTTTAATTTTGGGACAAAATCTTGCCTCAGCAGTGAGGAGTGAATGGAGGACAAAGACTGCCGTGTACAAGCAGTTTTCATGGTGGAAACACTGACAATTGAAAACAGAAGAACTAGAAGGGAAAAGCCTTAAAATGACAGCATAAATCTGAACAATCTTAACCAAACCACATCAAAGCTAAAAACTATTCAAATTAATTTCTCAGGAGGTTGGACTAGATAACTTTCAAGCAGGAACCTGCTTCGTTTTATGCATATGAAGTAATACCTGGTTCCAGGGTGAATGAAGTAAAGGATGGGGCTGCAAAGCTCTTGTAATACCATTCCTGAGGTTGCTTCAGTATCTCAAGAGCTCTACGCAGGCAATATGTGACATTTGCTCTTGTCAAAGTGACCAGAAATAGGTCATTTGATAGCATGCCAAATAAGTACTGTGATTTGCACCCAAATATATGTTCCAATCTTACTTCTTTTAATTTTATGTTTTCCATGGGTTTCAGCTCTTAAAACTGACCAGTTGAGACCCCAACTTCTTTGAAAGCTTGTAGGAAGTTTAGTCCACAGCCACACATCTCTCACTGAGAACAATGAGGGAGGACACTCAGCTTGACAGCTAGGGTGTAAAACTCCCATTCTTTCCTTAAACGCAAAAATGATGAAAACATTTATTATGAAACATATTTTCCATTACTGTATTGTAGAATGTAAACAAGTTCTCATGACATATGGGGCCATGTGTTTCCTTAAAGAGGTGTTATGTATGTCAGAAGCAGCATATGTACCGTGTGATACAGCTACCACCATGGTAAGCATTTGTTATTGCCTAGCGAACAGGTGCATAAAATCCCCATGTAAACAGATGTCATAGCTGCACTGACATCTCTTGCTCGTGTCTACTCCTGCAGGAAAATGAGGGGGTTTGTTTCCCCCTCTTGGGTGTTTAATGTGGATGGCCTCGACTTGTGCATTTGCATCTTCCCGCTTTCACGTACGTGTCTCCTCCTTGATCGCACAGTGGCTTTTAGAAGGAAAAAAATCACCCAGAGAAGAACAGTTTCCTCTAAGAGACTCCACAATAATGCTCGTTCCAGAAGTCTCCATACAGTGGACAGGCACATCCAGTTCCATAAAGGAACTGACTCAAGAGTCCTGAAAGGCACAACCAGATTTTCTCTTGATTTGTCTCTTAGCACCTAGAAGACAACTTTTCCCAGTGAAAAAAAATTATTAAAAAACATGGATGATTCAAGTGGACCCCACTAGAAAAACTCAAAACATATGGAAACACCGAGAGGATTTCTCACCACCCCACTTTAAAGTCTCAATTTGCAAGGTGATGCTCGCAGGTGGACATGACTGGGTGGGACACAAAAGGTCTCACTGGGAGTCTTTGCATGGCCAAGGGTCTGTGCAGATGGAGCCAACCCAAACTCACCCTGCTCACATGAGAAAATTGTCTTTCCCAGCAAGCAATCTCAGTTACCTTCATGTCTCATGACCTCCCAGTGCCATTAGATTTACATGCCTTACAGAGTGCAACACTTAATTCTTGGGTTGCTTTGGTGAGAATGACAGAATCTTGCAGAACCATTTGTACTAACTCCTTTAAAAGACTCCTAAGTCACAGAAGCAATGAACATAAACATGTAATTACCTATTATCAAACATATGCACTCAAATCAGATAAGTCTCAAAACTTAAGTGTCATATAGCTTCACAGAAACAGGTAGGGACTTATGCACCAGATCTGGCTCTTTCCTCCTCACACCTTCTTTTTAAACAGAGATATTTGCCAGAACTTTTCAATGTAAGCCAAGGTTGTGGCTCTCTGCTGCTCTCAGACGTGGTCAGATTTGTGCTTGTCCTTGCCTGGTACATATTAAAATAATAATTTTTCCTCCCTTTTACCCTTCCAGAGCAAAGTAGTCTGTTTTCGCTCACGTACTAAATTTTTAATGCATTTTTCATTTTCAATTCCTTTAGCACAGTTTCTGTGGTTGTCTTTGCCTTCCTTTCTTCCCCACTCCCCTTAGCTATGGTTTGTTGCACAAAAGAAAAAGCCATTCTCACAAAATTATGCAAAAAAGACAGTATATTATGATCATGATTCTGGGCCTGACCCAAAGCCCACTGGAGACAAAGCTACTCTTTGCATTTAATTCAACAGGCTTTGGATCGGTCACCCCCTCAACAGAACTCTTGCAGTATATATCATTTAAGTTATTAACTGTGGCAGGCTTCTTTCCAGTGAAATGCAGTATGGGTGGCACCAGCTAACCTACTGCAGACACCACAAAAAAATGTGTATGATAAATCTGAGCATGCTTACCACCTTATTTACAGCAACTTCTGGTAGCGCAGCCAGGCTAACCAATGTCCATAAATCCTGGCTAAAGGGTGTGAACTGGTTAGGAAAGTGTCAGCCTGCAGGAGCTGGTGTGTGCACCAGAAAAAGCATGGGTTCAAGGCACAGCCCTGCTCAGATAACCTGGCTGAGGACATACCATATTTTAGCTTCCCTGAGGTTTTTATGAGTTGGTAATGACAAACCACAGTGGAGCAGGAACCTGTCCTTTAAAGAAGATGTCCTGCAAGCCCTGGGCTGCTAGCAGAGAGGAGCTGATGCAGTGAAAGGAGTGGAATGAATGTCAAGGAGATAGAAAGTAAATCTGCTGGGGACCACCTGGGAGAAATGGCCTGAGAGGAGGAACTTGCCGTTCTATGAGGAGATATGCATAGAGGAAGGAAGGCAAAAAAGGGGGAGTCTGAACATAACCAGAAGGAGGTACTGAAAAACTCCCTTTATCCAGAAGCAAGGATGCAACTTGCCCCACTGCTTTAAGCAAACCCACTTAACATCATCATAAATCCGAGCCAGAACGGTTCTCAAACAGGGAATGCCTGAGGCTCAAGGTAGGTCAGAGCAGCAGAGAGCAAACTTTCCCAATGCCTTCAACGGCCCCCGCAGAAGACATCAAAACTTAATCAACTCAGTCACGTGTTCAGAGATGCCAGGAATTAACAAGTTGCTCCGTGCCAGTGCAGAGGCATTAACTGATGGCACATGTATTAGCACTCCACACCCCATCATCCGCAGAGACCTCGGTGGGATGCACCCATATGGGCAAGAGGCACTGCTCTGCCAGCTGCTCTCAGCTCAGGGCTTAAACTGTGCTAAGGGGGGGAAGGGGATGGTGGTACCCTCGGTCAGGAACAGACTTCAGGCTTTGCAACAATCCTCCCACCTCTAACAAGTCCTGTATCTCCTACATTAACACTACCCAGGCAACTGCATCGGCCAGCCCAGAGCCCTCCCAGCTCTCCAGGCAAGTGTGAGAAAATCCTCCCGTTTTCATTTTATACTCACATAAAATCGTAGTGCTGGAAAAAAAAATAATCTGAAAATCTTGCCTTCTTGCAAAAAGATGCACAGGATTTATGAAAGCTGAATTAAAGGGACTCAGAACACATAGATCAAAGGACTGCCCTTTTCAGAGCAGTAGCTCAGGACATGGAAGATACAGTTTCATGTTCTTGGACTGCCAGACATACTCTTAGCTGGTCCTGATGAAGATATTTCATCACATCACTCCCAACCTGTGAAGCGGAGCAACAGCACTTCTAAGGGGTAGTGCACCATGCTGCACAGTTAGCATCATCAACTCCACAGACTGTCAGCAAGCATTGCTGGTTTGGTTACAGGTGTAGGGCTAGAGGTGGCAGAAAGGTCTCTTCCCTGGCCGGGGGTGTCTGATCCGGCCCTAGCCTTCAGTCATCTCTCATTTATGGAAACACATCCCTGATTTTATTTTCCAGGAACATCCCTCAGCCAAGGACTGACCTGATATGACACGGCTGAGCTGGGGATCAGATGAGAACACAGCCTCGAGCCAGCGGTACAACAGCAGCCTGTAGCAGGATCCGTGTACACTCTGGGACTGGGGAAACATCCTCCTTTCTCCCCTGCTTCCTTGTGTTGCCTTTCCAACACGCTGAGCACTACTGCAACAGAGAGAAAACACAATCTGCTGGGTTACAATGATATTTAAATTTCAATTGTTTAAATACCATTAAAAGATGCTTTACAGCCATTTCCAAAGGAAGTTTTCCACGGTCCCCATTTCTGAGCAAAGCAGAAAGTTACTTTTCATGTCTGAGCCCAAAAGAGAAAAATAACCATCACATCTATATAACCCCATCTTTCTCCTTGTTCCCTGATCACTTCATGAAGTGCAAACAAAACCATCTTTAACTGATACCAGGAAATCCATACAAGAGTCTTTTAAAACAATACTTTTTAGATTTGTATCAAACCTGAATGCAAGATCTAAAATTCATATTAAAAATTCCCCTCTGCACTGCCTCTTTGAATTTGCACATCCTTCCTCAGCTGTCCTGGTCTCTCTGGGAACATTTTCATTATGAAAAATTGATTCCTCCATTTTTCTTTGTGGCAGGAAAAATATTCAGAAATCCAGTGGCTGGAACAAATGAAGGGATTTATCCCAAGATCAGTTGTTTTCCATCTCTCCTTTCAACCAGTAATGAGCAGCAGGATTGGGACAGGCAGATGCAGAGCATAAGGGGACTTTTAACCCAACATTCAGCTAGATACTAAGGCAGCACAAAGGAGAGAAGACATTCTTTCAGAGAGGAGTGAAATAACTCCTGGTCACAGCAGTGACTCAGTTTTTACACTTCAAGATATGGATAACATAATTGCAAACTTCTATTAGGATTACTAAATAAAACTACTAAATTAATGCCAGACTTCTTTATTGATCCAGAAATTGGAACCTGGAATGGGAATTTTTAGGACAGGGGTTTTGTTATATATACCTCTGATTGCCCCTTAGGGTCTTTAGGGAAGACACAGTAGAAATAATAGCAAAAATACAGATAAATCAGAAAGTAGACTATCTGAAAACTCTTTTGCCATTATAAAGCAAAAAAGTAAATGGGATAAATAGTGAAATGTGTTAGATAATGTAAAATCCATAAACTAAAAATTTTTGGGGAAGGTGGAAGCATGGAAAGCTAGATATCCTCCCTGTTATTTAAGAGCTGGGGGGAATGAAAGCATTATGATGTATGCTAACCGTGATGTCTCATGGTCTGTTAAAGGGTAGATCAATTAAAATGTAGTTCTAGGGTCCAGATTTTATCTTCCTCCATCGTTACTGGTGTTTGTTTTCATAAAGCTTTGACTTGCTACATAATGGCACTTATGATCAGGGTCCCCTGAGAAATTCAATTCCTCTATTTTATTTTTAGTTTTCTCTGGTGGTTAATTTCTGAAGACATATTTCAACCTTTCAGTTTTTAGCATATATCACATTTCACATGGGATGGGAAGCAAAAATGTATTACTTTTTGGGGGTCTTATTCCCCTGCCCCTGCCGTATATTTGACACAATCATTTCTTTTCCAGCTGAGCAGCATTACTGTGGGGTTTTGCTGTGTTGCCACAGTTCCTAGCCTGGTAGGGCTGAGACGCCACAGGTCAGACTGCTGACAGCTTCACTGACCGCGAGAGTACTTCACAGCACTTCTCCCAAACAATGAACGATCAGTATCCCTGTATTTCACAGTACCAACATTACCCAGCTAGGTTCAACTGGGATACATTGACAGCAAACTGGAGAAAGCGTGTTCTGCTTCAGTTTTTTGATGGTTGATTTGCACCCCATGCTGTGATGAAGTGCTGGATGCTGATACACATCAAATCAAGCATCTCAGAGGTAAAGCTGCATGACAGCTTAAAAAAAAAAAAGAAGGAGAAATAAAAGAGAAATAAGTGATCCTTCATTTCCAAGGACTTCCGTATCTTATCTTTACAGAAGATTGCTACAGCTAGCTCAATTATTACTTTCCTGGGATGTCTTGTTTGTTTCCACCAGACGGAAGTAATATAAAATTATGTAAATCAGCTTTCTTGAAGTAAAGAATCATGGACCAGTCAATAATGTTTATGCATTAAGAAAGGGCAGCTCCTCCTGGAAGAAATAACACAGGGAGCCGATCATAAGTAAACATTTCTAAACAGACAAAGGGCTGGTCCCTGCAGCACAATATATTATCATATTTCCACATAATTAGTTTGTTTTCCACTTGAAATCAGAAAACGATTCGACGTTGCATTCTGTGCCTCAGGATGGTGCATACAGTACAATTCTCATGTGCAGGTTCATATGTTGAATAATTAGTAAGAATTAATCTGTTGAAATTAAAGTTTGGAATATTATAGAACTCATGAATAGTGCATGGAACAATCAAGTAAATTAAACCAGATACAGAATTTAAGAAGCCAGACAATAGCAGATGACTGCTGGCAATCTGTTTTTTAATCAGTGCATTACAAGCCAGAGGGATGAATAGTTACTGGCTTTGGAAAATAGTGTAAAATGTTAGCAGGCATAATAAAGAAGACTTACTAAGTAAGCACATTTTTATTATATTTGTGAAAGAAGCACACTTCAAAAGGACATACTAACTTAGATGCCTACCTGCTCTCCAGGATGCTCAGATCAGAAAAGATTAGACTTATGAAGAGTCCTGCACTTTTGGTCTGCACTGCAAGTGCACTAAGGACTTCTGAGAGCTCCATCTCTGTCCATTTTAAAGTTGTGTTTGCCTGTCTGGAGCCAAAAATGTGTAAGTTTCTTTTTAGTTTCTTTGAAAGTAATGTTTGAGTTGCTATAAGTCTCAGACAGCATGAGTCCAGTGAAGTAATTTCTCATTTTATGAATTCAGAACAGTTATCCTTTAGGTCAATTATTCTCTTTAAATCCATCTAACCATTATAAAGATATTTTCTTTTGCCTGCCTTACTGTAAAGAAAACAATGCTCACATCTTAAAAAAATAAGAGCATTCAGATATCCTCTATAGACTAGGCTGATTCATGCTGAAACATATCTATTCCTTCCCTTGAAGAGAAAAGCTTTAAATCTACATGCACACTTGACTTTTTCTGTTCTGTATGATCCTGTTAAATTGGAAGAGGTTTCCAGATCTATTTGAAAAATGGCCACTACGGTTAGCTGAAACTTCAATCTTGAAAATGAATGAATGGAGCTGGTCCAGTACATTGGCTCTGGACCAGTCTTTAAAATACAGCAGAACAATGAATAACTGAATTCACAGCCAGCTGGTATCATAGTTGGGCAGTGAAAGTGTCAAAATATTAGTGACTTTTTTACATTTGTCAAAATCATTGCCAATATGGGAAGCATGGGCAGCTTGCAAATGTGAATCTTACACCAAAATAGTTTTAAAATCTTGCCTTAAGAATGTGAGTGCAGTTCCTGGTTTTATATCACCCATCACAGGAGAGGCGGAAGAGAATAAAATATCTTTTACTTAGAAGATAAAAGCTATTATTGATTTATCATCAAACATCAACTACTAATGTGGTTGAGTGGTGCTATATGCCCTGCAGTAATAATGGATCAACCAGCATTTCTCTTGTCTTATTTTCTGGAGTCGAGTAAGTCCATTCAGTCATTCCTAGAACATAGCATGTAAGGTCTCCACGCAGAGCAAGTATAAAATTTATATCTGTATATACATACACACGCATAACTCACACAATGTAAAGGAGAAGGAAACAGGGTTTGGCCATGTTTCAGTTACAGGAGAGAAAAAGAAAAATAAACATATGTTAGTGGTGTCTGACACATCTTTCTGCTCCAATAATTTGAAAAATGTTTGTTTTATTTTTAAACCAAAATTTTGCTGGCATTCACTGGATGCTGCAGTTGAGAGACTTTCACTCTTTTTGAAAGAAATAAACATCTACATGACCGAGTTACTCCACTGCAGCGGAACAGAATTTCCCTGTGCTTGTGCACCGAGCTTATTCTCCGGCAAGCTGCTGGAGACTTTTCAGTGCCTACTGTCCACTTGCTATGTACTTCCTTACCCTCACTGACACAGATCTGTTCAGGTGTCAGGACTTCAAAGGGGCTACATAAATTATCCTTCCCATGATGATGTACACGGCAACCTAGGACCATTCAAACCAGGACCCGTCTATCACTGAACTTAATGGATTTTTACAGAGGGTTTTGGAGACCTGAATCTGCTGACAATTTATTGATGATCTTTAAAGGCCTGATGCACAAAATATGTGGACAATTAACTCCTATGACCAGTTAAATTAGCATCTATGGAAGCAATCACTGAGCTAATGAACTTGTGAACTGCAGCACTCCATCATGTGCAGATAGATTTGTGGAAGAACAGTGCAAAACTCCCACTGATGCATTTCAGCCACAAATCAAATCATATCATAACTTTTAAAAGAACAGGACATACCTCCTTTTTTTTTTTTTTCATTAAAAAAGGACTGATTTCAAAAGCAAACAAGCATACCTCTATGCAGGTGTATACTTTGTATAGGCAAATTCATTGCTGAGAGTAAAGGTTTTTACTCTTTCTGCACCCAAGTATCTAATATATTCCTCTTTTTCCTCTCTTTGGAATTCATTAGTTAAACAAATTGTCTCTTTATGTTCCCTTATTAGTTTTATACTGAAAAACAGAAACCTCTGCTATTTTCCCCTGCTCCTCTGCAATGTTCTTATTTCAGCTAAGTAAGGTTTGAGCTGGAAAGTTTCCCTAAGAAGATTTTCATTTCTCATCTTGTCTGATGCAAAGTAAAGAGTATGCCAAGTGCCACTGACCTTAACTCTCCTGAATCAAAAATATCTGATGTGATATATAGAAAACTTTGATGTGTAGATATGCTAATCAGCAGAGAAATGTCAAATTTGCATACATTTCAAGTGACCCAACAATATTTACCTTAGAGCTAAGTTTCATATTTTTCTGACAATTGCAGCATTGAACAAGTGACTCATTTAGCATATCTAAGCAGCATTATGTCACAGGGATTTACCTCAGAGTTGTTTGAAAGCATCAAAAAGATGAACATCACTGTCTGAAATTAACAACAAGCCTAATTTGATTTGACAAATGATGTTGATTTAGATAGGGTCACTAGCTATTGAAGATGCGGAGGACAAATAGTGCCTTGAAGCCTTGATAAAACTGAATATTTAAACAGTTCATTATGCAAATTTGCCCTCTACCTGTCAGTAGTGACTAAAGAATAGGGTTAGAGTGCTGGAGAGGCTCTGTGCTAAGGAGACAACTAGTATACATGTACCTGGCTCCTCTTAAAAACCCAACTCCTTAGACATTTACAAAGTGGATGTGTACCAGGACTGTCCTCGCCAGGTTTGGCAGTGACAAACCAGACAAGGGCTTGAGTCTGAAAACTTTCAGCATCAGTGCTGAAAGCTTAACTTTACCAAGAGAGCAGGCAGACATGGACATTCACCTATCGCATATTCAAGGCCTCATTCTCCAAGCCTTTCCCACAAGATGAGCCTCCTGGGAGCCCAGTGGAATTCCATGGAGCTACCTGCATAAACATTGCTGCTGCTCAGGATGAGGATGCTGGATAGGAGCCCTCTGGTGTAACCAGTCTTAGAGATAGGCTCCCATCCGTAACAGCCTGTGAACCAAGAAGGTCCAGATTGCTTTACAACTGTGTGCAACGCCTACAACATATGCCTTCATCATCACTCCCAACATCACTTGGCCAACTGGTATCCGTTAGCAGCAGAAAGACAAAATCTTGTCCACGATAAGCCTTTGGGTTTTGAAAAAAATACCTTGAGATATTATTACCCATTCAGAATAGAGGGCTTTAACTCTTGAGGGTCTATTCTAAAAAAAGTAAGCATACTTAACTGCATCAACCTTGTTGCACTGAAGGAATGAAATGTGTAGTAATAGAATTTGAAGCCAGAGTAGATATCTAAGTGTTCAGGAATAGTTAACAATATTTACATGTTCCAAAATATGATGTGCTAATAAATACTAATTCTGAAAGCAAGTGCTACAGAGCACTTAACCTATACCACAGCAACTCCTTAGAAGTTGGGTTTTGGGGTTTTTTTGACATTTGGTACAATAGTATACTTCAGTTTCCTAGCACACTTCATGACCATGGGTCAGCAGCTTTTAAGATACTACGTAGTACAGTATGCTTGGTTATTTTATGCTTTACAAGTTAACTTTTTGTAAGACACTTTCCACCATGTTTTCCTCAGAGCTCAGAAGAGCCCACTGGTGTAAATCAGACTGAATTTTGATGCAGTGTGTTTAGAGAAGTATATGAAAATGTCAGTTGAAGTACTGGCAAGTAGATAATATTGGAAAAGCAGATAGAAGCTATTCAATTAAAGAAGTAGGAGAGAGCAACAACAATACAGAGAGCAGATAGAGGAATATCTACACAAATTAGATCCCAGGAAAGCCTTGCATGTAGTGAGCTCTGGCACCCATGGGGCAGGGTGCCTGTGCAGCACATCAGCTATGCTATAACCACGGAGGGGGTTGCACCTGCACTGTCCCTATAACCAGAAGTCCTCATGATGTTGGTACAGAGGCCAGCCAAGCCAGACATGACTCAGGAGAGGCACTGTTCTTCCTTACAGCCCTGTGCATGAACACAGATTCCCAACTAAGAAATGGGATTTCTGAGGGCTGTGGAACCAGGGATATGTTTATACCGTAAGTAGTAGACTTGGGCTAAGGTATATAGCAGCCTGTTGTGTAGACATCCCATCTCAGGAGCTCATTAGCATCCATGAATCTAAGCCAAAAGCATCATAAACCTTTTCCCTTTTATGCTTTTATCATACAATCTTATTGACTCATTTACATGTGTTTTGGAGTATCTGTGGGTTTGTTGTTTTTTTTTATCCAGGTTATCCCATCTCCTCCTCGCTGGTCAGACTAATTGAGAGATGACTGTATTTACCATTTCACCGGATCTGAGAAAACATACCTTGTGAGCAACTTTGATTTGTTTATAAACTACTCCCCTAACTCTGCTGAGATTGTAAGTTCTTGGCTAATTGCTCTCATGTCCATGAAATGGGAGAAACCCAAGTTTGAAATACATGGAAACAATTAGGGCAGGAAAAAAAAAAAAAAGAAAAAAAAAAAGGCTTCCCCCATAAACAGATGTCCATGCCAAGATACCCTACCTAGAGCAACTGGCACGTGGTATGTTTGCAGATGGATCCACAGTAGGATCTAGCCATTTATATTTAGCATGCAGTGTTATTTGTTTTAGCTAGCCAGCCAGCAATAGGCGGGAGTTGGAAGCGGAACCCATCATTTTTGCACAGAAGTGCACCAGTGTCAACACCCCTCTCATACCAATCACATACCTTAACCCTTAATTATTACAAATGTAGCAGTTATTACAAGAATATCCCCCTTTTTCCTTCACAACTAGACACAAGGAAAGCTGTCTTAGAAAAGCATAGGTAATATAATTTGTAATGTGCTATCTTGTTACATACTACTTTTGACATTTTGTTCACATGTGGAAAAATAAAAAAAAATACAGTAGTGTTACAGCCCGTTTCATTATGTTGATAATTTCCACCACACACATTTACTGTTAACTATGGTTAACATGCATGAAGTAATTCAGCAGTCTGAAGGCCAGGAGGGATCATTTGTGCATCTAGTCAGATCCTCCTCAATAAGCTGTGCCACAGAATTTCCCCATTAGTCCACTATCTGTACTCATGCCTTCTTACCTAGCTAAAATATCAAATCCTGACTTGAAGCCTACAAGTGATGAGAAAAATCTATCCCTTCCCTAGATAAGCTGTTCAAAGATCAAAGTTAGTCACTGTAGTTTCTATTTTCTCCCCATCTGAACACCCCAATTACAAAATCAGAATTGTCTTTGGACCAGACATAATTGTAAAATCATACAGTACTCCTGAAGCAAAAAGCTATTATTTTTTTATAAGAAGAAAAATCACTTGAAGAGAATGAGAGCACTGAAATGTCAAACAGACTTGGTCTTTGGGCTTACATCCAAAAGGAATGGCTACATTTCCATGGCCCACAAAGCACAGCTACATGATCATATTGACCTTTTTTGCCCTAAAATAACCTACAAGTTTACAATCTGTCACCTTGGAATTGTTACTTTAACAAAAGTGCTATTTGATGTCAGAACAGGTACAAGTGTTCGATCCCTGCCAGTTTGCATATGACAGCCTTAAGATTAAGATTTCTTTCTTATAGAAAGACGTTCCAAACACTAATGATCTCCAAGGTATTTTTGTCTTTATAAGACCAAAAGTTAAAATATATTTTCCTGTAGAAGGGTGGTAATTGAAGCAACCATTATGATGGAAAAAACTAAAAGTCTAGTCAGTTATTTATGTATTTGGATGCAGAGTTCATCTTCACATCCTGCTGAACAAGCACCTCTGCAATCTCTGTATGAAAATGAAAAGGCTACTTCAAAACATTTTGAAATTTCTGAGTTATTGCAAATGCCATAATCCAGCAATCAATAATGGAAACAACTTCAAGGAGTGCACATTTTGTTAATATCAAATTATCTTTTTCCAAGCATCGTTATTCAAATGTCATTAATTTTATGACCAAAAGTAACTGCATGGGCTTATTTTTGTAAGTCATAGTATCTCCAAAGTAGATGGATTCTGTTGGACTCCTCTTTTGCTGTAGGCCAGATTCTCTAGGTCATGCTAGACATACCAAGTATTCACTAGTGCACATACTACCTCTGAAGTTATTTCTGAGACATTTCAGAGTATCTTACACTGCAGTTGCTCTATTAGCTCGGTGTTACATGTCCAAGCATAGGCAGGGTAGACAAATGACCAGTTATCCACGCTTGAGTATCATCAGGAAAAAAAAAGTTCTTCTTTTCCATTTCTGGAGCTTCAGATGATAAAGTTTTTCTCTATAGAAATGGAAGCAGTAGTAGCTCGGTGAGTATCTCATAAGGGATGAAGATTCAAATACATAATCGTATTCTGATTTTATAGCTTTCTTCAAACTTGCTTTGTGAAGTTTAAAGGACTGTGATGGCTTGTGAATAAATACAGGTAAATAAATAGCTTTTATCATTAGAATTTAAGTCTTCTTTCTAAAGCAAGCTGAAACCATATAATATTTTTTTTTTAAAAGGGGGGGGGGGGGCTTGGGAAGGATGTCTCAATTGTAAAGAGAAGAACAAGGAACTGAAGAATACCAGGAGGATGAACAGCAAGCAGTAGTCTTAAAAATATTCCTGGAATGAATATCATTCTAGTGACTGGATTGCTGCCAAGAGTTTTTATTCTGTGTTTTAAAAAATGCATAGACTAGGAGAGTCATAAAAGAATGTTTTGTCTCTGGAATATGCTGGAACAAAAGCCAGATATGATTAGACTTTGACATGGACATTCATCATGTCCCAAGCTGAATCAGTTATTAATTCTGAAAGTATTAAATACGGAATGAGTTGAGTGTCTTACAAGTCTACAATATTACTCAGTTATAACTAAAACGTTAGACTGACTTCTCAGAAACATCCTCCTGTATATTAAGTTGTGTGAACTCAACCAAACAGCACCCCCAGTTCTAGTCTTACAGAAACAAGCTCCATGGGGACCTCTACCACTTTGCCTGACAAGTTGAAGCTGAAGTGCCAGGATTATTTTCATGGGCATGTAAGGAACTTCCACACACAAAGTGCAAAACCCAGATAAAATTAATAAAAGCTTCTCTTTTTGGAAGCTTGCAATGTACCGGCTCCTGCCTCCTGGCCAAAGTGACATCTTCCTCTGAAGACTGGTGTAGTTAGATGGCTGGAACATCACCGCAAGGGTTCCACACATCATCGCAAGGGTTTAACATATCCCCCACATTTCCTTTCTGGGATCTCCATGATAAAGTTTCTCCTCTCTAGTCCTTCAGACCACCTTTGAGGGCACAAATGCAATTATTTCTGCTATTTAGTTACACTATTCAGCACATCCCTTCAGGAAGTCAGTAGCTCACATGTACTGACTCATGTAGATACTAGCATTGTTATATTTAACAGCACTTTGAAACTTGCCAATATTTATCATAATAGTAGCATAAGCAGCGGTGCTATTAAATTCTGAATTTTAGCATGAAGCCACTTCCATAAATTCTGTATTTAAGTGTTATTTCAGTTTTCATTGTAATGTTTGTGCCATATTAAAGAGAAAAGCAGAACACTTCTCCAGCTGTTCATTAGCACTACTGCTTATCACTAGGAGCTTCTTGGGAGGAGAAAGGTTACAGCTATAGCTCACAGAGGTACAAGAATTTTTAAGCTTATTTATCATCCTAATATAAGCCTTCGGTATTTTTTTTCTCCTAAGTGGAAAAAAAAAAAAATCCTTACATTCAGGAGGAAAGCATACCTTTATAGGCTAAAAAAAAAAAAAAAAATGTTAAATGTGGATTCACGCACTCTGGTTTTCAACATAGTGCATATCCCACATAATGTTCCTAGACAGACAGCTTTCTGTTTTCTTAAACTCCTAACATAGGTTGTCTTCAAAAACAGAAGGAAAAAAAAAACCACAAATCAAGTTGGGTCTTCAGAGCTGACCAAGAGGGTCTGTTAGGCTTTCTTGGAATGCTGTTCTCCATTTTCTAATCAAATTTGTTAAGTGGTGGCAATATCAGTAATAACAAATGTTAATATTAGCGATGAGCAAAGTGACCGATGGAACCCATTGCACTTGCGCTACAGAAGCAGAGAAGGGACAGTCCTTGTGCAGAAGAACTTCCACTCTGAAGCCATAAATAGGCAAAGGGATTGCAAAGCATGTAAAACATCAAAAGAAAAAAAACACTACTGAGAAAGTGTCCAAGCACCAGCCCAGGGTCAGTCCACCATGCTATGGACATCCCAGGGTCTGACTTCATTTTTAAGGAGTCCTGCTTTGATGACAGTACGAGGCCTCCTGTATTGCTTCATATTCCTTACTTGTAGGGAAATCTCCACACTAAAGTATCCTCCTTCCTCCGCCCGCCCCCCCCCCCCCCCTTAGTCCTGCCAGAGGTATTTTCTCAGAGTGGGAAAAACCATACATATTAACACTGCCTCAGACTCTGTTACCAGAGGAAAGTGCCTTTTGAACCATGAATTCCTGATACTGAAGATCATCCATTGGAAAAAGCCTTCAGCTTTACCTCTGACATTCAAAGCTTTTGTTTATTTCAGTAAGCATGCATGTAATTTTTAGCTCACATACATAGAAGACAAATGTTTTCTTATGCCTACCCAATGTAATGAAGAAGATGGGAGAAGATAAAAGGACATTTGTGCTGTGTCTGTGTTAAACTGAGCTGTGTGGTTCTGATATTTCCTCTCAGTTTTAATATCGTGATAGTAATAACATAGCTGGAGTCTAAATATTTCTCCTGTCTTCAGTTTTAGGCTGTGGCTGTGCACAATCTACAGCATTTTAGCTGCAGTGATATTCAAAACCAGTTTGACTAAATACTTGCCAGGTCTGTGCACGGCTCCTCTTTTGTATGGTCAGAAGCTTGGTTTATTTAACCCAGTAGATACCAGATCTGTTCGGCACAGGGGATGCTACACATGAAGAGGATTCTTACAGAATCTCTGCATAAGCTTTAGTCTATTAAGATCAAAATATGCTGAAAAAAGTCACCCTCAAGACAGATACAAGCAAGTACATACAAATAAAAAAATACTCTAACCAAACTACATTAAAAATCACTCTTTATCAAACAGTGCAAGTTTGCTTCTAGACAAGGCCTACAAAAATTGGCTACGCTGTTTTAAACTACTTTTTAATACTTTTGGGCAAGCAGCTTATACATCCACTGTGTGGCTAATATTAATGGCAGAGCTGTAAATCCCTCGCAAGGGACTTTGTGGAAATGCTGATATATCCATTACCACCACAGGAAAGTGCTGCCAGGCTCTTCTGTAATTACAGCTTCTTCAAAGGATAAGTACATCATTTGGTCTGCAGAGAGAAGCAGCAAAAGCCAACACAAGAGTAGACTGGCCAATTTGTCAGAAGTCCTGGTGCCAAGGGCAGGAGTATGTTGGTATCCAGACATCCTCACCCAGGTCCCACAGCAGCAGAGAAGAGAAACTACCCCTTCCTACCCCCTCCACCACTCTTCTGCTCCTCTTCCTAATTTGTTACACCCACTTGTTCTTTTGCAACCCATGTTTCCCCAACACCCATCAACACATCAGTCATGCCTTCCCTCTATATAGCATTTCCATCTGTAACTCTCAAAGCATTCTGTAAAAGGCAATAAACAAGCTGCTTCCTCCGCCCAAGGTCACCCAGAAGGTCGGTGCTGAGCCCAGCAATTGAACCCAACCTCTCAAGACCTGCACCAAGGATGGGACATGCTGTACCACTCACAGCCACCTGCTAGGGAACACCACAGACCGAGTTAGTATCTGAGCTCTTACAGGGTGCTTGACACTACTCCTAATCAAGTAAAAATAATGAAAACTATTTTCTGTCCATTTGAGGCATTTGCAAATTACCATTCACTGTCATATCTAAGTGCCAAACACTATCAGACATACTGACAGGCTTTGAAGGCTTCCAAGATGAGGCGGCATTAACACAAGCCTCCCTCACTACAGTACTACAAGAATTATACAGTGGATACCTAAGCCTTCGACCCTTTAAGTGCAAAATGATTCCTTGCAATCAGTAATAACAGAGCCTTGCGTGGAGCAATACAGCTGTGAACGGGTCATTCAGCTCAGCACCAACGCATCCTTGCACAATCATCCAGCAAAGGCGCAACAGAAGGATGCTGTGCTCGTGTCCTGCAATCAAGGGCTGTGGGTGGTACCACACAACATCCCCAGGAGTAGGTGGCTATTCCTGAGTAAGTGTCTGACTTGCTACTGACATGAAGTTCAGCTGGATCTTGGTTGTGATGAAGGCAGTATTACAGACCTGCTAAAACTTTGTGTTACTGGCCTGTCTACCTCTAGTCTTGTTTCTGCATTGCAAATAACGAAGGAAGAAAATATACCTGACTCACATGCATGGAGAAACCACCTCACACACACCTGCCCACTGCCCCAGAGTACCAGGATTAATCAAAATGCATAAAGTCTCTAACTTTGCAGGCAGATATCAAGGGGCGATCAGTATCAGATGATGGGAACTTGGGACCCACAATGGCTGTGCACATCCCTGATGTATGATAGCATCTGAAAGAAACTTGCATTTGCGTGTGGCCAGGGAGAATCCTTTCTTCAAAGAGGCTTTAGTGTGAAAGAAAAATCCACATTTTACCATCTTGACTCTTACTCAGATCCTGAATCCATGTTCACATAGTACTGAGCCTTCAGAGGATTCAAGGGGCTTTGACTCATTTTGAGCACACAACACTTGGTTTCAAGCAAGACTTTGAATATTTTTCACTCTCAGACATAACCAGCTACTGTTGGAAGAGAACTACTTGGGACCAGAATACAACAGTAAGAAGCACTATTTTAGTTTCTGATCACAATAAAGTTAGCAAAACTGAGGTTATTAGGGTGACGCCTTTGTAGTTTTTACTGAGTTGTTAGCTGAATAAATGCAATGGTTCCTTGCTCAAAGAGTACAGGATTCTTTAGAAGATTTTTGCCTTCACTTGCTTGCTAACAGAATTGTCTCACAAACTAGACATTGTTAGTTATTACATATTTAGCCCTGTGACTGGTGTGGAGATAAGTCACTATATATCAGAAAGGCTTCTTGATGAAAACTGGACATGTGTATGATAGAAGTTAAATGTAAGCAAATATTTTTCAAAGTATACTTCTTTTCACCAAACTGAAATCATTTTAAGACCTGTTCTATATCTTAAGGGGAAATCTCACCGACACTTTATTACCAGAGCCACAAAGGGAGATATTATGCTTCGTGAAAGATTTCATTATTTGTTTCATTTATTCAGAGTAAAAGCTAAACCCCAAAAATGTGCGTTCTCCAAGAAAAATACTTTCAAAATATTCCATGAGATTGTGCCATTTGCATTTTGACTTAAGGTTCAGTACAGGCAGCCGAAAATTTAACCACTTAATTTGTAAAGGTCCAAAAGAAACATTTAGACATTGCTAGAATATTTCTTCTTCTGTCACAAAAAGGAATATACAAATGAGTGAAACTTGACTAGTCAGCTTGTTTTCAGAAATTCCTCAGTTTGACAGAATTGCATTTTATAGGGGGGAAAAAAATAATCCAAAAATTCAACTACTCATTGCTTCCCCCCCCAACAGTATCTGATCAGCCATGCTGCTTGACTACATCTGCAACGTTTCTAATTCTCTTTCCATTTCAGAGACATGAACAGAATTGCCTTTCCATCAGTGTTGGCAGCAACACAGGTCTAAAAAGCATAAACCTGTGACCCTACTACAACATGCAGTTGCTTAAAAACATGCAGAGTAGGTGAGAAACATCACCAGAACAGTGTAGTTATATAGCTACAGTCTTCTGGACAAGTTACAGAGTACAGGATGAAAGGTAGTGCATCAGCACAGTCTTTCCCACCTGATTCAGATCTTAATTAAAAATAAAGAAAAGGGGGTCTGGAGTTGTTTGTTTTGGTTTTGTTCCTTTTCGGGGGGGGGGGGGGTGGGGGGTGTGTGTGTTCTTTTTTTTTTTTTCATTTAATCTAGAGCACCATCTTTCCATTCAGACACAGTCAAACATATTTTGAGAATCAGAATATCTAATGAAGTTAAATGGAACAATGAACAATGAATTTCTGCTCAGCCCTTAGTGGACACCTCTGTCTAAGATCAGAGTCGCTATTTGTGCTACTTAACATTTCAGTCAAATTAAGTAAGGATTGAACAGAATGGCACACGTTGCAACACTACCAAAAAATGCTCTTGGGACTGTGCTTAAGTCCCAGCTGCTCCAATACTCTTTTTGGTCCCTTTCATTTTCTACCTGCGAACTTGGACCAGGAGATGGTGGCCTTCTGGGTTTTAGAAACTAAAAGGAAAACACGTCCATGTTGGGCAGCTTAATTGATTCTGCTCGTGACTATTCCCAAAGACTACTCACAAGCTTCAGTTTGTCAACGTTTTGACAGAGCAGAGCAGTCTGGGTAAGTTATTCCTCATGATCCGCGAGCTGACCTGCTGTTTGCTGCTGGGTGTCAGTCTATCAATGAAGCCTCACACAGGCTGGAGCAGAGTTTTGTTATGGATCACTTCTCTCCCTGTGCACCACCACAACACCCAGACTCAGAATTAAACGCATCTGCTAGCACTCCGCCGGCTGCGCATCTATGGAATGAAGGCTGATGCTTTAAGTGAGGGGTCACCAGATGGCTATTTCTTACTGGCAAACTAGCTTAGCTCGACCTTCAGAGAGTACTGTTGTATCCTACGCAGCATGGCATCGCTGAGCTCCAAGGCAGAGCGTAAGATGCATTATTAGGTCAAACACTTACTTGGCTGAAGACCATTGTGGAACTATTTATTATGGCCAATTGGGACAGATTGCACTGGGGATGTACTGTAATAAGCACATTAATGCTAAGTGTCACATGCCAAGATCTGACAAAGAGGGGTGAAGAACATCAGTTAGTACTTCACTCATCTGTTTTTCCTGGGTAACTGCACAAGAGGCTTAGAGAGCTTCTGCCCATACTACATCTAACCTGCTGGAAATCAGAAACCTCCATTTCCCAGACTGAAATACTGGCCAAATCCACCCAATCTGATTCAGTTGCAGTCAGAAAAAAAATCCTGACTGAACTACATAGGGTTAAGCACTGGCCAAAATATTAACAGAAGCAGGAGGCTTGGGTGCTTTGAAACTCTGTTCAACATATGTCTGAAGGATTTTTGGGACTGCACAAAACTGTAGTAAAGGAAAAGATTGGCAAGGCAGATGTTCGTTGTTTACTGACCCCTGATGAAACCTGCCCTTTCCTTTACCCATTTGAGATGTTCAATAGATACGTTGGTGCTGATTTTTAAACCATGTGCTGCCAAAAATCTGGTGTATTTCTACATCCCTGAGAGTTTGAAAACAAGAAGTACACTAGACTAGTGTGAAAACACACTTCCTTATGGCAGGTTTATAAGCTGATCACTGGAAATGAATTTCTTGCAAAGTAACATGTTGAAAACCATGACAGGCTCATTGACAACAAGCAAAGCCCTCACATTTCTATCTCAGGAAGAGGGTCAGTTTGCAGAGCAGGCACCAAACGATTGTTTATTGGAGCTTTGCAGAAAAAAAAAGAAATTTTGCCTTCCGGGTATTTATGTGGAAAAAGCTGATACTGTCGCAAACACAAATAACACAAAAACAGGACTGTGAGAACTCCCAACTACACTCAAGCTTTCCTTTCCACGCCATTTTTCTATATGGCTAACATGGCAATGTTAGAGCCCCAGCCAATGTTGTAACACTTCCGTCATTGGAAGAGGCCAGCATTTTCCTTTACTTGATTTTTTTTTCCTCCACCTGTCAAGCATGTTTTGTCCAAGAATACTTCCCAAGCAGCTGAAAAGATGGAGGTGGAGACATGACAAACACAGAATAATGAAGATATTTCCTTGAGTAGCTTCTTAGAATTGCTGGGGCAGCAGCTAGCAATAATCCTAGGGACTTTCATTCATAGGAAGCCAACACCATGGTGGTCCCAGATGGAGTAACACAGGCACTATTTCTGTCACATATTCACCCCCTGCTTCTACAGTCACACTTATCTTACCTTCCACTTAAATTTCCAGATATGTGACTGGACAAAAATAACCCCCACGCAAGTAGTGTAGCAAAGCTATTGTAAATGGGGCACAACCGAAGATCTAAAACCTTACAGAGCCAAGTTGTATTAAGTAGCATCCTGGCACCCCAATAGCGAAGCCACCAGTATCCCACACACCGTGGGACCAATCTATTCATCCAAGTACACATATGAACAACTCTTCTCTTGTGCTACAGGATGTGCAAGATTCTCAGTTTCAGTGTCTATAGCATACCAAGCTCCAGAAGGAACCACCAATACTGTTAAACATGACACTTCAATTTTAAGCTGTGCATGGTGCAGAGAGATTAGCTTGCTTCAATAACACTAACTTGATTAAATGAACTATGATTCCATACATTATGGAACAGCAAAAACTGATGAAGTGTGGCTTTTGAGATCTAGACTGGTTTATTTTACTACCAACAAACTCTTCAGCTGGCAAAGCTGCCTCTTTTCCAGCCAGCTGAATGGCCAGCACAAGACCAGGCTGAAAACAAGGGCTGCACCCAAGGAGCATGCAGCAGAGGTCCTGCACTCCGAGGCCACTCCTACTCCTAAATCCCTGCTCATCCTCAGGTGGTTCATTTTCCTTTCTTGGCAAGAAGGGAAAGCAAGAGAGGCTGCAAAGCAAGTTGTTAAGTAGAGTCATGAGAAAATACAGGGAAAGGGTGCATGGACTACTGAAAAGAGCAGGGGAAATGTGGTAGCTGGAGTCCCTGGAGTGAGCTGACAAAACGATAGGGTGAGGAAAAAAAGCAAGAGTTCAGACAGCACAGTTTGTCAGCTGCCATCACTGTTAATACATCATCCAGTCTTCACAAAAAGCTAAGTTGATGGCCTTTGCCATATTCTTAACTGAATACACAGGCCATTAATAATCCATGTTCAATAATGTGAACTATTGCAGACCCATAAAATGGTACTAAAGTGCATTGAGCTGACACGGAAGAGAGACACTAAGGAAAGCCTTAACATGTAACAGAGCTGAGGAAATTCTGCACAGCAGAGATAATTTTGCATGCCAGAAATAAATATTCCTTCAACAAGGGTTGCTACTCATTTCCATTAGCAAACTCTAAACCTGCCTCTTCCTGAACACTGGAGAGAAACAGGGCTTTAATAAGAATCAATAATCCCAATTTCAAGTCATAGGATGGAGTCACTCTTCTTCAAGAACAAATCCTTCCTTTGCCCAGGATGGCCCATTTCCTCCAGGATCACAACCTCCAGCAAGTTTCCCTTTCCACAGAGGCACACTAACAAAGGCAGGTTGCAGGCACCCTAAGATCCTGAGCACAGACCTGAGAGACCACCAAGTGCCTTAGGCAAGTCTGGCACAAGAATGGTTGTCACAGGCAAGGACCCCACACAAGGCAGCAGATTCACATCACAACACCAAAAAGACACCTAAATAATATAGGACAGATTAAATTAAAGCATCTATACCAACAATAACATCTCTAGTAGTCCCATCTCAAACATAGCAAGCACAACTCCCAGCAGAAAACAGCTTTGGACAACAGCAAGGAACACTGGGGATCCCTTTCCCCATTCCAGTCTCAATGGTTCACCCTTCGTGCAGGCAGGGGAGCTGCCTGGTTTTTGCTGGGTTAGTGGGCAGCCACAACATCCAGCCCAGTGCTGTCACATGCAGGAAGCTTAATTGTAATCACAGAAGTGAAGCGTACTGATGAATGTACCTTGGGATCTGCCATTTGGCTCACACTCTTTCTTGCACTTTCTATTTTACAGGTAAAGCTAATAAGTACAAAATTAAACACTTGAGAAACAGATCACTAACAAAGTCCACACCAGATTTGTTGGAGAACGACATAAGCAAGTCTGGGGAATATTCCCTATTCTCTCATATCATCTTTCCCTCTCTTCAAGAGATATGAAGGACACAAGCTACTAAACACCTTAAGCTGTTGTTTTCATTTTATTAATGTATTCCTACTGCCATTTTCAGCTCCTAGTCAATGTCTTTGATAGCTGACACATTGTTTTTATCACATCTTATTTTGCTGAAGGCATTTTCCAACTCCCTTAAGTTTTTCCTTTCCCAACTCCAGTGCACACCTTTGTGCTAATATTAATTTAAATGACCTTTTTTTTTCCCCTAGACCTGCTTTTTAAATTTAATGAGATCCCAGGATTATACCTGTACTTACCAACACCCACAGGGGTACAGTCCCCGCTAGACAGATTATAAAGGCTGAAGTAACTAAGGAATCTCACAGAGGAAAGAAGTCTTGCAGGAAGCATAAGACTGTATGGATGCCACACTCCTGCCTCCTCCCTGGTAAGGCCCATCATGTTCTAGCTCCCTGCTTATATTTTGTTTCTGTGGCACATCTGGGGGTGGAGAGAAAGGGGAAGTTACTGAGCTTGAATCCTAACCCAGCAAACACCTCTTTTTTTCTAAAATTACTCATTTGCAGCACATTCATAGCAAGCAACAGCACAAATATACACAAAATATAGTAGTAAGAATGGGATTATTAAGAAGCAAGTATGAGTTCTGTGGAACGAGGATAGAATGATACAAATATGTTATTAAATTTATTTTTTAAATGAAACTTATCTTTTTTGAGGGAGGGGGGCACATTCAACACTTTTGACTTTTTTTTTTTCCACGGAGGGCAGGAAGATATTTGAGAAGGCTCTTTCAAGCCCATTCCCCTTTCCCCACTCTCCATGGTAGCAGTTAACATTAGAATCACTCCCCAAAACCCAGAAAGTCATACATTCCTGAAAGTTCAGTCCCCTTCCCACTGGAAACCAGGGACCCCACACCCACCTTCTATTCCAGCTTCCAAGCCAGGACTGAACAAGCAAAAGACCAAGTCTTCCTACCCCTCCCAGCTCCACCAGCCCTCCTTGGCAGGCTAGCCTCCTACAGCTTGCTTCTCCAACACCTCTCCACCTACTACTCCTATTCCTGCTGGGCTGCAGCCTTTTATAGCAGCTGTTTTTTGATTGGCACTTTTTCACAGATGGGGGAGGCAAATAGGTCTTTCATTAACCCTTTTCAGGTTGCTGCCAACTGTGTGTGGGGGTTATATGTCATTTTTGTTAATGAAGTGCCTTCTGGAATTGAACCCTGTGCTCCTTTTCCATATCTGTGTAGTTCAGCACATCTAACTGGAAAGTAGAAACAATATATATTCTAAATCTTATTTACTGTTGGTAAATGAGGCAGTGAAGTGGTTAGGTGAAAAGGCACTATTCTGAACAAAGAGGTTCCTTTATCCAAGGTAAAATTTAAAAATTAGCAGACTTTGGAAAACAACACAAGTACTTTGTCTCCACTGTTCTTTTTGATTTATTTTTATTTTGCTAAATGAGATCTAGGATAAACAGGAAGGAAGAAAAGAAGCAGCTCCCTTCCCTGCTTTTTTCGTATTTTCCCCTCAAAGGGAAGTCCATGGAGCTCCAGCCTGCCTATAAGGTAGCAACCAGCTATCTATAAGGTAGCAACATGTGTTTGCAGGTAAAGCCTCCTGTGTGCTGGCAGCGTGGGAGGGAACTGAAGCTCTGCGTGTTTGGCTGACGATGTCTTGCTTTGCTGTCTTTTTCTGGCCTTGCTTTACACGCACTCCTGGCCTAGTGTCCCACAGGAGAAATCAATTCAAGAAGGTTTATTAAAATATAAAGCTCTCTGCCCCATGTGGGGCTTTATGGAATGTTGCTGTTTGTGAAAGATGAATAAGGTTATAGAGAGAAGCCCTCAAAAGTGAGATTTAAGTGATTTAAAGCAGAAGTGCCTAAAAGTATTGTTAAAATCAGTATTTACTCAGTTTTCCTATTTGCACTGTGGCTGCAAGTGACCAGGGATACATAACCTACATACTCAAACTTCCCAGAACTCAGATCCTTTCTTCTCCATTCCTCTTCCTAATGTGGGGTTAGGGGCAAAGCCAGGTGGGAAAAGGTATGGGAACAGGACAAAGTACTTTAACTGCTGCTTTTGCCAGTGAAAGGTGGGGGAGATATTGTTGAGAGTGGCTAGAAAAAAAGCTTCTACTTCTCAGGAGCAACCAACTTGGGCATTCTGCAACCATGTGAAAGGGCTAATTGCTTAATCTACACCTTGAACCAGCTATGTGGCAACATCTAAAGGGACACTTGCTTAGCACTCAACGTTCAAAACCTTGCCTACCATAATAATATTCTCTGCCTTAGGTGCCACTGCTCAACAGAAGTGTAAGCCATAAACAAAAGTGCCATGTTACTGTAGCTACCCATATAAGTCATTAAAACAAGTGGTCCATTTCATCCAAATTTGGAGGGAACACACAGCGAATACTTTAACAATTCAGCAAAAGCATCCGATAAAATGTATTTGATGTCTTCTGCATGATGATATAATACATCAAAAATCTGATTTTAAACTTTTTGACAACTTGCCCCAGGTTTTATATCAAAATTAGCCTTATGCTGATGCTGCTGAAGGGAAGGAGGAGGGGAGACAGCCGAATACCACGCATTAAGAAAATAAGCAACTATACAAAAAAGGTGTTCAATGTGCAAGTGGCCCCAGTACCCCAATGGATCCAGGGACTTATATGACATACTGTGAACAGACACGAGCTCAATTTGTTCACTTTCCAAGGTGGTTCAAGCCTTGTGGTTAACATCATGCCAAGCCTGAAAGGGAAAGCCCTGCCAATGACTAAATATATTAACTTGGGCTTGGTGCTGTGTTGATGCAGCCACATGGAATTTGAACCAACTGGAACACAGACAGAGTGAGGCTGTGTTTGCTGATGAGGTACTGCCAGATGAGCTCTATGTTCATCCATAAGAACAAACAAAAGGTCTTCCTGCACCATGTCATTAAGGAAAACATGCAAGACACCCTCTCCAAATTTCACCATAAAACTGAATGGACAGGCCAGAGCTCCCTGCAAGAAACAATACATGGGAGGCACATTTGGACAGGCTTGTATAATGGCCAAAGTTGTGCTTTTTCCAGTCTGCATTTAATGCAGACTCTGTGTAGTATCTCATACATGCATAAAAAAAATGCCTCTCCCCTGGGGACATCCAGGGCTTTGCACCTTAAAGGTGAAATTACATCAGCAGGCTCCATTGCTGCCATTCTTGATGATCGCTGAAAATGTAGCATCTGCACAGAACACCAGTGCTCAGAAAACAGCACTGTTCCCTGTTAATTTTGTTTACATTCATGTTTTAAGTCCTGCTTGTTTTGGTGCCTTATGCAGAACAATAAAAGAACCACTAACATACTGCCACTATGCACAGTCATGCTGATTTTATAACTCTATAACCACACTTCATTTTAGGGAATGAATATTCTTTCAGTTACGTCACTCTGGCTTAAGCTGCCCAACCTGTGAATTGGTAGTGCTGCTTTTTTTCTTAAGCTCTGCATATTGGTAGTGGGAGAACCACTCACTTCTCCAAGAACCTGAATCAGGACACTTTTGAAGTATCAGAAAGTGGCTTGATTTCCCTCCCTTGGTTTCATTTACCTCCCCATTATAATGCCACCTCTCCTGGTTTTAATCAGGAATAGCAGCACAAAACTGAAACAGTGTTTAGGAATATTTATTTTTTGTCAAATCAGAAAGAGGAAATATCCAACATCTTGTGAGCGACCTTGTTCTCCTGAGCCTGCTCTACCTCAGCTTAGTTTATTCAAATGGTTTTGCATAAACATCTGGAACAGCTGAGTGCTTTATCCCATCTTAATGTTTGACACCCATCTCTAATAGTAAAGTGGACCATAGTGGAATTAGATCCAAAAGGAATTTTTCTGCATTCATGAGTGTTATGATCAGTAAAAGTTAACATCCATAGACAAAATCTACAAATTGTCACTGTGCCCAGACAAGTTACTTGTCATTACAATGATCTGCAAGGCATCCATAGAAAGAAATGATTTTGACTGAGCTTCATTCCTCAAGGACAATGCCAAAGTTAATATATTTGGGTTTCACTTGGAGTTGGGGGTGGACAGTCCCTAGAAGAGTAGTAGTATCTGCCAAATGCATTTCTGGGAGTATTTGCTCACGGACTACCCTTCCATTCCTCACCTTCCCAAATGTCTCCAGCAATTTAGGCTACGTTCATAAGCTTATTCTCAAGGTTTTACTCCACTCAAGTGGCTCCTGGTTGAATTTTCCAAGATTTGTAACAATGAAAACTGGGAAAGCCAAATGTCACTACCTGTAACGCTAGAAAGATACTAAGAAAAGATACCTTGTTAGAGAGAAATGCTAACTGTAGATATGGGAAACAAGAAAGAAAATTAAACACTAAAAACTAAACAGTCCCATTTTTTTTTTTGGAATTTAGAATAACACATTGACTGAGAAGTCCTCTCTCCCTTCAAGAACTGCTCTCCTGTCAAAATACTGTCCCAACACATTTAGCCTTTCGCCATGGCTTCTTTTGTAATGTGAGGTTATATCTCACTGTTTGAGAGTCTGCACAGATACTGATAATATTTCCTGAGGTCCCCTCATCTTTCACAGCCTTTCTAAGCTTTCTGTTTGATACAGTCTTGAGGCCTCATATTGTGATCATAGCCTGTTGTACATCAAATTCTGTCTTACTCGAGGTTTCAAGAGCTCTTCACTGTATTTTTATATTAGCATCCAAGGTCCAAAGATGTGTTCATGGACATATAACAGCCAGCTGCAACTGTACCTTTGGAAACAAGCCTTTCTCAAAGAACCATTTACACAGAAATTTTTGGCTCTTAGTAGCACCATGATGAATAACCTCAGCTCCAACAAGCTGTTTCCAAAACAGAGAAGAAAAGTGCATATTATAAAACACACTTATATAAGGGAAGTGAAGTTGTAGAAACATTGACTGCACTTTGAACACGTTCTGCATTTCATGGCAAAAAGTAAAAATCAAAGGTCCCTGTTAGAAAACTCTATTTTCTGGGGCTGCAGTTTGGCAGTTAGAGACCAATCAGTGTTTGGGGGATTTTTTGGCCTTCCAAGTCCTCACACTCACAGGGCTTGATGAAGATTGACCAATAACTTCTGAAGGATAACATAGTTCATATTTTATACCATAGATATAACTACAGTGGCAGAAGAGGAAAACCTCAAAAAAAAAAAAGAGTAGGGAGCACAATAAGTTAAGTACAAATATAAGTGATCTTGGTCAAAACCCCAAGATATTTGATACAAATTTGATTTTAAAAGAATGAGTATTTTTACTGGGAAATGAAGCTTGAAATCCAAAATAACAATGCCAAAATTCAGCCCCACGTGAGACATCCATGCCCCACACACTTGAACAAATGTGGACTTGGACCTAAAACTGTCCTTAAAATTACAGATGTGTGTTCAGTAGTAAAATGACTTTTTATTGACAATGTGTGTCATATCCATTTACATTCTGGCCAGCCCTCCAGTATCGAAAACCATATGGCTGTTTTTTTAAACAGGCTGAACTCTTTTCAAAATCCATTATAGAAAGTGTGCTGAACACCAGCTTTCTGAAATGAGCAGGGAGTTTGTTTAGCTCTGTCTGCATCAGGGGTTACATGTGTAAAGTGAACTGATGGCTGCTGGAAAAAGTCAAACTTGCTACCTTCATCAATAATAGCATATTATGTCAGGCCACAAAAGGCATATTTAATACATTAAGAACATGTAGAGTTAAGATTAAAATTCTGAAATCACTGTGTCTATTAAAAACGCTTGGTTAGGAAGAAGCCAAAGGAAACAGTGTTAGGATGGTGTCATGATCCCAAACTACAGAACAGGACTTGAAAGGAATACACATCCCAGTGCTCAGGAAAATACTTCCAGAGATGTGAACTTCATTATAGCTTGTACCTGCATTGTCCCATTGAACAGCAATAATAATTACTATCATTATTTATTATAATAAAACACAAATAACTGTGATATCTGATATCCAACCAAACTCTCTCTCCTAAAGAAGATACTTTGCTCAGATGACGTTCCCCCTACCCCATACATCCTTTCTGTGCCGAGTCACACAACTTCCCAGCATATTGGAGTGGAAATAAAGCACCTTGCAGCCCTCCCTGATCATTCATCTTTCTAGTGTCGCACATCCCTGTCCCATTCCTGAAGAGCTGCTCTAAGCCACAACTCCTGGTGTATTATAACTGTCTGGAATAATCTTAAAAATTATTACTAAATACTGCATCTCTCAAAAATATGGTATTCTGGGTATGCAACTTAATCCTGAGGATGTCGAAGATCAGAGTGACTTGCAGAAGTCCTGTTGATTTCAGTGTTTTGCCTAGGATGAGTGCAAAGTTTGTCCAGTATTATTATACCACGTAGATGACAAGGTGATTATTTTCAAACTCTCACTCAGCACGTGGCCAGGTGACTCGGCTATTTCATTTAGTTACCTGCTTCTGCAGTTAATTACAAACTGTTGGCCCCAAATCACAGCTACAGAAAGGAGCAAGCAGTACAGCCACAAAGATAGAAAAACACATGTTTTACAAGGCTCCTGAAGAGCTAGAAACTCAAGCTGGTTGTCTCCAAACACTAAAAGGGATAAAGAAGAAAATAAACTTGTGCAAACAAGGGAACAATGTATCTTGGGGAAGCCCTGACTTCTTGCACCGTATTACTTTGTGCAATACATTAATGTTAACCTGACACAGCACATAACTGGAGAACTCAAGTTAAATAAATGAAATCAGCTGTCTGACTTCTTTAAGATAAATGATGTTATTACAGCATAATTGTATAACCCTACATAGCTTACAGCAGCAAAAGGATGTGTATTTCACATGCCCTACTATAATTATATTCCCATTATAATTTTGCAGTTAGTTGCTATGAGCTCTGGTCATGAAAACATGCCAATTTTGTATGGGATTGAGTTCTGCCTAATTTTAGCAAATTGAGAGCTGCACAAAAGAAAAGAGATAAATACTATGTTGTTATTTTTCATTAGAGAATTGCTATATTAAGAGGCTGTGATCCAGCTGTGTTTGTTTAAATAAAAGTGTGATTTGAATACCTCCTACAGCTATGTTCCTGCCAATGAATAAAAGATAAAATGCGGCTCTCGTTGGATGTTAGTCTCTGAGTTCTAGCTGACTCAGAGATTTATTGTTTAACATAAGGAAGTGAAAAGCATGTAGAGCAGACCACACACAGGGCTCTTTTGTGTATTGTTTCAAGCCATACCACTAATAGATTTGTTCCACCAAGGCTTGCAGCAATTCAGCTGTGCTAAAATGCTCCACTTAACTGTGAAAAAAATAATAATAAAATAGTAATTATGTCTAGATGGCAAATGCAGCTTAGACCAACACCATGAGTAATGTAAACAGGAACTAATACCATTCAAAGCTGTATGTTATCATCATTATAATGAAATTAAGCTTTTATTTCCAAAAAACAAGCCCTTTAACATACTACTCAGTATCTGTATAAACAGAGTGACTTCCTCTCATAGCCTGATATGACTCTGAAGTTGCTGAGCTAATATCCTTCTAACAGTATATACATATATATCTACATATAAATACATACACCAAATTTATAGTGTGCTCCAGTAGCCAGCCTGAAACTTATCACAGGCAACTTGGAACTCATTTTGTGTTGGAAAAGCCTTTTACAATGCAAATAAAATGATGCATATAAATAGTCCTCACTTTGTAGCTTCCTGTTTTGTAGGTTCCTTCATGGTAATCTTAGATTGAGGGACATCATTCTCATGGAGCTGATGTGTTTGAATGGATTTCATTATGGGCAAGTGCAGAAGTGAGTGGCTGTGTGCCAGTCAGAACTGACTACCGAAGGGCTTAGGTTGTCAAAGGACTGTCTTGGGCTGTCTGAGTTCATTTAAATAACACAAGCATCTCCAGTTTGGGGAAAAAGAAAAAAAATAGAAAAAAGAAAAGAGGAAAAAGAAAAAAGAAAAGCAAGTCTTTTTTCCACTGTAATCTTTACATTGGATTTACAACTATAATGGATTGAATGTATATTACACATGTACAGTTTAGTTCAGCAATCAGCAACTATATTACAGACTCTGAATAATCTGAACTACAGGCTAACAAGTAGGTAGCAACTTCCTTGAATAAAACAGGCCAGAGTGCAGAGCATCCATAGCCAAAAGGACCAAGTTTGAGACTTGAACTATGTGTTTGGAGAAAAATCTTGCAGGTCTAGCAAGGCAAGCTGCATCTTGCATTTTGTATGATAAAATGGAGCTTTGTGCCCAATCTTTACCTACTTTAGGGCGGGTGCAAAGCAAGGAGAAAGACAAGAAACCTTATTCACTGTTCTTTGGCCAAAGAGGAAAGACATCGTGTGTATAGGAGAACCAGCAACTCAGTGCAGTGCAGGTAAAGGATCCATTCTCATCTCCTCTCCTCACAGCACCGTAGATGCAGATGAACTACAATTCAGCCCCAAGCTGGAGTCACCAAGTCCCTGGGGCAGAGCAACTGACACACTACTCTTTGCTCAAACCTGTGCCAAAAGAACAGCCTGGAGCCTATGAGTATGTTGGAGCTGTAATATCTGTGTTTTGAAGATACAATCTCAGCTCATTCTACAGGACTTTATGCTTCAAATTCTCAAGAGTCTTAATAACAATATCCTGCCTGCTTTTTATGTAGCACCTGTCAACCCGGAGGGACCAAAAACACTTCAAAAAACTCTGTGTGGTTGTTGCTATTAAAAAACTCGGGAATCACTGCTTGAGTTGCCTGCAGGAGGCTGAAATGTAGGATATTTAGCATTAAAGAAGAGCAAATAATTAGCTATGAATAATTTATCCCCTCAAATCAGCTTCTTTTTGACTTTATTGAACATCTGCAAATAGGTCTCAGCCTCACTTTTAGCTTTGACTGTTTCATTTCACTTTTTCTTTTTCACATTACTGCATAGTTTTGTGAACTATCATCTACCTAAAAACACTGAAGAGAGTAGAGCAAAGATGATCAAAATTTAAATTACCTGACTATAAATGTGATAGAAACCACTAATACATAATAAGGAGAGATACAATTTTTTAAACAAAACAATGGACAAAAACATTGAGTAAAAGTGTTGGAAAGAGATGAGCAAGGCATGGAAGAGAGTGAATTGTCTAGGACATAGATGGACAGAAACATTTTATGGAGGCATTTTAAAGGAATATAATTTTGGAACTCTAAGCTAAAGGAGAGAGGGGATCTGTAGAGAAACTGGAATAAATGTGATTGATTGGATATGCAGGTCTTGGAGCAGACATCCCAAGGGAAGCTCTAATCATCAGGATGAAAGGAAGGGAAGGTATGAGTAAAATTTGGGGAGGGAGACATCAAACCTGTGGCATGAAAGAAGCCGCTTCTGAAGCTGTGATTAATTCACAGCTTAAAACGGATGAATTTAGACTTTTTTCCTCCTGCTCAGAACTTTTTTATTAACACACTTTGTTTATTTGAAATTGTTGAAAAGTTTTCTGAAAATCTGTTTCAGTTAGAGGTTGATAACCAGATATTTGTTTTCACATGTTTTCAGTTAGACAGTGTCCATGGCATGTGGTGGGATGCCCTGATCATGTGATACTGATACTTTCCTAAGCAGGAGGAGGGAAATCATAGCTTGCTATGTAAGCACTTTCTACTACACATAAGCAGTGCTGGAATGAAATTCTACCTATATATATGCAAGGTAAGTGCAGTTAAGAATCTGTTGGATGCCTTTTTTAGATTAGTACACATAAGGTTTTGTCTTAGAATAAAATGCAGAATTTCTCAAGACAAGTAGAGGCAGATTTAGAATGATAACCTTAATAAATGCTCTAAGGAGAAAAATGGAAGAAAGAATTGCTCTTGAACTTCTCTGAATTTCTAACAAAAGCCTTCCTGCACCTTCCTGGGAATTGCTTGCAATGGAGCACTGTCCTAGGGTACAAATAGCTTTCTTAGATCTGCTATTCCTAGCTATTTAACATGATCATTTCTGCTCTTTGCTGGTTTGCTAGGGATCTTCTACCAGCACAGTAATGCTGATGTTTCATTATTTTCTAGGCTTTACTGTTTTAACCTTTCACCTTCTCCCCTTCTTTTTACTGCTGGCAAGGTTTACTCTTATGGTTGCAAAAATACTGAGGAACTGATTTTCTAGCTGTGACTGAACTTAAATAAACTGAAAGAAGCAGAACTATTGTAGGACTAAAGCAGTTCAACAGTTTACAATGTGAAATGATTTAAGTTTTGACACTTATTTCCTCAGCTATCTTTCCATACCGAAATATACCACAAATAACAGCTCAGCATGCTAGCGCTGACAGCAGTGCTACTGCCTGCCGAAGGTTATAGCACCCTTTGCAGGGTTCCCATTAGCTGAGCAGCATCTGCCAGGCGCAGCACGACTGCCTTCATAGACGGGCAGGAGATGGCTGGCGAACGGCAACGGGAGCTGCTGGGAAAGGCTGCGTGCAGCAATGCTTCTGAGCCCCTGCAGCTGTGGATAACCCCAGCACAGATGCTGAAGCCAGAATGGACCACAGGTCACTCATTTCATGCAACACAAAATGTCTCCCAAAGACCGTGAGCAAGCTTTGAGTGTTTGCTGTGAAAGAGTGGAAAGCTATCTGCCATTGAATGGGAGCAGGACTGACTCCAGATTCCGTGAGCTGAGCATATGCAGCGAAACCCACCAGTCAACTCAAGCAATTAAGATGCACCGTTACAAACAGGAAAATATCTTTAGATACTACACTTACAGATACATCTAGTCTGCTACATACTATATCTCATAACTAGCCAGTTTCTGTTGCTTTTGAGGAAATTAGAAGCCCTACAGCATGGAATTAGTCAAGTACCACACAAGTACAACAGAATTCATGTTCACTGATCAAATCTCTTTTCACCACCTTTTTGGGGATAATGAATCAACAAACCAAACAGTCCAAGCTTCATGATCAGAAACAGTGGTTTCAAAACAGCCACTATCCTGTTTTACAATCTCTTTCATAAATTCTTTAAGCCATTCTTGAAACACTATACTTCTGGGTAAGGCCATTCCAGAACTTCTGGCAGCTACAAAGTGTTTTCTAATTCCTAATCTAAAAATATTGAGGACAATATATACTCATTTGATATTGTACTAAACTTCATGTTACCTCTCTTTAGACAACTAAATAAAACATTCTAGTGCTTCAACATAGTGTTGGGGAGTACTCACCTGTTACAGCTGCTTCTTAGCAGCATTTATAATAACATAGTAGAATGGGACTCTTGTGCTGGGTGCTGCAGAAATACATAGAAAGAAACAACTCCTGTCATTCAGAATAGAAATGCTACATAGAACTTGGGGTGGGGGAAGGAGTAATATAATGGTGTATGCATTTTTAATGTACTTTTAAAATATGGATATTTTTAATCTTTCCTGACTCTCCAGTTCTCTTTCACTGACTGATTTTATTTTGTTATTATCATAGAGGTGAAACTTGAGAACTGAAAGGAGACAGTGGCACTCTCTGCATTATGCATGATGAGAAACAATATAAAACCCAGAGCTGTTCACAGGAGATACTGGTTAACAAACAACTTCTCCAGGTACTATGGTGGAGCATTGTTAGATAGGTACTGCAGCAAAAGACATAAGATAGTAGGGACAAAGGTAAGGAAGGATCCAAAAGATTAAAGAAATAGTAGGGATGATGAGGTAAAACAGGATGAGTAATTAGAAGATTTTGTCAGAGGAGTGGGCAAGGAAATTAATCTTTACTGGTGTCATTCCTTTGGACCAAATGGATGAGAAGTCCATGAGATGGAAATGAATTAATCCTTGTTTTCTGGGCCAAAGACTAGAATGAATCAAAGCTGATCATCCCAGGCTGCAGAATGAGGAGCAAAAGAGTGGTGCAGCCAAGGATCATAAAGAACAAATGGGATGAGAGAAATATTAAGGATATGTTAGGAGTTAACTTCTGTCTTTAAAGTATTTCAGTTGTAGCAAGACAGCTACGAAGACATGTCCATGCTCCAAGACGTATGATTGGAAACAGCTCAGGAGCAGGTCAGAGGATAGTGTGTATAAAGACAGCAGATGAATATGCTGAATGGGTGGATTAAAAAAATGGGCAAAGGGTATGAAGAGAAGAGGGCACAATTAAAAGAGCCCTATGGCACCCTTACTTGGAAGGAGAAAGGAAGGAGAAGATGCAACAAGGAGATAAAAAATAAACAAAGGCAAGAATCAAAGAATAAGAGAAATCCTGAATGTTTCCCATTAGAAAAGAAATGCTAGCCCATATGTCCTGCCCAGATTTCCACTCCCCATTGTTCTAACTTAATTTTTCACATGGGTAAAGATGTTCCCCACAGATTGTTTATAATATTTGGGTTTATAATGTTACCTGTTATACTCCACATAAGTGATGAATGTTTTTCAAAAATGCCTACTGTACTATATACATCAGTTGATTAAATGCATGAATGTTAGGGATGAGGGATGCTACTCAACAAATATTTATTATTAATGTTCTTGGATCATCAATGCAGAACACAACAGTCATTTTCATTGTAAGGTTTTATCTCTCCTCTCCTTCCACAGAAATGGTAAGGTTTCTCACAGGCAAAAGCCACAAAGCAGGTTCAAGACAGAGCCTGCATAGAAGTACGTATGGATTTTGGATACAGTTTTGTTATGCCTTACTTCAGCAGAATATCCAAGGCAACAAAGAGAAAGGAAATGTGAAACCGTCCAAAGCACTGGCTGAGCTGTAGCGCCAGGGGGGGAAGAAAGCGCAGAGAGACAGAGAATGCCTGAAATGTCTGCAAAATGTAACTCAATTATCAGAGATCAGCCATAACAAGGAAAAAAATCACATAAGGCTGTAAGAGCTATAAGTATCAAATAGTTACGTTTACTGCATTTATAAACAGATATCTTTTGGCAGGAGACTCAAAGAGGCCTCCACAAGGCACGAGAATCTGGGCTTGAATCCATTCACTCTGTGAATTAATTGACTTGGTTTGAACTCTACTGTTTTCAGTTGGAGAATTCACTGTGAACATGTTGTACATATCTCAGATATCAAATAGCAAATGTACTGAAGCCAGATACTGAACTGGAGCCAGAAATTTTTCATTAATCAGTATTGTATGCTTTCTGTGAATAGGAAATAGAACAACAAAAAGCAGACAAGAATGGGGAAAATATTTTTCTCTCTCTCCCTGTTTCTACACCCCCACATATGCTATTATTATTACTCAGTATTTACATTATAGTCACACCCAGTGGTTCCAATTGAGGCAGGAGCCCCACAGTGCTAGGTACTGTACAAAATAAATACACTTCAAGAGACAATGGCTGCTCTCAAGAGCTCAAAGACCAAACAGATGGGACAGATGAGAGAGAGGCATAGAAAGGCAACTGAGTTGGCCAGAGGTCAGACAGTGGGTCCATGGAAATGCTGAGAATCCTTTTCTAAAGAGAAATCCTGAAATCATTGTCAAAATCCACAAGTTTTAGGGGAGAAAACAGCTTAGTCCACACCAGCAATGCAGGCTTGTGCCTTTTCCATCAGCTTCCATCAGCTCCCCAACGCTGCAGATCAAAACTTACTTCCAGGCAGAATGAGTAGCTGAAAATAACAATGACATAATATCACACACACTTTTGTGAAAGGGCAGATTTAGCAGGGAACTGAAAGTATGGTAGCCCTCACCACCATCTGACAGGAAAGAGGCGGTCCCCCTCCTTGTGTTCCTTCATAATCCATTAATTTGCTCCTGATTTACACCACCTAAGAGGGCAGACCCAATGTCTTCACAACCCAGGAAAAAACAGTAGGTTAGACTTCTGTTTCTTTGCAATTCTCCTGGGCAAAGCACAAATAAAGTAGAAGCACCCCACAGCTGGCATCGATCACAAACAAATGCAAGCACTCATTTTCAGCAGCAAGGCAGAAGCCATATATTTTACACCTTCTTTTGCTCAGCAAACCCAGTTGTTCCCCATCCCTGCTGTGCACAAGTCAGATGGTAACTGAGGCTGCAGTTACTGTGCATTGTGTTCTCTGCTTCAGTCTCATCTCCTACCTAACCTGTCCTGCATAAAGCTTTGTTACTGTGTGTTTAGATTGTGCTATGCCATGGCCAAAATCATTTCTCTGGAAAAAATGAGAAAATCTGCAGGAATATGGTCTAAATACATAAAGAATCTGCTGGAATTTGATGATGGCTTCTCTGCCTTGTCTCAGCTTTTTAAGCTACCTATTTGCAAGCCAAATAAAAGAGAAAGCATATTACGCAGTTGCTGGAGGGAAGGATATTTCTACTTATACAAATGAGCAGGGGGAAATGGAGACAGAGAGAAGACGACCATAACCAGGAAAATAAATGAGCAGATGGAGAAAACAACAAATGAGGAAATAACACCAGGCAGAGTCATGGCTGTGATTCCAGACGGCCCACCTGCAAATGTTTTATGGTAAGCATGCATAAGAAGAAGAATATTTCCATTGGCCATCTCAGTGTTTACCTCCCATTACTGGCACATCCTACTTGCCCTAAATCCTGCTGAATGCTGGAAAAAACATAGAAGCAAGCAAAAATAACAACACAAAGGATTTATTAATGTCTCTGTGACTTATGAGGCTGCTGCCAGCAAACTGGGGAAGCCTCTCGGCAAACCCACTGACCCAAAGCTGTCCCTACTTCATTGCCCCCATATTCTGACCCCAAGCATCCCATTAGCTCATCTCCAGCTCTTTTAGAAATCAGAGAAAACACAAAATTTCACTCCCTAAACCATCTACCTTTGAAAGTTACACTCGTACTTTAAAGGTCCAGTCCAGAATAGCCTGATCTGAACACAAAGACACACACTGTATTTTTAGCCCAAGAACCAGTACCATAATGCAGTACATATAGGTTCAATTCACATTATCTAGTTAAAGGAAATCCTAGGAGTAAGCCCATTATTAACCTTGACTAGATAATGCATATTAAGATACGACTGCTTTGTCTCCAGCAGGGTTTTAACACTGTTTAGCTCAGATTGGCTTAAAAAACCACATATTTTTCCTTATGAAGATATATACAGCACTTGAGCAATTGTTTGGAGAAATCTCTCTATCCTGTTCTGCAGTTTTCATTACCTGAGATTTGTTAAAGACCAGTGATTCTACCTCACCTGGTCAGGAAGCAAGGTTTGCTTTTGACTTCTGAATGTTTCTAGTTTATATAGAGTGCTCAAAACAGTTACAGCCATGTGCACTGCAACTTCCTGAGCAAGAAAACGTACGTCAGCTCCCAGACCTCCTGCCCAGTAGCCCATTTTACAGATTTAGGAAGGTAGATGAACACCAAGGAAACAGAAAGAAAACATGAGTATTTCTCCTCCCACTCATGCCCCATATTTGCACAATTGGTTGGAACAGGTAGGAAGAAAACCACCATTTCTCCAAATGTTCAAAGCAGAATCCCTGAATCTCTCCCAGAATTAAAGTTCACTCCTGCTCCATGCTTATGAACCTTCTGTATCTGATTAATGATGAAAATTTTGGACAAATGAAAATGCAGTGTAAGAGCTTAATAATATCAGGAAAAGGTCTTGGTTACATTGGGAAGGAAACTTCTGTTTCATTACTCTCTATTTTTACTGGTTTAGTTTTTTGGGTTGTGGGGTTTTTTGGTGGTGGTTTTTTTGGTTTTTTTCCAGAATTACTAAGCATCCTCAGGCAAGAGGAATACAGCTCACTAAGAATTGAACTCCAAAAATGTTAAGAGACTCTGACATAGCTATCTATGCTCATAAAGTATGCAAACTGTATTCTTCCTTTCAGCACCCATTTAGTCTGTTCCAGAAATAAATATATTTGCTTGTAGGAAAGTCTGAAGAAAGTACAGTCAATAGACAGATGTGTTATATGTTTGTGTAAGAGTCCATTTCCTTTCCTCCTCACCTCCCATTTCTGGTAGTAATATACTTTAAATAAAGTATGACTAAAATCCCCTATTTGGCATGGGGAGATTGCCAGCTGTTGAATCCAAAGCAGTTCAATTTAATCTAGACAACCACTGTCTGGTTCAAATGAAATATGAATATTTATTGTCACTAAATACATGAATTATTTACATTATTTATATTAGCCAGAAAAAGAGTTGCAAGCATCTTTAAAAGAGGTGGTTATGCTGCTGACTGTAAAGAGACAGATATATAAAAATATTCTCAAAATATTTTATTTATGGATTGAACATACACAGTTTGCATAACAATCTAGTCTTGGGAATATATATAGATGTATACATATGTATATGTAAATAGGCCAAGAAGAACTGAGAGAAGGGCAATGTTCTTGATCCTGAGGGTATCAGAATGCTGTAGGATGAAAGCCAGGCAAGGTATGAAACAGTCAGATGCTAATAAGCAAGAATCTGGGACTGGGAAAGATTCTATGCTGTAAAGCGTCCATAAGACAGTGAAGGGAGCAGGAGAAAAGGGAGAATTTAGTGGGACTTTAAGGGAGAAGTCACAGACCCTGGAAAGGAGTGTAGGGGAATTTACTGAAGTACAGTCAAGTAAGAAACAGGGAAGAAATTTGAAGCTGAGAAACTTGTTATAGGTGGTGATCCTGAGAAAGGGGAGCCTTTCCATTTGGTCTATATAGCAGGCAGACAACTGCTGATAACAGCCTGTCTAGAATTTGAAGGGAGGAGCAGGGGTTGTGTGAGTGAAGGCACCCAAGGATTCAGCCTGAATGAGAATGGCTGGAGCGCCGGCTGCAGTCACAGCTTAGTGCTAACCAGTGCTCCTAATAAAGAATACATTTAGTATTGGAAACGTGGAGCTTTCTTGTGTTATTACACAGCATACTGCATGTACAGAAGTGTCTGAGGTCAGCCTTGTGGCAGTCGCAGCACAGAGGGGAGTGATGTCAAGGGAAAACAAAGCAGCATGGTAGAAACAGTAAATAGGCAGCACTCAGATGACTAGGAAAGCTGGACATGCTTTGAACAAGAAGAGGGTAAGGGTTTGTCTGCATCTTCACCGCTTCACTTAGACATTTGGAGTGTATTTTTCTGTGGAGATATGTAGCAACAGAACTGCTTCAGCTAATAGCTAGAAATGTCCAACATGGACGTTTTTCCATACCCCCTTGTAAGCTTGCTCTCAGAGGGCACCTTTGACTGAAGATGAGCAATAGAAATGCCCTCTAAGTGTTCACAAGCTTTAAGAGGTGTGAGCACAGAGATAGTACTAGGCATACTAGCTTGACTGTAAAGACCTGCACTTGACTTAAAACAAAGAGAATGGGATTTTGCTTTGGATTCTTTTATTCTTCCTGGAAAAAAAATAATTCTAATTTCTACTGGCGATTGAAATACTAGCATTAACAAATGACCAAGGAGAAACCGAGGCACAAGTTGCGTATGAAGGACAACTGCTTGCTGCTAAATAATGCAGCAAACGTGCAGGATATTTTTTAAATCATAGAAAAAGCCGACTGGCTTGCTAGTTTGAAAAAAAAATGCTTACAAATAGAATATTCCTTAAAAGCCTATTACAGTTCCCTGCATTTATTTTAGGACTTGTCTGTACTTAAAGTTAATTTGACCTAGGGTTGATCTGAATTTTGAAGCCAAAAGCCATTTTTGAGTAATTCCATGCTAGGCAAGCCATAATCACATACTTACATAGCCCTCACTACCTTATCATGTAAAATAACATTGCTGTATTATGATGTTAGACGCTGGGCAAACCAAGTGTACTAATGGTCCCTGCTCAGGGGGAGTGGCTAGCACAGGGCTGAGACTGTTGCTGAAACCTCCAATATCCTGTTTTAACTGTTTCTGCACTTTCTCATACTGGCCAGCAGTCTAGTGTTCCTCCTTTAAAACATATTGCCCACAGAAGCACGATGCACATTTCTGACCTACCAAGGTGTATGAGAGGGTTGGGAAGGAAGATGGAGTTGTTTCTCTTCCCTGTCCTGAATCTCAGAGATGCTGAGAACAGCCCCAGCTAATCCACATTTTTCTTCTCTTAGTTGTGCATGACCCATTCAGTGAAAACATACAACACATTATGTAGCTGCTATTAGTAACAGAGCTCTAGCCCAGAAACTAAAAAGTCAGATTAATATTAATTACCTTATAGGTATCAAGTTATATGCCATATATTTCTACTAAAGGTCAATATGGCATTCCTTCATTTTATATCCATCTGCTTCATTAGGTAGAAGCAAGCTAGATATAATGGATTTTTTTGGTAGTTTTAATCAACAATTTCATCAAAAACGTTTTTCACCTGTGATACCAACATAATGGAAAACTGGATCAATACATTAATTATATCCACTGCTTTCTAAACTTTTTTTGAAATGAATTACGGTAAGTGTTGTGGAAACTGGTAAGAACTAAAAGATATTACTTTTCTATGTCAGGCAAATAGTCTCAAAAACATGCCTGCCTATTCATATTTTTCAAAGACACTTCTTAATGTTCCATATAAAAGACCAGAAGTTAGGAAGCCTCTAATTGTGATGTCCATACAATAGCAAATAAGCAGCATAACTATTTTGCTAGCACATTATGCAGAATAAGATGAAGTAACAGCGGACTGACAGTAGAAATGGCAACCACAGTACTAATCTGGGGAAAATGCAAAATCTTGACTTCATGGGACAACCTCCCCAGCAGACTATGGTGAAAATAAATATCTTCAACTATCAAAGGTTCTGTGTCAACCACAAAAAAAGAGGCAAGGCAGCTGTCAGAGCTGTATGGAAGCATCTCTACAGCCGGGATATTTTCTTGTTAGGAAGAGCATTTTCATACTGAAAGGCTCATTTGTCTCCCAGGACGTTGAGTTCTTATAAGCCTAGAAAGTGGAAAAGAGCTACAAATCAGCTAAGATACAGACCTTAGCAGGGTTTGAAAAACATTTGGTCTCCAGGGAAAGTGGAAGCTGAGGTTCTCCCCAGTTTGCTAGCCTTGCTAGCTCCCCTAGTAACACACCATCTACAGTCACAGCTCCTCATACATCTTGTACGTGTTTCACTGTACAACCGAGCACAGTGCAAAGAGCCCCAAGAAAGCACCAGCTTGGGACAGTAAATCTCTACACAGTACTTACACAAAACAGATCCAGAAGCAGCTCTGCCTTGGGGACAGAGCTTATTAATTTGGGTGAAAAATTGCAGAAGTATAGCTGTACAGATTCAGATCCAGCTCAGAGAGACTCTGTACCTTCTTCCTCAGTGACTCCAGTTCTAGAGTTATCCTGCACCAAGTCAACTAGGACACCTCTAATCAGCAATCTATGAAAACTTTACATATGCACTATTAACTATGTTCTGTTCCAGTTTCCTTACCCCAAAAGATGCTTCTTTCAGATGCTCATTTTCCAGCTCTGGAGAACATTGAGAATACTGAAGACATAGCAGAAAATGGATTTAGCTAAAAAGGAACAAGACAATCTAAGTTAGCAACCCTTTCACACCAAGGTCTATTCAGCATCATATCTTGCTACTGCTTCCATTTCTTCTCTTCATTCTCCCAATAACCCAACCCAACACATCTTTAGCACTTATTTCTTAATATGCTCACATATTTTAATTACCAGCTTAAAAAGGAGAGCCGAGTCCTACATTATTTTCTTCTTCTTGCAGGCATCACTGGTTAATTCCCAAAGACATCTTCCAGGCATTCCCTGAAGCTTTCTGATGCAGAAGTCTGCAGTGTTTGGGGAGCTTTAATTTCATAGACTACTAGCACATGATCCTGATCCTCTGACCCAAATGACAGGTCAAATTTGAAAACATCTGGGACTACATTCTTCACTGGTTGTGGGGAAAGGGGAGAATTTAATCTTTTGACTGAGAAGGGAGCCCTCTGAACTATTAAACAAATAGTTGTCTGACCAGTGGAATGAATTAAGCCTGGTTTCTTACGAATTTGAGGTGCATAAAAGTGTGACCTTGGACTGAAGCTTTTCTGTGTAGTGGGGTGTTTTTAAATGCAGTTTTCACCTCCATGGTTTCTCTGGAGCCTCATAAGATATAAGCCCTTCCCTCAGCTGGGCAACATCAAAATTTTGGTTCCTCAATCTGGCTAATTATTTTAATGAAATTTGTCAGAACCTAGTTACCTTGAAACTTCTGTCATTTCATCACACTTGGTTGGAAAAGGCCACTAGATTCAAAAGTTATTAGGGGGTACACAAGGACAGATACATGCACAGAGACAGCCTGATCACAGATGCCTTGTTTCCATAGGAAACCAAACTAAAAATAGACAGTTTCCTAAGTGTTAAAGATGGAATTTTTATTTGTTTTTGCAGTTGGGAACCAAACAGACCCACTATTCACATGGCTGTAGCACATGTGAAATCGGAAAGAAAAGTAACCTTCAATACGTGTAATACAGTGAGCAATGACACAACAGCCATGCATCCAAAGGCTGCAGTCTGCTGGGCTGAATGACACATTGTCTAAGTGGCAGTATATATGAGATACATTTTTTTTTTCCTTTTAGCGATATCTCCAAAATAATTTAGTAAGCTTCTTGCCAGAAATGCAACACATGATGACATCAGTCTGTGTAAATTTCATTGTTTTGAATGGCCAAGGCACAAACAAGGTCTCTATTTGGTTTTTCATTCATCAAAAAATGATAAAACAGATGTTAGCAATTCATTTCTCCCCCTCAGTTGCTAAGTACCAACCTCAACATAGCATGCAGCAGCAAATGATAGCTAGGCATAGCACGACAGAGAAAGCACAGCTTTCTTTCGTAATCAAAATAATATGGTCCTTACAGCATGCATATAAACTGCACAGCACAACCTTTGGTTGCATCCTTATAGAAGCTGACATTTTACATACGGATGTCTTTAATGTATTTGAGGTGTTTGAGCTGAATCACTCAGGGACATTATATAAAAGTATATACAAGTGAGGTGAGCCTCTCAAGTGATGGATAGAAGAGAACGGGAGAATGACTGACAGCTTGGGCTATCTGCTTATCATCCAGCTAAACACATAGGGATCTTAAGACCACAAGGACCGTATAAATACAGATAATCTGAGATCTCTGAAGGGTCTCAAAACAGAAGACTGCTTTTAAGGTGTAGAAACAATGCAGAAAGAATAACCTCCATGGTGTCTTATGCAGCAGTATAAGAGATCGTTGCATGAAAACAACATTCCAAATACACTTTTCTTGGGACTGAAGCTGCAGGTGGCAAAGGCTGGTTGTGCTTACAGCTACCCCTCCAGCTCAGGTGAGATCTAACAGTCAGCAGCTTGCCAAGAGCTAGAATGAGCCCTTACAGCTGTATGGAGATAGGGTTGCTTTGCCCATTACCAGCAAATGGTGGATGGTGCTGCAGATTTCACAGAAAACAGTGTCATGGTATGCATTTATATGCCTTCATGCAACTGCATACAGCAACTTAACATGGTGTGCAGGTATGCATCTCAGACCACCACAAAACTTGGAAAGGGCTGGTGCTGAGCTGCAATTTGAGTTAAAATAGACAATAAATATTGCAATGCACCCATATCAATTAGCTGTCAACAGCTCACCTCTCACAGCATCTGTTAAGGGTCACACATTCTCTTGCTTGTCTCAGCTACATCAGCCACCAGTTTTTGTAGTCCAAGTCAGTTAGCCTCACACAGGGCACCAAATGTTGCAACACAAATAAGCTACAAGGCTGCATCAAGGCCTTACCATCAGTCAGACTCTACTGCCTGTGCTATTTCACCTTCCCCCAGAAGCCAGACCACACCACTCCTCCAACCCCTTCTCCCACACTCCTCAGGGCTATTTAACCACTTAGCAGAAATGAGCTACAGCTGCACATCATCCATGTCAATCAACCCACTGCCGTCGTGGCAAGGCCACAGCTGCATGTTATCAATGCTAATCAACCCACTGCCTTCAGTCCTCTACAGTGCTGGGCCTAAGCTTACACTTTACTGTGACAACTTTCTACTTCCTATGTCAGACACACTCAAGATTCTTTACGTTACCAGAAAACAATAGCGAACATCAGTCCTGAGAATCACATTTGTGGCTTTTAAGGCAAGGAGAGGCTTTGGGGCTCAGCCAGAATGAGAGCCCCATCCCGCCCCCGGCAGCCATAGCAAAAACACTCTTCTGTGGCCGCTTCCTCCTCCTGTACAGGGCCAGCACCAGCAGCCACAGGTTTCAAGTGTCGGCCTTTGTGTGAAACTAATGCAGCTGTATAATAACTCTATAGCAATAACTAATAAGCTTGTGGGGAAAGGGTGCTCAGGCCCCCCTCGGGTAGCACACAGCCTACAGTGGGTTGGGTTACCTTAAGGGCAGCCATGTTGTCACAGTGTTCCTCATCTTCCTGCTGCAGCCTTGCTTTAGGGACAGAAAAATATCCTGAAGAAAGAAAGTGGGAATAGGAGGTAGGTAGGATACCCCAGGTGAGGGAGTGTGTGGGAGCTGGGGAGGGGGAGCCTCTGTCGGCCAGTGAGGTGGGAGGGAGGCAGCCAGGCCCTGAGGGAGGCCGCCATGATGGTGGTGGAAGGGGGCACTGGCCTCTGCTCATAAGCAAGTTAAAAGTCATATCTGAATACTTTTTTTTGCACTGTAGTTTGGAGGCTGGTTAGAGAAAAGGTTAGGAAGTGCTAGCTTAAATCCAGGATGGAGTTTTTCAAGGATAGGTTGTTACACACAGATTGATGCCACACTGTTGTCAACATGCCAGGGGTAGTTTTAGCTGTCAGCTCTGTCAGAGTCTGCCAACCAACTTTAACTTGTTTTCTGACTTTTCCAAATGTTTTCCAAGTTTTTGCTTGCTGTGCTGAGGATAAATTGTCCCTCTGTTTCTGTAAAACCACATTTGTTTACTTGTTTCCTTTTTGTCTCTGTTTCTTTCTGTAGTTTTCCCTTTTTTGGACAAGCCAAAACCTTGCACCTTTCCCTAGCAATAGCATAAACACGGTTCACCACTGCTGTCTCATGAACCATAAGGTTTTCCTCACCTACCAGTGGTCACTGGTGCAATGCACACTTGCCTCCCTCCGGAGCTGGCTGTGCCCCCACCATGGCCCTGCCCTGGGTTATGGACTGGACAGCACATGCAGCCACTCAGGGATAAACCCTTACAGCAGCTCTTTTCCTCCAGGTGAAGGCTTCTTTCTTCTGGAATGAACAATTTTTTGAGGAAAACTCGTCTGGTTTTGTTAGAATGATCTGCCCTGCGTGCAAGAGATTTGAACAGGTAAGCTACAATCCTGAAGCTTTTCCCTCCTTCCCAGAGCCTCTCTCTTCCCCAACTGGACTGATACTGAATAGCTCCATTTGGGAAAACAAATCTCTCATTGCAAACACAGTAATTACAGTGAAATAACATTTAAGGAACGTTAAAAGGACGGGGAACTTCAAAGACTGAAACATTAGAAAGCTGAAATTAAGAATGCACAACTTCTGTGTATGCATTGTGCTACTTTTACTTGACTGTGTCGGGTTTTGATTCACATGTAAGATAGATGGTACAGACATACTTCTGTTTTTCCTCACAGTTCAATGTGTGGTCCCAGGCCTCGTTTACTGCCCAGAGTTATTAATTTCCTCTTCAGCTCTTTTACAGCACTTTTTATTATAACGTTTATATATGTGACAAACAAGATTTATTTCATTTTCTTTATACCACCAGAAGGTGAAAGGAAATGAGGTAGAGAAAGAAATAAAGAAAGCATTCTAATGTAAGATTATAGTTATTTTAGAATACTTACCATTACATCTTCATATTAATACACTAATTTGGGGTTAACAATGGAAAATGGGTTCTTATGACCATTATTTTCTCAAAATGCAGCAAGGCAAAAATACGGAGCAATTGGATCACCTGAGTGATATTAGTCAGTTATTGAATTCAATCACTTTGCTTCTTGGAATCCACTGAATTCACAATAATAATATGTATAAAAGAGAACTTTAGGTTTTGGCTACTTTCTATTTTCAGTGTATCTAAAAAAAAATCCATCTTTTCAAAGTACTCATAGTTGATACTGTTCTTTTACTGATACTGGAGTTTATTTTAAATGTTTTATGGAAATAAATACCCACATTAAACTTTACATGTTCCTAGCATGGCCCTCTTTTGTCCTCAGCTTCAGCTAGTTTAGCACTTTAATGTATCTAACCCTTGAGTACCAATTTGGGCCCCCTGAAAATGGGGTACATATAAGTGACCAAATATCATTGACTATGTCATTTGTCTATCACCTCATGATAACTTTACTTATGGCATTTACAGAATCCAAATCTCAACCTTAAGTGGATTTAACTTTCCTGTCACTTCCAGTAATCTCTACCTTATTTATTACCTCAAATTTCTCAATCTGTGGAGATCCAGAGGTGTCTGCTTCACTATACAACCCTGATTCATGCCAAAGTAGGTCAGAACTATGCAAGGAATAAGGCAAGAGACTTGTAGAAAAAAGTAGCATGCAATTATGTCATTAAAGATATAATGCATGTGAATAGAGAGAATTCAATTTCTACTGAAGGAATAACATTGATTCTCTAATCTCTTTTCCCATGAGTCCTTGGCATTGAAATATGTATAATTTTAGTGTAGCTCCTGCCTGTCATCTTTCTAAAAGGATCACAAATAAAATGGAAAACAGATCTTGCATCACACTGACATCCCTGTAGGTCGCTCCTGAGTCTGGGTCCCTTTGTACCACAGCATGGACCTCTCTGTCTGAGCTAATGGACCAGTTAACAGGAGCAGCAGCTTTCACATATGCTTTCCCCATTGGCTTCCAAATGCAGTTTGCTCTGCTTACATTCTTTCCATAGCCAGCTCCAGTCCTTTTTTTCCTTGCTAACTTCTCAGACCTGCTTTTTCCTAACCTGTTAGTATCTCAGAGTTAGGGTTTGTTCAGTGAAAGACTAGAAACAAGATCTATAAAAGGTTACTGAACACTTTTATCTACCACGGTACAGAAAGTTAGGCTTGTCTTCTTAGTTATGTCTTGGAAAATTAATTAGGATGAATTTCAAAAACGTATTAGTGTAAACATAGTGATGGAGGATAGAGGCATATAAATAAACATTACAGCATAAATTTGAGTATGAAGTTGGTGGACATGAGCTACTCTGCAGTAGTTGCCTATGTGCTTAATTGTTTCTCCATTGTAAATGAAATATAACATAGCTCTGTGTGAAACAGACTATTTCACATTTACCTCTACAGACTTACTTGCATACAAGCAGTAATGACAGCAGATATGCTGTAAATTCACATTCAGGCTTAGGTCACTGTCACTTATTTCTAGGCTTGTATGAGAATGAAGTGGCCCTACGGCCCTACTTTGTATGTGCTGCACTTTGCAAGCAAGATCATTGCCGTTCTGTGTCCACCAAGTGTTTTATGAAGGGTAACAGATCCACTATAAATTCACGTTTGTAGTTAACTCAGATATCTTTTCATAAACATTGCCAAGTAAACAAACACTTTTCCACCTCTTTTAGAGTCATCATCCTCGGAGGAAGTTGTCATGTTGTGATCCAGATCTACGAGTGGACCTGTCTTTGATGGCAGTGGTAAGTCTAAGACAGAACTATCGGGGTCTTCTCACTCCAAGTCATATAAAGCATAACAGTAAAACGTGCAAGAGGAGGTTGTACATGATATATCACAAAATGTGGTTTGGCATCAAGCACAGTAACAGTTTAGGGAACAGGCTGTTCTTTAAATAATATGCTTTTGTTTTCATGTTTTAATTCTTCATGCTGCTGATTTACAGCAAAGACTTTTTTTCTTCAAAAAAAGCAGACCCACATCTAATGCATCAGAATGGTGTAGTATGCGGTTTCTTTGTCAAACATTTCAATAAATGATTCAGCTTTCTCAAGGGTATTTGTACAAATCACATTGGAATGGGATTTTTTTTTTTTTCATTTGAACAATGGGACAGATTTTCAAATGTTGATGCGTGCAGAGGTATGTGCACAAATTCACATGCCTGGCTTCAAAAGTTTGATCTTAAACACACAGCAGGTGAGTGAATGATACAGAGACTGAAGAAAAACTAAAATTCAGCTAAAAAAATCAGAAGAACCGTGACCTGATAGATGCCTATCACCAAGCCTTAACTGAGATCGAGGGGGTGACTGGTAATTGGCACCTTTGGATCTGATGTCATTATGTAGCTAAATACATACCCAACAACTAATCCTAAAAAAAACATTAGGGGTTCAAAGCTGCACATAATAATTTTGCCTGATTTTCTGTCTCTCTTCCTTTTCATTAGGAAGTTTAATTTCTGTGTTACTAGGTATTTATGTTGAAGACATTGTAATAACTATAAAACAATGTTGACATGTCAGACAGATTTAAAGTCAGCGGTAGTATTATAGGTAACAGATGAGCTTAGAGTGTGGTGACAATACCTAGAATACCTTGGGTGAGGGTATTTGATCTTGCCACCATAGTCAGATCTCTGATTTTCTGTTTGCCATACGTTGCAAAAAAATAGCAGCGTGATCAATGGATTTTTCAATTCCATCACAAAATAAAAACTAAAAAAAAATTTTAAAAAATTAAAAATGTGCTCTGAATCATCCCTGATTTTATCATTCAAATGTAAATTAATTATTTTGTTTCCTTTTTTATATAACTTAAAATTTCTAGAGGCTCTTGTCTTCTTACAGGATGAGGTCAAACTTTAAATAAAAAATATTTGTTTCTGAGGGAAAATTCTGAAGTAGTATTAAACAGAAAGTATCAACATTCCTGAAGTTGGACATTTCAATTTTTAGAAGAACCAGAAAAGAATGTTTTGCCATTTACAATATTTTCTGCATTTTTTAACCAAATTATTGACCAAATCTATTCTACTAACAAACAGTATTTTTTCTTCAAAACTGTCATATACACACACACAGAGTTCTATTTTGCACATTTCATTTGTGAGGAAAAAATATAGAACAAAATAAAACAAATGTTTATTTTAAAACAGGGAAGTAAAAGAGAGAGAACGCCAAAAGTAAAATGTATTTCCACAAGGTGGACCATTTGAAATGTATTTCTCATCTGCCTTTGAAGATATTTTTCACTAAAATTTGGTGAAATGTGGCACAGCCAAGCTTTCTGGTCTTCAGCAGTGCATGAGATATTACTAGGCAAACCTGCAAAAATGGGGCTTATAGGAAAGTATAAAGGGAAGCAAGTGAGCAAATTACTTAGTAGACTAAAAGCAGCGAACAACCACTGGATTGTTAAGCCAAGTGAAGACTGAGCATGAATGGAGGGGAGACACTAATGACAATAAAAGCTACATGGGCTAAATTGTATTAGATTTAATGCAACTTGAGGCATTGATCTTCATCCCTCTGAAGCCCCTCATGTTGATAAGCACTGCTTATAAAACTCCATCATGATAATGCTGACCATTCTAAGTGTTGGGGGCAAGGGTGAAATCCTGGCTCTTGTTGACATCATTAACAGTTCTGCCATTGATCTGAACTGGGTCAGGATCAGCCCAAATTAAAGCAGTAGCATTGGTGACAAATGACCACCAGTCAGGAGACCCTTTCACTGAGTTTGTCAATCTCATGTGTTATATTCAGCAAAAGTCATTTAAGATGGAAGGTCTAGATTTAGATTGCTAGAAAGATAAGCATGCCAGGCTGAAACAAGACTCCAAAGAAATCAAGGGACAGCATTATTTGGATATTTGCTGTATGGCTTGTTTGCAAATTTTTAAAATGTGCTTTATCCATATTTAAATCCAGTGTAAACTGAAGTAGAAGAACATGATCTCTGTGGGAAGAGGTCATGGAAACAATATCTATGCACCTGCCTACATATCTATGCAAACATCTTCAAAACAGAGATTTTGGAAACAGCTACTACGAATCTATTATTGTTTCCATGCAGATGTTTATATAAATCTTCCTGTAAAATGCCACATACCCTGCTTAGCTTTGAATATAGGCAGAAGAAGCACAGATTCAGCCCATGTAAATAAAATTTAAAACTTAAATGGTTTAGGGATCTGGACTTAATAGAGGCAACTGTGTTAGAATTATTATAAAATCATGAATTCAAAAGGATGTAAGTTCCAAATAATGTCTGTAACTTTTTTTACAGACTCTTAAACATTTTCTGCTTGTTTATATTTCCTTTAAGAAAATCTGAAAATCCAGTCTGAATAGTAGCCACAAACCTACCTTAGCGATCCGCTATACCTCTTAATTTAAGATACAATCGCTTGAACATGGTTTGATAATACAGGCTGTAAAGCTGTGTGCGTGCGAGTGCACACACATGTGTTTATCCATACATGCATTCTTTAATTTTCTTCCTGAGACCAGCATGCTTTGGAATGATATTTTAATTTATTATTATGAAAGGAATGGCAACTGGTTTTTAATGGTTACAGAATGGTGACTCACAACACTGTCCCAGATGCTGTCACCGTCGCTATGAGAGCAGATTTGCAACATCTTGTCACAGGCACACATCAGTGCTCATGCCTGCTGCCTTCATCCCAGAGGACAGCCTAACACCTGCTGCTGGCAGCGTGCCGGCCCTTCGGGGAACAAATGTTCCATTGCTGCTGGGTGATAGGACAGGACAGACTCGAGATTTCAAGTGAACTGGCTAAAGGCACCCTAGGGCTCAGTGCACCCACCCCAGCACCCAGATGGTTGCCGTTTCTGTAGGAATATTAGAGAGTGAGTGGTATGCCTATAGCTGTCTCCTACAAATAAAGAACAAGAGAAAAATCAACAGCATCCTGGATGATTTCTAGCATTAGATGTAGTTCCTTAGGAAAAAACATTTTTCCAGTCAATATTATCCTGCTGGAGTAATATGTGTCTACTCTGTATATATCCACATAAGGAACTTAGAAGAGTGTGTTAAAGATATTTTTACAGGAAAATGTAAGTGCAAATCCACTTCTAGAAGAATAATGTGCTTCTTTCCAGCAGAATATCCTTAACCTTATACAATTTACAAATCCTAGACAAAACAGATATTGGTTTTATTTTTCACATACTGTTCATCTGTCATACCTTCATGTTGCCAGACATACTATGTTAACAGGAGATGTAAGAATAAAAAAAGAAAGAGTAAATACCTTTTGCAAATATTTCTTTTCAATATATGTTTCAATACACCTATCACAGAGTTGTAAAACTAGAGTACTGTGCACTAGCTTTGGAGAGCCCAAATTTCCCACTGACATCAAGGACAACTAAAAGGAACCCTGGCTTGGAATAAGAAGCTCAGTGCATTTCAGGATCAGGTCTCTTGGATAGTATGTTATGCTTTTCTCTCCATTTTTTACCACTCTACATCCAGTGGGGTGATAATAGCAGTGTTACGGCATCTTCACTTCATGTGGATTGAATAGCAGGCTAATAAAATGAGGGTGGCAGTTTTTTCAGCTGTTACACTCAAATATCAAATAAGACCATTTTTATTCTCAGCTTTTGAAAAGGTTTTTTGTACACATTATTCCAAAAAGCTTAGATCAAAACATTGTCATGCTTCTGAGAGAGGTACAATCCAGGATGCAATGCATTAGTATTTCAGCTACTGTAATATAGTTTTGATACTCTTTTGCATTTCAGCCTTTGCACAGGCATTGGCCTCTATGAAAGCAGGATCCCTTAAAAATAAAAGGATTGATCATATATTTATAGGAGGGTGGCTTGATCCAAAGCCTCTAGATTGTTGCAGTTTAATTCAATGTGGTTTAAATCAATGTGCAGTGGAGCAAAACCCAGGTGATATTTCACTTTCACTGCAGTATGCTGCACTTTTCTGCAACAAATCAATCTAATCTACATCACAATACACTGGGTGACACCCTGAACTACCTATGGGAGAATTCTGGATGACTTTCACCAGTGAAAAATTTCCTCTTTTTCTCCTCTTAGAGAGGTTCACAACTGGGAAATATCCCTGTAAATTCTTAGGAAAGAACAGCATCACACAAACATCAGCTCTCTTTGTGGTTCTTTGAGCACATGTTCCTCTGTTATATTTTCTGATGGCCTCTAGACAAAGTTTCCGGGTAATGCCAATTCATAATAATTTCTCTGCTAGTGATCCCACAACTGGCCCTGGGCAAATCGCATTGTTTTTCTTTGTCCCCTGTTTCTGTAAAATGATGCTAATAATATCCACATCAGAGAGATCTTGGGTGAATCTGTCAGCCTGCAGAGGACTTTGAAGATGAAAAGGTTTATTTAAATATCACATATTGCCACTATTATTACTAAAGATTAAGAGTGCATTCTGCCCTCAGATGGACATGTGCAGCTGCTGCTACTCCTATTGTCCATGTTTACACAAATAACCATGCAATAGCCAGAGATGTACAATTCTAGAGACTGTAAGTTCAGCAAGTCAGCTTCACTGGAGCAAAGACAAGGTTTTTATGTGCAGATGGCAGGCATGCAAATTTGGTATGATCACAATTTAGAGGTGCTTGTAAAGCATTTGCATCGAATGAACTCGTTCCAGCTTCTATTTCTACAAGTGTATTAATTACAATGAGAAAGAATAGAATGAAAGAGCAGGAAAACCATTTATCATAAATCTTTGGATATATCTACTAACCAAAGGTGTCCAGAGCTAAGGAAGTCTTGGTGACAGAGACCAGAATACAATTCAGAGGTCAGGCTGAGCTCTCATGTCACATTTAGGTCACGCTGCATGAATCTTCTCTTTTGCAAGGCTTCCTTGTAAACTATCGAGTGTCCCAGGTCCTAATGCAGGAAATGAGCCCCAAAGGTTTGATAAACCTTAAAGAGCACTTCTAATCTGGAATTTCTGTTCAAACTGAAAAAAATATGGAGGCTCTGTTATTGCTCAAACATTGCATTCTATTTTGATGTTGTTAAGAGTATTTTTTCACTGTCCTGCATACAGTCTTTACAGAGCATTTACAGGCTAATCTTTCTGACTGTGCCGTGTCACCCTTGTGAAATTCAGTTGCAGTTCTATAGTCACACTGCCTTTGATTAGCTTGCCAGGTGTAATGGCAGTAAAATTTGGTCTAATGAGTAGAAACTTAGCCTTGTACTCAAATAAAATTCAAAAGGAGAGTCTCCCTAAATAGATTGTCATCTTCCACTTTTTCATATAGACTGCTTTAATTCCCTTTTTTTAATTGAGTCAGTACACTTGCAAAGTAAGGATCATCTGAATTCAGAAACAGAATAAAGAAAACTGCCACTCAGTTGTTATAAAGGCAGTGTTGGCAAATAGCAGAGATGCTTCTTTTACCAGGGAAAGCTGCATTTATTGCTTTATGTTCAGAACATTTTGTGAAGTGAGAAGAGATGAGGCTGATCTATGCAAGAACCAGGGTTTCAGAAGTCAAAGAAATAAACAAGTTCCTGCAGTTAACAATAACTTTGAATACATTTTTTAAGGCCAAGAATAAGTAAATCAATAAAGGAGATATATGCATCTTCAAAATCCAGCCACTCAGACCTGCTTTTTTTTTTTTTAATAAAAAGATCAAAAGTGGCTTATGGTTTGAGAACTCAACGTTACTACTGAAGAGCTCAGCATTAAAATAAGGGAAGCCAGAGATTGTGGGCCAAGCTGACTGACAGAGCAAGCTAGTGTCTGAGCAGCTGCATAAATGCTTAAAGGGCTCTCCATCCCTTTGAAAGTTTAAGACAAAAACAAGGAAAAAAGAAAATCTTTCATTAAGGCTCTGTTGCCCTGGATAACCAAGGACAGATTCTGGGTGGTCCCCATAAAATTTCTTTTTAACTTGATAGCCAGACTCATGGGTACTTTTCCAACAGTTGTAGGGGATGAAATGACACTGAATTAATTTCCTTTTTTAAAAATAAAAGGGATAAAAGGAACAGCTTGATCTTTATACAACTGCCTTTGAAATCACCACTGTTGTGCTTGTCTGCATGTTCTATGCAATACTATGTATTCGCATGGTCTGGCCCTCCTTCGGGCTAAACAGCTGATCTTGGTAACATGGGATGCTTCGCTTGACCACTGCAGAATCATTTGGGCTGGGCAGCATTCAGGAAGGTCACTACTAAATGCAATGATAATTAACAGTGGTAAAATATGTGACCGCCTCACCTGGCTTCTTAGATAGTCATCTGCCATCTCCAAGTCATATTCTCCTGCACTGTAGGAACCACCCACAGATGATATAAAACCATTAGGTGACAATGGCTAAAACCATTGGTTGAGCTGGCTACCTTATATACAATGCTCCCAAACAAGTTAAATATTTGACAAAGTGCTAAACAAATAATCTTCAGAATCAAGGGGGGATTTTTCCTGCTGTTTCTTCAAAGTATTAATGATGTATTTTACAGCTGTTCCTTTCTTGGAAAAGCTCTTCCTAACCTAGGAAAACTTTGGTTTCATGACTGCCCACGTTCTGAGCTTGTTCTTATCTCCTCTTCATGATGCAACTGTACTGCCTAATAAAGATTGCCACCTTGTGCTGCCCCTCATTACTCATTATCACTCCTTGACTAGATCTTCCATTTCCAAAGATCTGTTTTGGAATTCCTTTATGGAATGACTTTCCTTATCTATTGGAGACAAAATGAGCTGTATGATTGGCCTTCTTCAGGTGAACCCTCCACCTTTGGAGTGATGTGGGTAAGGGACGTCTCCCAGGAACAGGCACATCACCAGGCAGTGGCAATAGCAAGACAGCAGGGATGGGCTGCAGGAGTTGGGCTGTGACTTCCTTTAGACCAGCTTCTGCTGAAAGACATTATATGAAAGTAAATAAATAAAAAATACAGTTATTAGCTTTTTTTTTTTTTGGTGGTGGACAATAAACAGCAGGAACATGCACTTCACAACCTGAAATTAATGGCTTTCATCCATGCATCACTGTGATTAAGTCTAGACAAATGAGCTGTCCTCTAGCACTGCTGAGTATGTCTGCATTGCGCACAGCTTGCATGGTATACATTCCTTAACTGCTTGAAAAATTATGTCAATTCTATTAACTTCTTCATCAGTGTTGAATGAAAACAGGTTTAGTAACATTCAGGGCTGATATAATCCCCTGCCTCTTCAAAGCATCCTACTGCACAATTGGCTTAATTGTCTATTACTTCGCAGGATCCTTTTCATTGTGCAAAAAAAGACATGCCAAAAAAACCTCCATGAGGCTCTGGAGCAAATGTCTGCAAAGACAACAGTGGGCATTGATCTACAGAAAGACAATTGAAGATAGGTCACAGTCATCTTCACATAATTAGAATCAACACACTTGTAAACAGGGAGAGCCAAATTCCAACATTACCATCTTGATTTTACAATTACACAAATAAATATAAAAACATGACCTTATCAGGATACTCAGTTTCAGGTAAGTGGAAAGGTGAAAACTGTTTATTATTGACAAGGCAAATGAACGTAGGCAAGAAAAGATAGAAATGTGCTTGTTGGAACATGCTGATCTGAAATTTGAGTTAAGAAATAGTTGCATTTTTAAGTATTAGAAAGAAAGTACCTTTGATAAGAGGTGTTCTCAGAAAATAGTCTTAATTTGGAAATTCTATTTAAGGAAGCAATTTATATTCTCTTGCAATCAAATTCCCAACTGCCTAGACTCCAGGTTGCTTTTCCCAGATGTTCCATCTTTAGTTGTCAAAGAAGTGAAGTACATTTCTGTAGTTTGCAGGTGTTTATTTTTGCATAATATAGTTTGCAGGTAGTGAACTTTCATTTTCAAAGATAAAAATGCTAAATGTAGTCTTGTGTCTATTGTTTGCATTCCTAGCACTGCTTTGTTACTTATATTAATGGCATTAATAACCAGGGAGGAGCTGTGGGGTAGCTTTGAGATTAAAAGGCTTTTAGTCCTCAGTTGCTGGGTCAGACATTGCAAGCTGTAACTATCTCAAAGCTCTTAAGTGATCTCTATGGTATACATGAATTGTCTTGGTTTAGTTCCTTAGGGACAGGTTTCATTGCTGCTCTGTGTGGATGGTAGGGTATCCCATCTGAAGACAGAAGTGAAAATGTCATAGATTTTTATGCCTAGTCAGCCTTTTAGCTGATTTCCATTTTCCTCAAGTTGCATCCATTCTTTTGTTTGCAATAACCTGGCAGTGGTGTTTCCTTAGATTGATGGTTTTCCAAAATATAATTTCTAACAAGAATTGCAGATGTATCTAAGAAAACAAATGCTACTTGGACAGAAATTTAATTCTTCATTCACCTGCACAGACACTGAAAAACTCCATGTGGCCAGGAGCAACTGTACCACCGCTTGAGGTACTTCAAGGACACTTTCCAGCCCAGTTACTGGTCAGCCAGGAGATAAGTCTCAGAGAAATCATGGTCTTATCATGGAAAAACTACAATCAGAAAAGTAAAATCAAAACAAGCAATCATTAAATATTTGCTTAGTTCTAGGTGACAGTCAAAGCAAAAAAGACCAAGTATTTGAATAGGCATGAAGTAAGCTTATCGTTATTTATTCTATAAGAAGTGCTAGAGGCACACTGGTCCTACTGTGCCTGTTGTTGCAAGAATAGCTAAAGGACTTCAGCTTCTGAGTCAGAGCCATTTTACTCACTAAAAGTGATTCTTCTTTTTATTATTTACAAAAGCAATGATTTTATTTTTTTTCAAAAATAGTTAGAACAAGAGGAGTTTAGAAAAAAATTACCACAGGTGTTTTTCCCTTGAAGGCCATTGCTTACTTAAAGATGTAATTCAGATCTCCAGTTTTCCCCTTGACTTAATTGTCATGTGTTTATGACTCCTACCTTCAGTTTTGTACCATGTTCTTCATTCCAGATCCCAGAACCTTCCAACAGTGACTATTCTGGATGCAAGGACTGGTCACATACTGTTTGTTCCCTCATTCCCGGGGGGGTAGTCTGTATGATGAGGAAATTATTTTGGTAAAGGAAGCATTTGGGGCAGATTGTGTAGGGTTTGGGTGTCCTGAGTAAACACCTAGAAAAATATTGCCATTGCAAAGGCTTATGGAATATTTCTTGCAATTTCTTTGTCTTTTCTAGCAGAAAACAGTCCTTGGGAAATTCTGGTTATCAATGTTCATGAGAACATGAGATAAGCCTTTCTGCATGTTTGATCCATCTAACCTAGCATCCTCCCTACTAAAGGACTCGAAAGGGTATTCTAAGGATAGAGTATAAAAGCAGCACTAGAGTGACCTTCCCACTGTATAATCGTTCTGGTTTTCAGCATTCGGTAGTTTAAAGACTCAAGGCTGCAGCTGGATCATCCTCTTTAATGACTATCAATAATTTCATTCTTCAAGAATTTCTTTAACTCCTTTTTTCTATCATCAGATTTATTATTCTTTGGAACTTCTGGAGTTTAGGATTGGATCATTGCAAGAGTACACTATACATTATTTATATTCAAAATATTTAATGTCTACCTCAACAATATAGCTTTACTTGTTCTAAGATTATACGAGGTTGATATGCCTGCTTGAGTAAACATACAGTTGCTAGTTAACAAAAATAACATCTTAACTGCTTGAGTGCATTTTTCCAGTGACCCACAAGGTAATTGTTCTAGGCTTTCTGCACCCTTAAGCTCAGTGTGAGTTTAACCTCTATCCATAGGTCCACAGATACGGCAGCCCTAGAACAACAGATGAACTTACCTAAAAGGAGTGAGCGTAAAATTCAAGCATAAATTTAAACGACTGTGTGGTAAAAGCAAAAATTTGCTGGACACTTTTAAAAGACAGAAGGCTGAAATAAGAGCTGAGAATGACAGAGAGGGCAAGTACCGACCACCATACTAAAAGATGTACAACAAAGGCATTTGCTATAAGTTCTCATGGAAAGCCTTTTAGACAAATTAATTAAGCAATAAGACATGACAGGGTGTGAATCACTTGGTAATGATTTACGCCTATTGTGTTGTTAGGCAGAAGGCCAAAGGCCAAGTGCTGTCAAATCACCTAGGTGTAAATTATCATTTGATAATTTGAGCCCTGGAGTGCGTTATTGTAATTAGAAGGTGTTCTATCATAAAAGTTTGCTAGTTCATCATATTTTTTTTCCATTCTCAGCTACATTTTGATGCTTAGAATTCTATCACTAAAAATTATTCTTTTTGCAAGATTATTTCAGACAACTAATATCCTCAGAGGCTTTAGATAACAAACCCTGTCATATACCACAATGCATAGCAAAGAAGTCAGTGCAGGCATGTCATCACTGTGATTTAGTCACTGTGCCTTCATTCATAAAGCCAGTTACAGACAAAGGGAGGTATTAGGGTTATAAGGGAATGTGCAATTTAAAATTAGTTGGAAGTCAGATGCAGAGTTGATGAAGAGGAATGAGGCAGCTGCAGATGACTTTCACTTCTCACATTAAATAGCACAAAAAAGATGAAGAAATAATAACATGAATTCTTCCAAGTTTCAGCATTCTAACAGCTGTGGAGACCACAAGGAAAAGGCAACTCAAAACCTGGTTATTCAAATTGACAGAAACAAAGTCCAGCAAGGGCTATTCAATACAAAGATGTGATTTGGAAATTCATCAATGCAGCTTGTCAGAACCTGGGAGAAGGTATGACTGGCTAGCTTTCTACTTGTTCTGTTCTTAGATGCTTCTTTCAGCTGCACACTACTACTGGAGATAGTATATTAAAGTAGCAGGGTCTCCAGTTTGATTCAGTTTGCCATTCTTAGGTAGTTACAGCCACTAGTCACATCATGTGTACCAAGCGGAAGAAAAGTCTTTTCAAGTCTGGCATAGAAATGGATGTCATGACAGCCTCTTTTTCCACTCTTGTCTCATCTAAGACCCCAACATAGTTAGGGAAAATTATTTCATCAAATCTAGCTACTGCTTCCTAAACATTAACCAAGGTCACAGTCATATGAAATAGAACGTTCCTAATGTTCTTGCATGACTAGATGACAATGGTCTTCACTGCAGAATTCCTAAGACTAAAATGATTGCCCACTGCTAAAAAGCAGTCCCAGGATGCAAGTATCCAGGGTGAAATGTCAAGGTCAATCGGAAGAACATCTCTCCAAGCATTAGACACACTCAGAAAGAGAGAGTTACACCAAGCCGGTAATTTCTTGGTCAGCCATGGTTTCAAAACCAGTAAGAAACCATCTCATAAGTTATGTCACTGTAAAAAACAAAATATCTCAAATCTGTTCCGATAAACTACTGGTCTTAACATCATTTTTCTGGAGTTTACTTTTAATGTTTTCTTATTGATGGCATATGCTTCTGTTTTGTTGTGATTCTTTTTGCATCTATCTTTTTCCTCTCATTTTGCGTTGTCACAGAAGCTGCCACACATCCTATTGCATTTATTTAATCAGAAGGATCCAGATAGCATGATAGTTGGTTTTACCATCCGTCTAGCATATTATTAGTAGGTTAGGGTTTGGAAAATTGACAGAGAAACAGATGTTGGGATTATTTTATGTAGCTTGAATATCATAATGATATACAGTTGTCAGAAGCTTCTATTTTCTTATTTTGGGAAGATGATTATTTTATGGAGAAAATGGCTTGAATTTTTACAAGCCAGAGGGGAGAGAAAAATAAAATGAAAGACCTGAGAAGAAAATGTAAGGAAGGAGTGATGAATGTTTAGTCTGTGCCTAAATGTCTGTGCAGAACATGTGCAATTTATGAAATTATTCTAAGGGAGCAATCCTGGCTTTGCCTGTTTCCCTCACAGATACATATTTAATGAAATAAGGGAAAATAAATCTACAGTCTCATCATTTGCACATCCTCAGTCTGCTGTAAAGTGTGACAGGAAGGAGGCACCATTTTAGTTAGTTGCAGCTTAATAACATAATATGCAGAGGTCTCTCCCTTTCTAGGAAGAAAACAGCAAGCTTGCAAATAAAGAACTTGGACATGCTTGGCATGTCTTCATTCCCTTTTAGCTATGCTTATCAGTCACAGTGGGGAAAAAAGATCTAGCTGATGTATGAAGGACAAAGGTCAAAAAAAAATTTCCATTTTTTTCCCACATTTAGTGTCTTACTATTGGACTTTTAGATATGATATAACAAAATCAAATATATTTTTGATTGCTTATGAGTTTGCTTCCATTGTTTTCTGTCCACCTGCTCAAATTACATTTTAGGAAGAAACTAAGAGACAGTGGAAAATATTGTGAAGAGGACACAGTACTCAGTGCTTTGATGCGTACCTCTAAGAATGAATATCCATTCCTACCTTTCTTTGCCTCTAATTCCTCTTTTTCCTGCCTGTTTCATCACTGCATGTTAGTGCCAGATGTGGATAAGGTTTCACTATCTGGTAGGACAATTGTATTTGGTCCCCATCACCATAATTTAAATCTAAAAAGTTCAGGCACTTGGCTCCTTCTAGAGGTGAAATAAGCCTCAAAAATTAGTTGTTTGAGCACTGGGGAAGACAAAATCTCTTGACGCTTTTCATCCAACATTCATATGCAGGGCATGATACTTTTCCCACTGATATCTGTGGGAACATTCTCTGACTGGAAAAAAAAAATGAGCAAATAGAATTGTATGTGGATTGGTGTTGGCACTTTGTTGGGTACAAAGTAAAGAGAAACTTTCCTACACATACGTGGACATTCACATGCAAGCATGTATCAGCAGAGAGATACATTATATGTCTTCCAAAATCTCTCTTATTTAAAAAAATAGAAAAGATGAATGTTCGGTCTTTAAAAAGCACATGAACCTGGTTATGAATAGAGTAGTTTGCACAAGATGATATAGTCAAGTAATTGCCTAGGAAATTTGCAAAGATTTTTATTATTAATATCAAATATTCTCATTTTTTATTAAAGGCATAAATCTCCACAATGAAATAGAGTTCACCATCTCCAGATTTATACTCTTAGCAGGGGTTTAGATCTTTATGGATGCCTCCCAAAAATCTAATAGGTAATAAAGAAGTACCGGTCCAATAAAGTCAACAGGTAGTTGATGGCTGATGCAATATTTGAATTTACACTACAGTTTTTAATTATAGGGTTACAACATGTAATATATAGAACTGCCTCTGGCCATTCATCAGAAATATCTCCTTTTGATTTACTTACCTAGCCATTGGTTTCTAGCTAGTATTACTTAAAGGCAACTGGGAAAGGATGTATCTGATAGTAAAACTATTTTCATTAAGATATTTACGAACCAGAGCGTGCATTTTTTCCATGCAGCTTTAATCAAAAAGCACTGTTCATCATGCTTTAGAACAACAATGGTTATTACCAGTATTACAGTAAGATTATTAGATTGATCCACTGATTAAATTATTCATTCTTTCTTCTCTGTCCTTTTATTTATTTTAAAATACGAATTTCATGGGTGTTATTGACAATGAAGAACAAAGAAAAGAGAGTCAGCTGACTATCAACTGCTCAACGAACTCAAATTCTGTTCTCACAGGAGCATGTTGTTATTATTCAGCTATGCCCAGCCATTCTCCAAAGTAAAAAAATATTAGGTACTAGCGAAAGGTTTAAATGAAAATTCTAGATGCAAGCCTTCTCTACCCTGGGGAAGACTGCTTCAAACTTTTGTATCTTTTTGTCATAGCCTAGTCCCAGGCTTCAAATTCAGATTAACCCAGGATATTGAAGTAACTATGATCTGAGTCTTAACTTTGTAATTATGGTCCATCTTAGTAACATCCAGTGACTTCATAACATCCAAGTACTACTATAGACAAACACGGAAATGCTAATAGAGTCTTTCAAGGTTTCTCAGGAAAGCTTCTAGGATTTACAAATCATTACTACAAGAGACAAGCCAGAAATAGCGGACATTTGAAATATTTGAGACATGTTAGTATAGTTTTACGCGATTAAAATACACACCAAAAGAATGAAAAAGAATTAGCCGTCAAAGATAGCAGACAGGGACTAAGGCTACAGTGAAATGAATTGGGATCACTTCAAAGAGATTATTTTATCCTTGAGGTAGATGTGTAGGAGAACTGGATTCTGAGATTATTCTTTTCCTTAGAGAACTAACCAGAATCATGTGATAGTCTTTACAGAGTTCGGTTTAACATAACCAGGAACAGTATTTTAGCATTCTTATACATTGAACAGATCTCTACTGGGAAACATTAAAGACAGCAACCAGCATGATACAGAATGTTCTGTATCTTTGACCTGCAAATATATTTTATGGCTGAACTGGTGTCAGGATTCTGACTGGCTGCTGCACTGGCCTCAAAATGCAGCCCAGCTCCCTTGTACTAACTTGCAAGTGATTCAGACAGAATATTTTGGGGATCGTAAAAGAGCAACATCTATTCCCAGGGTAAGTCAAGTCTATTTCACAAGTTACTTTATGGACCATATGGTTATACTTGGTTACGTTCAGTCACATAACATCACATAAAGCAACTTAATCCAGTATATTCAGATACCATGCAATGCAAATGGAGCATCATTTGCAAGCTTTAAAGGAGCCTTGTCTTTTCCCCTGGGGAGCATGGTGTAGGCTATAGTTTTAAGTCAAACTTCCCATAAACTTTTAACACTCCAGTCTTTCAAAAAAATATGTCAGCCTCCAACTTAGTGTGATGCAACTTATTATCTGTATGTCTGAGTATAAAAAAGGCATTCTGGTGTTCTTCTAAAAGTATGCTGAAAACAGAAAATGGAATTGCAACCAGTAAAGAGGAGAAGTCAGAATGGGTTTAGGTTTTTAGGATGGTCCTTGCCAAAACCAGCAAAGCATCCCTGAGGCTCCTTATCCAGTGTGCTGAGCCGAAGCCTTCTGGAAACAGTAGGCTCAAAGGTTGCTAAGCCAGACTGTTAGATAATTTTAAGGCTTATAACTAGGACATTTTAGTACTATACAGAGAAATCGTTCTCAGTCTCAAATATGGCAGATACTGGATGTAATTATGGGGTGAGCAAGACAGAAAACATTGCTCAAGAGGCAAGGAAAGAGTTAAACATTATGCACTCAGAGGTAGGATTCAGTCCCAGGCTAACAGCCCTCCAACACAACTTTCCATTGTTCACAGGTCTGGTAAGCTCCTGGGGTAAAGTACTTTTTTGGCTGTTGATGGCAGGAATGCTATCACTTTTGTGATATAATTTGGTTTTCTGTGTAATTACATCCTGGCAAAAGCATGTTTCTAATAGCACAGCTAGAATTTTCTGTTTAAAATGCATTGTTGACTTTACACTGGAATGCCGTATTTGGTTACATTCCACCCTCATTATAGAGCTCTCTGTACATCCCAGAGCACAATAGCGTTATTATGCACTACCTTGGCCTCCAGGTCATGAACTACAATTATCTCTTTTCATGGCAACAATCTTTATAACCTAGAAACTACTCCCAGGGACAACATTATAAGGAAGGATTGGCATACGCATAAATAAAGATGAATAGATATTGGCACTCCTCAGAGTTTTTGCCATTGATTATGGAATGTTGATTAATGCCATAATCACTACCTCCCCTCGTAAGTGATAGCGGCATTTTGTGCTGGCTTCACTTTTCTGTATTCACATCTGCTGCTTTCTCTCCAGTCCCTGGCTCTTGTCACCCATCTGATTCATCCTCGTAGCATGATGACAAAAGTCACAATGTTTGGTTGCCAGTGAGAAAATTTCAGAGGAACAATTTTGAATTTGATTGTTCTCGACTAACATGCTGCTCCAACGGATTATAGCACTTTTATATGCAGTTGCTTTTTGCTAGGTCCATCTGTCTGCTCTCCAAGCTGTGCTCCTAAGATTTGACATTTCAGGCAGTTCTGATTCTGTTTCCTCTCATTCAATTTCAGTTTTTAAGAACAAAAATCCAGTCAGGAAGGTTATTTGGGGAGCAGTAAGCAAAAAGTATGATTATTATTAGCACTCTTTTCAAGCTGTTAACCATAGTGCTTTATTTCCTTGATCTTACTTCAAAAAAAAAAATTATCTTCAACTCATCTGAGAGGCATATGAGTAAATAGCACCTGCACTGCATATCAGTGACTCAAATCCAGAAATCAGATACTCAATAGTCCACGGAAACAGCTTATGAACCCTAATGGCTACTCCCAAAGCACTAATTACTACAGTATTTCCCATCCTCATTAGATCAATTATTTAAAAGTTCATCTTTACTGTGCATCGTTACTTCATGTAGGTTGCTTACCTGCATTCACAGGTAATTAATGACTTGTGAAATGCAGCTGCATTTTAACAGACGTGGCCACACAGACTTCGCAGAACATGATCAGAATTGCTACTAATAGAGATTGCTCCACAGAAAGAGGGCTATGCTAGAAGTGTATGTCAGAGTAAAATAATTAATTTACATGCATTGTCATTTTATGCAACATATGTTCATTTCTTAAATACTTGCCTTGCCAGAAGCTAAAGAACCAACCGTAAAGATAAACTAAACCAGACAATGTCTGGTAAAGTTTAGAGTAAAAATTGCTCCAAGTCGTACTGCACTGTTCTAGTTGTCCTCCTGTACCATTTAAAACATATAGTCATATCAAGTTGATTAGGTTAGTCAAAACACACTAGATGAAAATTACTTGGTATTGGTATCAGAGAAGTCTTCTGATTGCTTGAGAAGAAAATGCTTGAGGGGAGTTTGTTAGCCAACACCAGCAGGTTTTGTCTATATGAATGTCCAGTGAGGCTTATGCATGTCTACATATTTTGTGTATCATCTGGTGTATCTGAGACAAGTAGAACAAATGGATTTTGTCCCTTTGGTCCCTCTGCTGTGGGAAAGGTTTCAAAATGAATTCTTTATCCCTAAATGCCACAGGTTCCTTCTTGCAATAGAGTAGCTAGGAGCAAGAGAGGAGTAAAATACATAGACAAGAGGTGTAAAAGTATGTCAAAGCCAGCAAAAATTAACCTGAAAGATTTTTCAGTTGTACAGGACAGAGGAGAGAAGGCTGGACCCGGGAACTGTAATTGATCAAATAAGAACATTTAAAGAATAGTATTTCATTTTCTACATCAAAATATTGAAACGTTTTGAGGGTTTTTTGTAAATAGAAGTACGCATTAGAGACATAATAGGAGGTTAATGGAAGAACTTACAAAAACTTTCAGAGATGGGGAATCTCCTAAAAGGAGTAGAGGTTGTACAGATATTATTGTTTCCCTTTATTCAGGAGTTGGCAGAAGGAAGAAATAGTATGGCAACCCAGTAGTTCTACTTTTCTGAAGATAACTCAGTGTGCAGTTGCCACTCTTTGGGTTTTTATTTCCTAGCATGACAGTGTGGCATGTGGATAATGAATCCAGCTCTTAAATCCTGTTTTTCTAAAAAGTGTGTAGACCCGTGTCAGTGTTCTGGCTGTATGAAGTGGCCTATTACTGTGAGCCCACAGAACATTCAAGCCCGTTTCTTTCTAAAGTGGGAATTTATCCTCCTTGAGACTTGCCCAAAGATTTGGCTGCAAGCAGATTCAAGAGGAAAAAAAAACAAACAAAAATCCTCAGGGTGTGTTTAAGTACATGTTAGCACAGGGAATTAGTCACACTGAGAAGGACACCCATAGGGTGGATCTAGACCAAATCCCTTTAACATTTGCTGCTTGCAATCCAAACGGGTCAGCGAACAAGTGTGTCCTCTGCATGGTAAATGAGAGCAGCAGAATGGAACGATAAGTAATATCCTACTTTCTGTACAAAGTTTGCATCAGAGCAGAGTAACTACCTTGAAGGATTCCTCAAAATCTATAAAATAATGAACAGTTTAATAGGACTTGTGACAGGGCTGAAATGCAGAAAACAACTAGCATGGTAGAAAAACAAGTTTGTCTAGTACAGTAGGGAGCATGATATGCTCCCAACATTTGAAAAATGAGACAGGAGCTGCTGTGTCCTCGTGCCTTTCCATTTTTATAACTACACACCCACAGTGATTACAGTTTTCTGTAGAAGGAACTGCATCTGACTTATGCCGAATTACCTTAACACCAGCATAGTTTATTACCTGCTCCTATGCTGATTTACACTCAAGAGAAACTACAGTTCCCAGTAAGGTCTGCTGTCCCTTTAAAAAATTCAAGTTTAGTGCCTGAAGTTCAGGGAATCTTTATCTGATTAATGATCTTCACTGAAAATTAACATCTGAACTGAGCTGACACGAACACAGTTATGTCCGAAGAGAACCAGGAATTCCTCCTCTATTCCCTCTATTCCTGGATAAAAGCAGAAAATAATTATATCCCTGTTTTCACAGGATGCCTATTATGGACAAATACAATCTAAAAGGGAGTCCAGAATAATGCCATTCAGCCTAGTGACAGACTACGTAGGTAAGCTAGAACCAAACTTAGCTCTGCATGTCTGTGTGGCAGCAGAGGTGACAAGAGAATACCATTTGCAGTAAGGCAGCCAAAGAGCAGTGACAGCAGGGATGATGGTAGTTGCAAAGTGCCAGCAGACTCAGCTTTGGAACAGATTTGCCAAGACTGCTGCACCATGTGATGACACAGATTCCATGCTGAATGCACAGTGACATGGAAAATGTCTCCTAGTGTTTCTAGGCTTCCCCAGTTAACTTCTCTAATAGCTGCTGTCCCCTGACTTTGTACTGTTTCACCAGCTGTTGTGCATCTCCTGTTCAGGAGACACTGGCAAAGTGGAAGCATCATTAAGAAAAAGCAACAACATATGGATGGGAGAAGGGGGGGTGGGGGTGGGATGTTAAATAATGAGTGTGTGTGTGTCTGTGTTCAGTACATACATAGGGAGTACCGTCTTTTTTAGTTACTTGAGCTTGATTTGCTATTCATACCATTCTGTACCAAGGAGCTCTCAGAGGTGCAGAGGATTCTGGAAGATACAAGAGCAAATGCACCAAGCACAAAGTCAGTTCCACTTAGCAATGCAAAAAAACTCTAAGGTGGAGAAAATTTCTATTTGATGAAGAGTCAGTTCAGCAATCCAGCCTTACACTTCATTCCTGGTTGTCTTCCAGGGCTGAAGACATTCACCTGATGTCATCATGATCTATGACTGCTGAACAGCCTTTTGAAGTTTATGGCATCCAGTTAGAACTGCCTTTGGGTAGCCCCAAGACCAGAGAGTTGAAACAACCTATTCTATAAGAATTAGAGCTAATGAAGACTGGACTACTCCATGTATTTATGTCTTAGGGTGACTGTCTTTGGTGATACAAGCTCAAACTGAGGCTTTTGGGATGCTAGGAAGGAGCAATCCTCTGAAGATTCTCTGACATCTAAAACTGTCAGCTTGTGTGATAAATGCTTCCTTAGAGTATGTATAGCTTCACTCAGTGGATCATTCTCCTCTAAACAAATACTGATTTTTACCCAACCTGGAGAAGCTTAGTTGTCTTTAAGACATGTTTGAAATTCAAAAAGTGTTAAAGGACACAATGCAGACAGATAGTTTGCCCCACCTAAAACCTGTGCCCTCAGGAGCCTGGTTCTGCAGTTCTTGCTTCTGTATGAAGGGTAGTTAAAAGTAAGGTAAGCAGTTTTTTGCACTTTGCTGTCTGGTTTTGCCTGTTGGTAGGTGGCTTGGCTGCACGTTGTCAGTCCTGGTGCTCTTTCTTCTGATGGTCATGAAACCCTGGGGAAGACACTGGAGCAATGAAGATTGCCAAAGTAATTGCACTGTCTTTTGTCTTTTCTAGGGCCTGTGGCACATTCATTGTCTCCAGGATGTCATAGGCCCAGATTCATAAGAGTTTTTGAGGTTTTATGATCTCAAAGTTCACATCCAAACAGCACACGGTTTATTTGGGCCACACTAAATTAAAGGCTTTTAAGAGTTTATTAGCATTTCTCCCAAGCTTTTAGTTTATAACTGAGATGAGGAAGTATTCCTACATTCTGCTTCACACCTGCCTATTATGTTTCATTATTAAGAGCTTTCATTTGTAAAATTTCCTATGAGATGCATACCTTAGAGAGTAACTGAAATCAGGCAGTCATAATCTATCCAATTTAATGTTTCATAAGATAGAAGCTTTAGGATTCCAGCTGGTATAGTAAAAAATCACCAGATACACCACCATAACAATGCATTGAAAAAAATAATCATTACAACAATGTAAATGATGCTGGTACCTTACACTAGGTTTCTCAAGGGTTTCTATACTATACTTAGCAATGTGACAGGATCAGGGAGCAATCGCTGTAATTTAGCAGATGGTGGATTTTCTCCTCTTAGTCTAGGGGCTTTCATCTAACATCCTTATCAAGTTTAGAAGCACACTCATTCCTCATGTTTCAGTAGGACTGTTTTAGCATAAGTTCCAAGTCCAGCAGGTAGTGAGGACGTGCTTTTTCTGTATGATGGGTGCCACTCACTGGGGTGCATCTCACTACTGAGAATGTTTAGAGATGAGGTACAGTGTGCCATGGAGCTCAGACTAATAAGGCTTATTATTGTGATGGTTCTCCATTGCCATGGCCAGAAATGGTAGAGGGGAGAACAAGAAGAGATGGAGGAAAGCTAATTGGGTCATTATGAGAAAGGAGATTATGATATGGTGAGTGTAATATATATTCCCCAGTCTGCACATTTGTCAACAATTCGTTTTAGGCTTATCTGTATTCAGATCATAACATGAATTCAAAGGGCAGTGGACCTGATTTTCTGTTGCCTGGCACATTGTTTAACATTTGCCTTTTCTGCAAAGGAAGGAAAAAATGAGTGTAAAACACAGCTCAGAACCTGGGTTTAGTTTTGAACTCACCCTGGTTTAGCAGAAATGCCTCTGTACTTTTATTCTTCCTGAGTTACCCTTGCATGACAGCAATGGAATGGTATGACCCTCTTTTGTCCTTGCTATACTTATATGTAGCTTATGTTCTCATCAAACTGACCCCAAGCCTCTTCTCTGCCTATAACTGCAGGTCAAAACATCAATTTTGGCAATTTGGTTGCCCTCTCTGCCATTTGGAAGGGGCAAGGTGGAGACAGCTGGCAGTTACGGGAGCACTAGGAAGCATATGGTGGCTCTGTACAGTGCTGTCCAAGAGCTCCTAGGACAATCATTTGCTTGCTTCACTGATTTCTAAAATGTACATCTCTTTTTGGGTTGGTTTTTTTTGTCTTTTCTTGTAAGCCCCAAGGATAGCCATTGCTTCAGCAAGTGTCATTTTGGAAGAAATGTCGTATTTTGATTTTTTTTTTTTATTCTTTACATGCAAGAAAATCTACTTTAAAATTATTCTGCTGCTATAAATGACTACAGAGAAAATAAGGTGACTGACAAATATAGGTAACTGGCCAGAAACAATTTTTCAAAGACTAAATGGAACAATAAAATGCTGGAAGAGAGCATCTTAAGTTTAAACAATTATGTAGCTGGGCATGTGCAACTTGTGTTTTTAACATGGCAGCTGGTCAAAGGGTTAAGAAAATATGTGGCCATGCAACTTTGGCTGAGATCCTGCCTGATCTTGGGAGTTAAACACAGCCAAGCCCTGTAGTGTTGGATGGAAAACTGCCAAGGAAAATCCAGTGATTCGATAAGTGGCATTCTTCCTGCACTATTACAGCAACCCAAGTGCCAGCATGGTTCTAGGAGATAGTTTTGTTGGTGGCAGTGATGTTTTAATATGAAATGTAAACTTGTCTAAAGATCTAGTGACAATTTGCACAAAACTAAGAAAGTTTCAATAATTACTGTCTTGTAGTTCCACCCACTGCTTTCCGTTGTATAGTCTTCCTGTTTTATTCTGTTTGTTGCTCGTGGTCATCACTACAATAAAACTAACAAATTCCTCCAAGGAGGTGGCTGCATTTCTGTAGTAAATTCTGTTTATATACACTGCCCATAAAATATCTACAGCATTTGATGAGGTATATAATCAGAAGGTTTTGCCTGTATAAAGAAATTTCAAAAACTCTCAAGCAAGAGAGAGTAATTTGGGAAGCCTTTTATATGGTTTACTTCCCTTTCTCTACCACAGTCATTCATTCCAGCCCCTGAGCTGCAGTGCCTTGTACTAATATTTGTGTTGATGCAACTGTGTGGGCTGCTTTCCAAACTGGGTCAATGAGCTGACTTTGCCTAAAAAATCCTTTAAAATAGGATATTTTTTAACTCAGATAAGTTCCGATCAAGTTTGAAGTGCAGCCATACAATTGGTTTCATTAGCACAAGTGTGGAGGCCATAAATCCCAATGTGAGCCTAGATGTGGTGGAGCAAGGAGGCAGGAGCACCTTCAAGTGATCTTTACACCAGAAGAAAGTCTGCCACACATTTTTACCATTACTGTAACAGTAATGCCTATGTTAAGTTTTGAAATTTAACTACTAAACATGAATCTCCATTCTTTGTATACCTAAGTTTCCATTATATAATTAGGAGTTTGGAGTTTATAAAGGATATACAAAGTGCTTTTGGATCCCTAGATTATAATTGTCTCCTGTAGTACTCTCTATAATGCACAAATGGGAGTGCATAAATGAACATTTTTGCTGAGGTCAAGCTGTAATTTTTGTTATTTCACTTCATCGTTTCCATTTGAAATAAGATTCCATGATACATCTAAATCATCATACACAAGGGTCTATTCTAATAGTAGTAGGCTCATAAAAAATAACAAGACCAAATGATAACTGTCTCCTGACCCATACATGTATTTACAATAGAAGTACTTTAATAAAGGTAGCTACATCCTCTAGATCCCTAGACCTTTATTTGAACTCTGCTGTAGCATAATTGACGGACAGAATTAGAGTGTATATTAAGACCTGGAACTGAACTTTTTTCAGTAGGCTCAGCTTCACTCACATCACTCATAATATTAGAAAGAATCTGTGACAATCATATTAAAATTATGCCACCCTGACATAGATTAACAGAGTATGCAATTATATTTAAATGCTGTAATTGAAACTTGCTGTTATGCGCGTACTGTCACTTCTTAATTCCCCTCAAGGCAAGTAAACCACTTCTTCCTTTACTCTATAAATGTAATGCCATATTCTGCACACAGAAAGAGCTGGTATTTCATCAAGAGCATTTTGTTTGCCTCAAATGCTGTGAAAACACAGGCCTTGTGAACACTGCAGGATACAAATCCATCCTGGAAAATGACTCTGTTAAAAAAAAGGCATTTTGCCATTTCATGCTTATGGGGACAACCTGAATCTCTGCATTTGAGTAGTTTCTTAACCTGAAAGCTGTTTTGAACTCAATCTTTTGTACACAGCATTGTTAGGAATAAAGATCCTGCAGGTAAGGGCAGGGCCTGGTGAACCTAATGATACCCAGGTGTACCTAGTTAAGGCCCATGGGTGCACCCAGGTGTTTCTGGGGACCCCACCTCGTTGCCTGAATAGCTTTTGCTTCTGCTGATACGTGACAAAGGAGACGCTTGGGTTGTCTTCTCAGCAGAGGCAGGACTGTAGATGGGGTAGGTAAGAAAGAAATATTGTTGCTTATACTTTATATGTAAGGTTTGATGGGAAATTTGAAGGAAAATGGTAATGGTGGGTTTTGTGCCTCTCAAAGAAGTCTCTCCTCTGAGCGCCTCTGCAGCTTTCTGTGAACGTGGTGTGTTGGCTGTTAGCCTTTGGTCAGTTCCTTCTGTGTTTTGTTAGACATAGTCAGGAGTGTATGTATCTCAAGTTGTGATATGATTGCTTGTTTTGCTGGATTGGGTTAGCAGCTAACGTGCTAACAGTGTGTAAAGAGTAGCAGAGTGTTAGTTAAAGCTTAGACAAGAGTTTTACCATTTTTGTGGGTTCAGGCTGACTGAAGCTGGGCTTCTGTTTTTCCATCACAGCTATGAACTCCTTTTCCTTTGTGTGTGTTGCCAAAATGACCTGGACTTGAACTCTGCCAAGTATGGGAAAGTGCCTTTATGTAGTCTCCATACTTGAGCAGTCCTAGAGATCTTAGCTAATGGGATTGATAGCCAGTGTCTGTTATGTTGGTCATACATAAGTCTGCAATGTTGACTCTTGCTCACTGGAAACTTAATCTAAGATAACTAAGTCCTTTAATGCTCAAAACCAGCAGTTAAATAGTATTAATTTGGAGGTGCTTTGAAAAAGACTGGCTAGAAAAGTGTAGGAAGGAAAAGTGGGATTTTTTTATTTATTATGACTGACTATAACTTTGCTGTGAAAATTGGTATTATACAGGCTGGGGTGCAATTAGATACGCATTCTAGTGGTGGTGTTTTTCTGCGTACTGTACTTGTATTAATTCTACGTGATGTCTACAAGCCTATGGATGTTTTGAAAACAGTGACTATAAAGCTATACATTGATGGGTTTGATAAATACCTGGAAGACTAGAATATGAGACTCGCCACTGCTCTGCATTGTACAAAAATCCATCTATTAATCCCTTTCCATTTTCTGTCTTGAAACCACATATTTTTCTCTGAGCAATGAACTAGAAACCAGCAGACCCAGATGCTACAGAGGGCCCTTGGCTCCTCCACAAAACTTGGTCTTAAATAATGTTTTTGCAGTGTGGCAAGTGCTAGAACCCCACATGGTGACCTACATGGCATTGGCTAGAGCTTTTCTTGTGAATCTAATCCAACAGAAGCAGATGTCTCTAAACTAGTAGAGCTGCAAAAAAATTAATGTTTTAGCACTGCAGCTATTCTTCAGGGTACCTGGTAGTAAATGTTTCTAATGGGATACAATACTTTCATCAAAACTTTAGCATGCATGTTTTCCTGTAAATCTCTTTTTTCATTCTTTTTGTCTTGACACTATATATATTATACATACTCTGCTGGCTCCCTGAGCTGGTGGAAGGTAAAAATAATGCAGCCAAAAATTCTTTTAAACAGAATCTGCAGTCGCTACCAACAGAGGCTAGCTCATGCAGCATGATTGCCATCATTGTATGCTAATGGACTTATTAAAGAATGCAAAGTAATACAATGCAAACTGTATGAAAACATACAGCTCTTGCTGAGACCAAATCCTGTGTGCTCTCCCAGCGCCTCAGCTTAAGGTAAGAGTTCCACTTACAGGGAGTCCCAAGAATGTCACCTTTCAGTCACCCCTTGTAAAAGACTCCCTTTGTTGAGGTCCAACAGCTTTGTTAACTGGTGAGTTTTTTCCAAGTGCTTTGAGCATTCTCCTACAACAAGGATTTGCTATTAGTTTATCAAAATTTGTAGCATTGGCTACTGCTTTCTCAGCCAATATCACAAGATTATGTAGATTAGGTCCTGCCCTAAGTTATCCATGTCACTATCTCCATTGTTGAGACAACTGAGGATATTTTAAGGCTGGTTTTGTTCCATGGCATTTGATAATCTACTTTGTTAATTAAATTCTTTCTCTTGGGATTCCCGGTAGAATATGTAGAGTGAAATTCTGGCCCCGGTGAAGTCAGTGGCAAAACTCCCATTGTTTTCAATGGTCCAAGACTTCATCTGTAAAATCAAAAAGGAACAGACGCAGGCCAATGAGCTGCAAAAATACTAATAGAGTCATTTTCAATCTACTGCCATGACTGAGGCTTATATTCTGGGAGTGAGAAACTTAATCCCAATAGTAGGCGACAATACATCTCTCCAAGGAATGAGTGGAAGAGCTGGTGAGGCTTAGAGGTTGTGACAGGCCTGCTGTCCTAATTAATAACTTGTCAATCTCAGGATGGAGTTAGGCTATTTCATCAGCCCAGGACTCCAAACCTGGGGATACACAGAGGCGGGGTTAATTGAAGCTATACACTAGCTTAAAATATCAGGAAGTTTGGGGGGCATCTGTCATAAACTTCTGATATGCTGTGATACTTCATTAACTTCAGGATATGTTTCTGGCAAACATCACCATAGCATAAAAGAAACTGGAGTTTTGAAATTCCATCCCTCACACACTACCAAAGATGTGCCTAAAGGAAAAGTTACATCTTCAAGCATCTTGTATCTAGTAAAAGAAAAAATCTCTTAGGGTTTTAGTGGTTGTCCTAAAAACTCTGTAGTGTTGGAAAAAGTATCAGTGATAATAAATGGAAGAGGAAAGACAGCATAAAGTACATGACTTTTGGGGAAAATGCATATAAAACCAGATTTTGAATAGTGACCTGCAAAAAGTTACAGTAACAACTGGCCAAAGTTTTCTTCAAAATTTTGTTCAAACACTTTAATTTCATGACCCCAACTACTTCACAGAGAGGTAGTGACTTTTTTCATGCCTTTACGAGGAGGCTTTGCTATCACCACTTATACACAATGGGAAACAAGCACAAAAAGATGTGCCGAAGGCTGTAGCACCTACTGTGAATTTAAAGCCACAACCCCTTATATATGCTAGCCTTCTAAAAAGTAAATACAAATGTGTAAATGCTCCAGTAACTTTCACTCTAGAGTCAGAAGTGTTTCGTGTTTAACTAGCAAAAAGTGTCTTGCGACTCGCTAGTTTGCCTTGTGCACAGTTTGAGTGCTGAAACTCATATTTCTCTATTATGCAATTCTTTTTTTTTTTCACCAAAATGTATTGAAGATGCATTCCAGCCTTGTCTGTCCATCCAGAGTTTTAAAACTTCAGGAGCTGAAATTGTGGCTTCAACATCTGTTGATAAGGTACAGCTCAGACATTTTTAGTTATTGTGATAAGTAACTACCTGCCCCCAAAAAGAATAGCTGCAGCCCTGGGAAACTTCAAATCTCAGTCATACCTTTTAACTTGGGTTCATCTCTAGTAGTCATTTAGATAAATGCAGATTATTACACACTTTTCATCCTTCCTTGAAGAAGACAGTCCTCATCTGGACAGAATCCATCAGCCATTTGGAAAAACAAGAATAATGAGAGTAGAGTGTACGGAGTACCACCCACCAAACGGTGCAGAAATCACCTACCTATCTTAGCTATCCTAAGTCCACCACCCCTGGTAGTTGCTGGAGTCCTCTGGGGAAGCAAGCTCAGCTTTATTGTATCATTCCAGCAGCCAGCCAGAAGGGGGAGATGACAGCCAGGTTGTTTAAAACTGAGAGGGCCAAATGACTCTTAACTCCACTAATCACATCTAGCCAGAATAGAGAGCTTTTGCTATCCGCTCTGCTGCTTGGGCGAAAAAAATAGACTTATAGACATAACTAGCAGAAGTGAAGTATGAGCGGAAATAGGAAAAGAGGACACTCAAGAACACTGGGCAGCCACAGGGAAATTGATTTTGAGAGAACCTAAGTTCTGCCAAGAAAGATGGCTAGATAGAAGAGTTTGTATTAAAGGCCTGTGTGTTGTGTAAACGGATCGTACTAGGTCTACTTTGCTATGGATAACTGTGAGGTCTGATGGTTATGAGATCATCTGTACTCCTACGAAAATAAATTCTTTTTTACATCCAAGCTACTACATGTCATTTCTGTATTCAATAGCAAGGTGTAAGGGGAGTAAAATGTCAAGTGTGTTTAATGGCATGATAAGCTATGCAATTCAGTGAAAATATTGTATATACATTAAATGTTTTGTGCCTGGCAAGTGCCGTTTCATCATCCTGCTGACATTTTGGATTATTTGTTGACTATTTTAGAACTCATTCTTTTTCAGCTGAGATTTTCTGTCTTACTCTGATAAAATCATAGTGTTTGATAATAAAGTTGGGAAGGAACACTAACCTAACATGGGACTTACCTAATGCTGAAAGTGATTATTTGTAAACAGATGCTGCTACTAAGTGCTTCATTTGGATAATAAATGGTACCTATCTCATGAATGCCTTTCCCTCCATTTAGTGTGGTGTGTAGTCTGAGATTTTTTTCCCCCAGCTTTTAGGATGTTTTAGGGATGCAATTTGCTTGTGAATCGTGCACAACTGTCACTGGCTCAATACAGGCTTAAAGGGATTAATTCTTTTCTAGAGGGTCTCAGGTGCATTTTTTTATTAACCTTTTGGGTAATAAACATTTATCTCATTTTTACAGCAGCATTTAACACTATCTATTTATGGCCAAATATCTGTAAATCCATTACATGAGCTGAAAATGCACCTGCTTCAGAAAAAAAGCTCTCTAGAGAACCCACAGCAGGCACTGATAATTGTAAACAAAACAAAACAAGAGCCCATAAAATAAAAATAAAAGTATTACCTTGAGTATCATGTCTTACAGAATGACTGCTTTGAACAAAACCCCAATTATTATCATAGCATGTCTATTAGGGAAAAAAAAAAAAAAAAAGACAGAAGAGGATGATAGTGTGAAACTGAGGTGGATGCTCATGTGCCCAAACCACAGCAACTGCATCTGGGACATATGTGTATCAATTTAGAGCATGAGATTGTGCTATTAATATATAGCACTGTGACCTATCTGCCTTGTTGCTTATAAATTTATAGCCCCCAAAACTACTTTGAATGCTCTGTGTGAAATAATAATAATATAGGCCAGTGGAGGAAGCAACCCCGGTAAATCCCATACCTGCTGTAGTCTTTGCTCCAAAAGAACCCAAATAAAAGAGTAAGGATGATAAATGAATGGAGGAAACCAGGCCAGAATACTACCTGCCGTCTGAATAACATATTTTCATGTTATGTGTTGTGAGTACAGGTGACTCGGAACAGAGAGGTTGCATGCCAGAGATCACCAATAGTGTTTTCAGAGGGAACAGATTTTGAGCATATGTTGTTTTAATTGTCATCTTACTTTCTTAAAGGTAAGCATGTGCTTAAGAGCTTTGATTAATCAGAGGCGTAGCAACAGAAATAACTACTTCTATTTAAAAAAAAATAATAAATTAGTGTGATTGAACATCAGGGTGCAATAGCATTCTCCTTGCAAGTCTGTTGGACCTTTCATGATCTTGAAACTTTAAGTCCAAACTTGAAGCTACTTTAAGATTAAACAGAACTGAGTTTCTCCTAAATAGTGAACTGCTGATACCGTATGTGTATATCACCTTTTCCTAAAAGATAGTATTTTCTTATTATGGAGCACTACACTTTGTCATAGTGGCCACGTTTCCAAAAAGCTATATAAATTTGGTTTCCTGAAAAGATATTTAACTGCAGCAACATGATAGGAGATGTACAATGCACATAACATTGAGGCAACCTGATGTTTTTCAATTTTAGAAATAAATAGATGTTTTTTTCATCTATTGAAGTAATTATTCTGCTAACAATTTAATTATACCTGCTAACTATGCAGCAGTTGCCACTTTTAACCATGTCAACCTCTTATACCTAAAATGTAGAAACAGGGGTCAAAGAAGTTACATCATTGCACCACAAGAGAAAAAAGCAGTCTTTCACTGGGCTGATCAAATTAATTATGCTAAATAGCTGAAAATAGAGGGAAATGAAACAGAATTAGCCCTTCAAATGATGCTTAAGGCAAAGCTAGAAATGAGCCCACTTCAGAGTGGTCCAGTGGTATTTACAAAACAGGATCTTACACCATTCCCTCTGGCTCTGGCTGACACCAGTTTCAGTTACTGGTACAGTTTTCTGTTGTAGAACTGCACCATACGGGAGCAGAGGGTGAGAGCTGTTAAGTTCTGGGATGCCACTACCACTAAACATGCAGTTTTTTAGAGAATTTTCAGGAATTACTAATGCTGAATTTTGATTTGCTATTTACATAATGTGATTTTCTTTTTCTGTAAGTGGTAGCTAAGAGCTTCCCAAGAAGTCTTGTGTTTGGATGGAATAGGTAAATGTGCATGAAGCCAAATTTCTGTAGTATGTACACCTGTGCAGCCCAGAGGGAGCAGCTGAATCAAATAAGTGTAATGGAGGAACAGGGAGTGGGGTGAAAACTGTTGTGGGTCTTCATTTATATCAAAACAAATGATAACCATCTTTATTTCCAACACTGAATCCATTCAACAGGGTGATTTTGATTTAATTAAGTAGTTGTCCTGCTGCTGCAATTCTCTGAAACTAGTGATAGTGTTCAATTCCCAATCTAAAAGGCATTTGAAAATACTATCAATTTAATCATACATATATTTTGGTTAAAATGCTTGTCCTAGTGACATCTGTATTTTGACATACTTTCATGCAAAAATAGAAGACAAGATAATGCATAGCTAAGGAATAAATCAAGAGCATTTGCTTTGGTTTTGGGGTTATGTTTTTCTTTGATTTTTTGATTAATACAAGGCACAGCTTTCTTTTGCAGAAGTTAGTAGTCTATCCTTCCTGCATCAGCAGTGGACTTAAGTCTTTCCCTCCTGTCTTTATCGGTCAGGAAATGCATGAGTAAGAGTAGAGACTGAAGCATAAAGTGTTCCCAATAGCTTTCATAATTCAGTGAAGGTCACTGGTTTTGTACTCAACCAGAAAAGACTTAACGTGAGAAATTAAACAATGACTGTACTGAAGGTTAAAACTCTTTTATGCTCAAAATTACTCCGCTGTATGTGGAATAATACATGTACATAAGGTTTGTAAGACCCTTTTTATTTAAAATCCCACGTATTTCTTTACATTTACATATGTGTTGTTATTTCCACTTTCTAAATAAAGAGCTTTAGGCTCAGAAATACTATTTAATTTAGCTAGGTCATGTAGCGTATCTGCAGAAGAATGAAAATACAAAACTGTTGTTCTGCTTTCTGAATCTGACTATACATCAACCACTCCACAAGGCTGGGTAGATAAAAGGCTGATGAAAGAGTTTGTAGAGGCTTTCAAAGCTCCTTCTATGGTGGGAAATAAGCTCTTTGATAAAGAAGAATGTAAAACACTTCTTGAAGGGATACTGAAAATGGAACTGTTACTGTATGTTGAAGTAGATGGTAAGAAAGCCACTGTTGGAACCATTATTAGGAAGTGTTGAAACAAGATGAAATGCTTCTCTGGGTGGAACTACTTGGTCAACAAGGTGGTTAAGACTATATGATGGTAGGTGTCCCTCCATAAATAATATATATCCAAATCTCTAGAGAATTGTATGTTACATAATAGAGTATTCCACATACTGAAAATGAGAACTGCAGAAAAGACTAAAATTGAGGAGGACTGTCAGTATTGGTAGGACTTAAATTATGCTTCTTCCTTCCAAAAAAAACCTTAATGAGAAGATGTTACTTGCTGATGGTCTGAAGTATGTAATTTAAATGGTTTGGAGTTGTCTAGAAATCAGTGACTTACCCAATTCAACATAAAGTACTGGGACTGAGGGGAAGGTAATCAAGAAAAAGGTTTTACTGTTATTTCTTATTTTTTATGGGGACATGAACAAAAGAAAAATATGGTAGTGATTTGAAATAAGCTCTCTGAAGTAATGAAATAATTTTAAATAGCAATAACAAAACCTTAGGAACAAGTAAAAGTTTTCATGTTAGCTGTCTTATTTATTAAACCAAGAAATGCTATAGCAAACAAACCAATGGGGCAAAAGGTTATTCCTTTGGGGGCATCCTGTGATACATTAACACTACAAATCCAAGCCTCAGACCATAAAAGAAGCCCCTGAGCTCTGTTACAGAGTACGCAGTACATGTGACTTCAGAAGTAAATTGTTTATGTATTAGGAAAAAGGAAACATGGAAATAGAGCTTGTTACCAGACTTCAGCAGCCCAGGAATTATGAACACATTGTTTTTGTGTTTTCACTATTTCAGCTTCTTAATGATTTAGGTACATCAAAACCAGAGCTGTTGCTTTGGCAGGTGTCTACAATTGAGCACGTGTGCTTCCTGAGTCAGGCCTGCAGTACCTGCTTCCTTCAGAGAGGTGCTTTAATACCAAACGCAGGGTAATGCAGGTGGGAATTCTTCTTCACAGAGTTAAGAATTTCCTGAACTTGAGCCCAAAACTGAATTCATTTCTGTTTCGAAGAGCTGCTTGTCTAGCTACAATAGTTAATTACAACCAGATTGAAGAAAAATAGTTGAGACTCTTGGATTCTTCAGTTATCTGTAGAGTCCTCTTTCTCTTAAAAAGATGTTGAGAGTTCTTGAGGGCTATGTCCCTAGTTTATTATCTCTACTACTGCCTCACCGAACAGGAGAGACTCTATAAACATGTTAAGTCAAACCACCTTGAAACTAGAAGCAATGAACACATTTGTTTTGATCACAGGCAAATATGAAGACCTGACTTAAATTCTTTCCATTTAAGGTCAATATTTTTGAGTGTCTTAATAAATATGATGTTTTCTCAAAGATTACTTTGTTTGCCTCACACCTGTGTAACCCTTTCTTTTCCTTTAGGCTAGTCCTTTAACAACTCCAAAAATGTTATGATTTTTTCTATTCTGAAGGCAGAAACCAGCTGTGTTGGCCATTTTAAAGGCTATTGGTGTGAGCCCTAAAGACAGGGACTATGACCCCTGCCATCTTGCAAGGCCTGAAAGAATTTTGATCTCCTTGCAAGTAAACAGTTTCTCTTGCCTTTAAATACATTTTTTCTGCTAAATCTTTCAGATAAATTATGTTTTGGGATTGCCAGTTGTATTCTCTGGTATTCGAGCAAAATAAATTAGAAAAGGACTCATCACAGAGAATGTCTGTGAGCAGGATCATTCAAGAACTGCTGGGACATGAGGTAAAAAACCCACAGGATAAAATGAACAGGCAATGCAATTACTTGAAGTTTAGTAGATAATGAATTGCAAAAATTAAATAGTCTACCATTTTGTGGGCTACAGGTGTCTTTCAAGAATACCCCTTCAGAACTTCTTCAATATAGTTATTCAGTCAATACAGTATAACTGGTAAAAAAACTTAATTTGCCAAAAGGTAAACAGAAGATCTTGTCTTGGGTTCATAACTAGTAAAGAAAGAGCAAACAAACAACAGAACAACAACAAAAATCCTGAGTTCTTAGGTGACAAAATGGCACCTGGAAACCCAGATTAGTAAGTGCAAAGTAACGTGTGTTGAGGGGAAAACAAGCTGCTACACAGAATGGTTGGATCTAACTTACCTGTTATCACTGCAAAATGAGGTTGGGTTTTTTTGGGTTGTTTTTTTGGTTTTTTTTTTTCACAACAAATGTGGATACTTCTGTGTAACTGTCCACTTTTGTGGTGTAAACTGACAAAAAGAAAACATTGCTAGGAACAGAGGGCAAAGCAAGGAACACATTTACCTTTTGCGCCCAGCGCAGGCCCTAATCTGAATGCAGTGGACTGTGCTCTGATCCAAACGCTTGAGTGTTTTTAAGGACAGGGCTCTCTGTAAGCCCCTGTGCAATTCATAAGTGATTGTTTAACATGGTGCCAGTGTACAGCAGGCAGAGTCGTTGCACTCTGTTGAACAGTTTCACTGCTATTGCAATCACAGCTAAATCTTTGCAAAAATGAAAATAACTAAATACCTGTAAAATTATTTGAATCAGACAAGAACAATACCAGAAACTTTACCCGAGAGTGAAAAGAAATAGGCTTCATCGCTTCTGAGGGTTATGGATGCTTGGTTAACCTCTACTGCCACAGTAGTTCTAATTTTCCATGGCATTTCCAGAACTATTGCTAAAGTGGCAGTGGAAAAAATAAAATAGCTGTGAGAGAGGCTTTTCTCACTGCCGTTTTGGTCTGCCTAGAAGCCACTCAAGGAAAGCCATTTCTCATTATGTTTCTGCCTCTTTATGTGTTTGTTCTTGGGTGTTTCGTCAAACCAACTTTCTGAACTGATTCAACCTTTGCCCACATTTAGAGATGTCAAATCATGACTGAAAGATGGAGAAGCACTCATTTTTCTTTTTCCTATTCACAGCTGTCAAGCTACTGTGTCTTAGCACCTGCGCAAATTAGCATACTCTGCTCCAGCCGAGTACTGACTCCCAGACTTCTCTAAAGCTCTTATGGGCTACAACAGAAATTGCTATTGGTTTCAGAAATGCCAGCTCTACTTGTGGTATCTGGATTTCTTTTGTGTCTCAATCAACTAGAGCAAGGATGTATTCTTAGGTGGTGATAATTAGTTTGAATACACAAAAGCCAGTGATGCTTTGCTGTTTTACATCTAATAAGAATCTGACCTATCTTTGAACCTTCACAGGCCTATGTTTTTGGCTTTCTTCCAAATCATATCTTTTTTTATAGGGTGGTCAGGTCATCATTTTCCAAACTTTAACTTATGCAGCAAAAGTGTGTTCCGTGTATAGAAAGTATGCTGCATTTCCATCAGGACGGAGTATCACTTGCTTCTGCGGGTGGGAATGGCTTATATCAAGTTTCTCTTTGCATAGCCAGTGTAAGTCTTTTCAGGCAAACAAATCTTACGCTGAACATCCTTCATGGCCCACCCCTCTACAGCAAGCAGCATGCGCTTCTGGAGAGTGCTGTCACTGTTGTTTTAAGTTTTGATACATATCAACCTCTGTGGCTGCTGCTAGGTAGGAAGCTAGTGCACGGCAACATCTGATTGTGTGAATCCTTCCACCAAGCCTCTCGCTTCTATCTATGTGTAGGTGTAGCTGAAAGCCCAGTTCAACTAGTGAGAGCAGGCACAGACCAAGCCTCTTACAATTTACCTGTAAAAGAAGAAAGACTAGGAAATTATATGTTTAATTTGAAGAGAGCTTACATAAATACACTTTGCAAGGAAACCTTTCTGACAGTTTTGTATGGTTCTTGGAGTAATTTTGTCATGTACTTCGGGTAGCAAAGTTAAAGCACTTAGCTGCCTGTATTTCTATTGCAAATACTGTGCTGTATATGGGCTCTTGTCTGAATTCAGTGCCAACAAACTGAGCCTCTGCCATTGCTAATGTACCAATGCATCAGAGAGACCATTAACCTCTCCTTTTACATGCTCAGCCCTGAAGTAGTTATTATTTATCAAGCAAGGCATGCTGCAAATATTCTCAGCAAGTTTTCTAATTTCATTTTCCTTCTTTTGCTGACAGGATATGGTGTACTATCTTCCCCCTTGTAAAGAGGTGCAAATAATACCAGAGATTTTACAAAAAAGAAAGTAACTGTTTGAAAATAGGAAAATATTAGTATACATTAATATTATAATCCTAACTGAATTTTTTAAATTGTAATCTCTCATTTTTCTGAAAGTAGCTAGAAAAAATTGTGCACCTGACAGTAGGAAATTATTTCTTTCACCAGTTTTTTTAGAAAATGCAATTATATTACGTCATCATTTTTATAGGCTTTTCACCATTTTTATTTTTGAGAAAAATTCTTTTCACTGGGAACCCACAAAAATGCTGATTAAAAATATTTTTCCCTTTGTATCATTTCTTACTAAGTAATGTATTTAGGTTTTTGCAAGAGTATTTCATGAAACTTTGTAGTATTGTTCTGTTTCCTAGCTTACTGTGAAAGGTATGCCATACATTTGTGTGTTGCTGTATTTAGCTATACCATAGAATAACTCCAAAAACACATGAGCAGAGGATGTCCCAGGCGTTATTTTAAGAATTTCTAATTGGAGTGGGAAAAAGAAGCAGCAGAATCATAATGTGAAGAGGGGTAGCTATAAGGCTGCTTTTTTTTCTTGATGAGACAAGGTGGCAAATTCAACAAAGAAAAAACTGCTGGGAGTCAAAGCCAACTTCTTCCAGCCATGGGGCACGAGGCTGCTCCCGTTGGAAGCAGTGCTGCCTTTTTCAAGGCTGCTGGAGCCTGGGGGAATGGTTCTTGGGCTTTTGCTAGCCCACATCTCCCCTTTTCCTGCCAGCAGCCCTGGCCCTACTCCCATTTCAGTTACAGCGCTGTGAATGAGTCTGTAACCTTGGTGGAGAAGCAGTAAAGTTAATAAGAGGACTAACTGTCACTCTACACCCCATCTGCCTTGGAAATTACAGAGTTCAAAACAGCTGTCCTTACATAAAGCAAATAGTTCTCCACAAAGCATGCAACAGAATGTTCTTTAAATGGCAGGGTGCAGGAAAGACTGCTTATGCAGAGGAATATCTGTACAGTGTATCAGTTTGCATGTTGAGAGATGCTCATATAGTTGTGGGTCTAAAAAAGCCTAATTCGGTAGATATCGAACAAGACTTTCTTCTTTCCGAATTTTTTTCCTTGGAGGCATTTGGTATGGCAGTCACAGAAGTTGGCAGAACTGAGAGGTTTCACAATAGAGAGGGATAAATTGTTTCACGCATTGTCCAAGTGGCAGGATCTTGGGAGGCACGGGGTCCCTTTGCCCAGGACTCTGTTCTGTGTAATAAGGTTTATATAATGAAGACACCTTCTTCCTGCACCGTGTCTCCCTGTAACATCCATGACCTCAGGACTATGAGTGGAACTGGGATGTAAATCTGCCGGAGCTATGCCCCATGCCCTCACACACACAACCCCCCCATTTTTAATCCTCCAACATCAGACACAATGCATATGATTCTGATCTCATCTATAGTACTATAAAATGGAGATTAATTCCATCTAAATCATGCAGCCAAGTCAAGTTTTGGAAGTGTACCTTTAAGAAGCATATGGCAGAACACAAATGTATTAAAGTCATCAATATTTATGGAGCAGGTAAAATGCATATTAGACAGGCTAGATGCCATCTGTCAAAATAATCTTGATTCCAACTTGCTATCCAAAATTATGAAGACTAATTCTAGGGCCAGCTCCTTAAGTCAGGTTAAAAGATAACATATTCCTGTGCCAACAAAAGTGAGGTTATTGCACAAATGAATACAAAAGGATTTCCTTATGTATTGAGTCACCGTCAACTCCAGACATGTACCAAAAATCTTGGACTCCAAACTTGTCACAGGGTAGCTCCTAGGCATGACTTTGTGAAAGTAATTTTATCCTTTAGCCAGAGCGCTAATTGTTCAGGGCAAATTATACCTCAAGTAAATTAACTAGTGTTCCATTTCCGAAATCACCTATTAGAAGAGTGGACCATATAAGCTCATCGGTGACATAGATTATTTTAGGTAAGGAACAGTCTGAAATTTTCCCCTTTCTAGATTAATTCCAGGAAGTGTTGGGAGTTAAATATTTACAGTCTAATCCTGCATCAGCTTATGTTAATAAAACTGTCATTAAACCCAGAGGAAGAAATTTCAGACCCTGGAAGGTAAATCTATTTTAATCCTGTTACGTAGGGCTGTTTAACAGTCTCCACAGAAATCCCTAAAATAAGGCAGAAGTGACTTGTTTTTCAGATTTTGGGAGGATTCTTCTTTCACACACACCAACCTGAAGCTCTGATCATGTTTGCCAGTTTGGCTAGAATTCTGACTGAGCTTAGGTAAAAAAAAAAAAAAAAAAAAAAACAACCAACCAAACCTAAGTTATATCAGGGTCTTCATGTGGTTTACAGTTTCAACCCAAATAACTCTAAGTTCTTTTGGTTTCATTCAGTGTAAAACAAAGCAAACAGTAACTTGAAGGAAAGGGGATGTGAATGGATGTGATGCAGCCCAAGCAGGTTGGTAGTGCAGGAGCAGAGGGAGGCCCTTCCCCTAGTCACTATTGGGGTAGGTGCCAAAATCCCCCTTTTCAGTGTTAGAAAAGTATTCATCTCGGCATACATTATGAGTAGAAAAGTATTTGAAATTCTATTGGCTAAGATTGTGTCAGCTGCTGCTTTTTCTTCCTCATTCATAAGAAAAATCCAAGTGTAGACATTTTCCATATATTTATAAAAGTTTTAAAATGCCAGGAAATGAGTGTCACGTTTGGTAACCGATGCACACTTCATTAGCAAAGCTGTTATTAAGCAACACACAGCCAAAGGCCTCTGAAATCAAAGGGAAACTTTCCATTTGCACCTTGAACCAGGCCCTTAAATACAAGCCAGGTAGTAAAAAATCAGGCCTGATTATTACATTTATTTCTTCTGAAATGCTCATGTCCTCTGCTATGTTATTAAATGCAGACTGCCTGATGAAGGGTATTTTTTTTCCCTTAGATGGACTCCCTGAGTCTATTATATGTTATGGCCAATATCCACAAAATATTTCTTTTGCTAATTAATGCCTTCATTAAATACTATTTAAATTTCAAAGATGAAAGCAACTATTTAGTGTTCATTTTTCCTGCTACTGGCTTCATGCTTCATCAGTGATGTGAATGGGTAGTTTGTTGTTGGCTATACAAAAGAACTTGCAATCTTTTCATTTTTACTCAAAGCCTTTATCCCCTTAATGGGGTACTACATTGGGGTATTAAGTGTAGTGGGATCTGCTTGGTTTTTTTCCCACCTTCAAAAGGTGTTCATGGAATAGTAGAAAATGGCACAACTTGATATTCCAGCTCATAGGTGGCAGGGGAAAAAAAGTAAGTTCACTGAAAGCGAAACACATTCGTTCTGTACAAGTAGAGGCTTGTGTTCTCATTTTAATTCATCTTTTCTTCTTGCAAAGTGCCTTCAAGTATGCTTCTTCAATGAGATTTGATGTTGCTGAGCTCCATCTATAACCCAGACCTAGTATAAAAATGTTCAAGGAAGACTAAGTCTAATTTAATCTATTACATGATTGTGCAAAATTGCTTAACCGCATCAAAGGAGCAGGGGCATCTACTCTGGGAAAGACCTTGTAAAAGAGCTTTCAAATGAAAAATGCAATCTTACAGGTGATTTAGTCATGGGAATGCATCTCGGAATGTATGCTACACTTATGCCTCTAAAATCAAAACAATGGAGCCATTATCAGAGAAAGAAATATTAGAACCATTTTCCTTATTAACTTTTCTTATTAGAGAATATTTGCTGTCTATTCATCTTTTCTTTTTCTTCATTAATCAAAGTATTTTTGAAAAGGACCTTTATTAGACATAAGGCATCTTCCAAGGGTCAGAAAACATTTTGAGTTTTTTTTTCATAAACAATAAATTTAAATATTAGTTTAAAAAAGGAGAGGGATAGAATTCTGAATTAAGTAAATGAAGTTCAATTCTGAATGAAGTTTTTTCCCCACGAAGTCCAGTACTTCTTGCGCAGAGGTAATATTTCTTCCACACCCAGCTCTTGCTGCTGTAGTCACTGAATATTATTTGCTGTTTGAAAAAAGTCAGTGTTCTATTATTTGGTTTCCACACAAAGTGGTTTGAATGCCTGCGTACATCTCATTCCTTGGTTAAACTGGTAAAGTGCATTGAAAAACCCCTCAGCAGGATTTAGGGGTTTTTTGGTGATTTGGTAATTCCTACTTCAGGCAAACACCACCATGAAAATTCCCTTACTTCAATGACTCTCTGCCCCTTTTTTCATTATTTGTCTAGTCTGACATTGCTTATTCAGCACAGGAGAGGAATAGTTGATATGAATCTGAGGAGTGTGGCTCTAAGATACCTGACCTCTGCTGTCCTCAGCAGGCTTTTGATTTTGGGGCCATTTACACTCATTGTAAACTGGTGTAAATGAAGGGGATGTTATGGTTAATAACAAGACCTGGAAGAAGCCTGTCCCAAGCACAGCCTTGAGGGTGATTGCACAGAGCTGTTCCTCTCACCTGCCTCTGATCATACCCTGATCATACATCAATCATACGGATTGATGTAGTCACATAACCAGGCTCGTTTCAGGTACCAGAAATCTTTATGAACCGTTAATTACTGAGGGCCCAGCTCGCTGACATGCATCCCACACCATCCAAATGGCCTGGATCCTCCTCCAAAGCTTCATTCAGAGGTGAGTTGAAGCATAGCCAGCCCCCCCCAGGTCAGCAGTGATTGAAGGGGGTAAAGTATCCAGGAGCAGGGAATTCTCCTTTGCAGCAGAGTGGGAGTGCATCTGCACCAGCAGTCTCCACCTCGCACCTCCCACCTTGCTCACAACTACAGAGCATTAAAAAGATAAACTGGGGCTGACAGGGAAAACAAAGATTGGTGTTGCCTACTGAGTGTGCTGCCCACAGTCCAATTCCTGTACACTACAGAGGCAGGAAGGAGGCAGGCAAAGCAGCTCAGCTGTATCTTCTTGCAGCATTTAACTTTTGCTCAGAGCACAGAAAAGTCTAGATGTGCCCCACCACCACTCTCTCCCATAAAGATGAAGCTGGATAAAACGACACTGTTTAAAAGAGGATCTTTTAGGATTCCAGGACTCTTGCTCTATGAGGAATGTTTGGAGGCAGAGACATGCTGGTTTCAAGGTCCTGTAAATGCTGATACAGACAACCAAGGTGTTACCTGATTGCAAATGCACTTGCAAGTACAAAGTAGTAGCAGAGTAAGGCCTTGAAGCTTTTTTGTCAGACATTTCGAAGCTTCTGTTAACAGTCTTCTTGTTCCTTGATTAGATCCAGAACCTGTAAAAACACTTAATTTAGTTATTTTAAAATAATGATGTCAATGAAAGGCTAGAGTGACCTTTACTTGTGATTAGCGAGCAGCATGTAGTTTGTAGCTTCTGAGAACAACATGTAGTAGTGCAATAGTTACAAGCTCAGATGTGAAGGTGTTTCTGTTTATGCAGACAAACTGTGTAACTCCAACTGCCAGCACTCACTGAAGAGTGAGTTTCTTCATTCAAGTCAACATGGTGCCCTGAAAATAAAAGCTTATATGGAAATGATGACACAATGCTTGGTATGACAGCAGAGTGCTTGCACTGCTGCAACACTGATTCAGTTGTGCCTGTGCCAAGAACACCTTGACAATCTTGCTTGTGCATTGTGGTCCGTTTTTAGCTCCAGTGTGCTGTAGCTCAGCTGAACAAATACTGTGGGTTTAGCAAAGGTGTCCGGATTACACTACATCGAGCAATGCTTCTGCAGCAGAATCAGCCTGGATGCAAAAAAGTTGTCTACATTTCTCTGCGGATAAAGCTGGTATAATGTTGTCCATATTGATTTGTATTTAAATGCACAGAAATTCTTCTTCATTTTTTGTTAATTAAAGGAAACTGACTATGGCTGCCAAAACCACAGAAGTCTAATGCCAATAATTTAAAGCACAAAGTAACTGAAGGAACAGACACACTAACCTACATATTAGAAAAACTGGGTAGGAGGTTGTTAGTGTTTTCCAATTCTATTTTAAGCCTTATAAAATTATCACTTCATTAAAATCCCTGAAACATCAATTTCAGGGGCTAAATTTAGCTTACACCAGCATACATCCAAACCACCTCCCATAAGACAATCATTTTGTATAGGTATAACCAAAGTCTAATTTTGACTGCTCTTGAAAGTGCAACCTTCTATCCATAGAGGTGGAAGTAGAATTGACTTTGGCCTTTAAACAGCAAAGCTATTTCATTTTTGACTAAGCAACGCAAGCTACCCATCTGTCTTTAATGTATAGAGGCAATGCACAGGAAAGGATGAAGAATTTAGATTGAGGGGAGCCTGATTCTAAAGAGCAAATATTAACTAATATTATTAGCGAATACTATCCTCGGTAACCTTCTGAACTAATCAGACTTGTAGCCTCTGGAGTACCCTGTAGTGCAGAGTCCCACCGCTTGCTTCCTCAAGCAGTTTCATTTGCTGCCCAAGTTCTCTTTCCTTAAACTTCATGAGCTAAGTGCTGGCAAAACACCCTGGCACAGGATATTCAAAGCAGAGATGTTTCCTCTTTCCAGAAATTAGTCTGGACCTTTGGTCTTTGGCACATCAGAAAACCTGATGGAAATGAAGTACAAATCCAGATTGTGAACAGGCTCTCTGCTCTTGTAGGGGGAACCACAGTCTGCTCTAATCACCCACAAAAGCACATAGAAGTATTGTATCTTCCTTATGTTCTTTCTGGTGAACCTCCAAGGATTTTGATGTTTTACATAGACCCTTGTTCAGAGTTGGGATTTAAAAGCTTCGGTTTAGCTGATACGTTTAACAGCAAGTGATAATCTTTCCAGGTATTTTGAACTGTCCTGTGGGACCTTAAGCATTAACTTGCTGCTAGATAATAGTTTGGAAAACCTGTGAAAGAATGTCAGTCTCCTTAAATTCTTTTCTTTCCTCAGGTATTTCTGATGCTGTTCTGTTTTCATCCTTGTCTAGGTTTTTCCACAAAGAATTGAAGTTCCAGCAATAACAATTGTGCTAGAAATATTCTCTGGCCGTTCGGTAGCACCAAAAAGCTGGAAATCTTGAAGAGAACATGCTTAAATGATTTACGCACAGTCTTATGCATTTATTTATTTTTACAGATTACACATTAGCACTGAATAAAAAATTCTCCTGGGTACAAGGTACGCATAATAGTATATTTCTTGCTTATGTGTAAAAGCTTTGGATATTCAGTGCACTGGATAGTCTGAGGAATCAGAGAAGTATGTGACATGGTGCAGAAGCCCCAACACTTGCTTCCTAGAGCATATGGTGTTTCTGGTCTCCAGGACACATATCTGTGTTTATAAGAATTGAGCTGCAAAATGTAGCCAGTCACTCTGCATATGCTGGTGCTTATGAATCCTTCCAGTGGTTAGAGATGGTATAATTAGCTACAGGAAATCATAACTCTCTGCCTCATAAAGAAAGAAAAAGATCCTTTATGCTTAACAAGTTTTAAATCTATTTCAAGTCGTAGCCGCTACATTACCTGAGTGCATGAAGCCACTGAAACCAAAGAGAACATTCTGAGTAAAATACTCAGTCTTGGGAAATCATAGGAAGACATGGATGTAGTCTTCAAGCTCCAAACTCACGTTATTGTGTTGCCCATAGCCTGTCAATTACAGTGCAATAACTGACAAATGAGAAAGCTTTTATCAGTATTTGCGTAGTGCAGGAACCAAACAAACCAATTTTGCAATTTGTGACTGCTTAATTATGTGTTTGGAGGCCAGGCCTGCTGCGGATAGCAAAACAGGTTTAATTGTGTCCCACAGTGAAAGGTTTAAAAGTCTTTTAAAAGGTTTTGCAGCATTAAAAATGCACTTAATATTTTGTTTATTGCTGGACACAATAAATTACATTCTGCTTTGCATAGCTTTTCAAACGGCAAACTTTTGGACTGTTTGGGGGATACCTGGGGAGAGGAAAGGATGCATCCCCAGTTGCCTCCAGTGCATTTCATAGCAGCTCCCTGTCCAAAAGCACATGCCCTCTCACAACTGTGTCTTCTGTAGCGAGTGGGAGTCATTTTTTTCACCTCCTGGCTTCAGGCTGCTGCTGGACTGACTGAGTATCCGTAGCAGTATGGCTGTCAGGGGACTTCAGAGGGGGAGAAGGAGGAGCAGGAGGCAGCAGCTTTGCTTAGGCCAATGTACTGATCAGAGAGCAGATCAGGAAGTACCATCTCAGAGGGGATTCTCCATCTAATTTCCCTCCAGAGTCAGTTGACAGCCAGTTGCTATTCCCCTCCCCTCCTCTTGTGTTCCAGAGAGGAAAGCAAGGTGGAAAAGGAGCAGGAGGCCGCAAGCAGAGTAATTAAAGAAGGATGTCCCTGCAGAGGACATGTCTTGTCATTGTGCTTAGCCTCTGCCTTCAGTAGCATCAGCTGGCACCGTAGCACACACTACACCCATGTATCAGCTGATGCTGTGGCAGATGTGCAGACCCCCAGCCCCATTAAAATCCAAATCTCTCCCTGCTCTAACTTCCCACAGATGGATCCCATCTCGAATACTCTCTCTCAGGAAATACCACAGGAAAAACACACTGAAGTAGTTGCAGTACTAAATACTCAGTGGTGAGCCTTTCTCTACTGATCATGTCCTATCTGGAAATCCCATTGGTTTGATTTACAACTTCTGCTTTAGTCTCTTTAAATCTTCAAATCCTTTTTGGACTGTTTCTTTCCTTTTTTAAGTGAGGAAGCACTTGATCTTGCTTCCAAAACCATCTTGTCCAGTGTTGGCATCTCCACCTGCTGCAACCAACTAAAAACAAGACCAACTTTTGAAAGTTTAGTTATGTCTGTTTTCCTATGTTGATTGCTTCTATGCATTGGAGTGGATGCCTAAGTTTCATATTTGTGCAGTAGATTCATTACACAGAAGCGTGCAGAAAAAAACATAGCAACTGAAGAACTTACTGTAAACCACAACCCAAAGGTTGAAACGTACTGCTTTATGAAATGGTTTTCTCTAGGTGATGTGCTAATTTTACTTGAATAGCAGTTGTCTATTCCTTTAGCAAAAGAGTAACTTCAGTGGCCGGTTGAGGTTTGTTTGTTGTAATGGAGTTGTTAGTTATGCTGTGAATTAGTCTCTGATTCTTTCATTATTCATTTTAAATCTATCAGAGGCTGGGCTGGAGAAACTAGCCTAAGGGTTGATGTTGTTCAGTATATTAGAGAGCTGGGCTGCTTCCCTGTGTATCCCTAAAGAAAAGGATAAAAGAGGGAAGTTTAGTGAAGATTACAGGGAAGCCTAGAAAAGATGCAGGCAAAGCTTTTTCTCACTGCCACTATGGCATCTGCTGACCCAAACGCCTACTGTAACAAAAGGGTGCAAGGATTATTAGAGAGTAATCACTAGGTGTGATGCTATCAAATTAACCCTTGGATTGCTTGTACTGACTGGAAGGGAACTGGGGAGATGAGGTCTTTGTAAAAGAAACAGTACCACAAGAAACAGAGTTGCAATACATGAGGGGAGAAAGTGATTAAATAAAATTTAGTCCCACAGCTAATGCAAACTATACGTTATGTACAGAAATGTACAACATTGTGAATGTGATGTCTAAACAATATGCTAAATCATAAGAAGCACTCCTATATGTGATGTACAGCACATACCAAGGGCAAAATACTTAAATAATGGTCTGCAGAAATATCATTTTGTTACAAAAGAAATAATAACCTTATCAGTCCTGAAACTGAAGGAAAATTTCTATCAATAACCATCAAGAGACAGTTTCTCCACTGCAGTTAGGATAAAAAAATCAGAGGCTACCTATCTATAAATTCAGGGGGTCTGGATATTTTCTCCTTCACCAAGATAACTTCCAGCTCTGGACTGCCAAGCCAGAGTAAATATATAGGCTTCAGCCTACCTTCCCAGGTGATCCTGTCTGCCCCACATGGCTCCCAGTCCCTGAGTCCCGAGCCAGTACAAACAGTGTTTGCCTTCCAGTCAGTCCAATTCCAGATCAGACAGCCACCAAGGGGAATTCTTAGAACACGCGTCACCAAGCTACTGTAGTGATATTGCTTGAATCCAGGGACCTCCCCCAGACCACTGTTACCTTGTTGTCATCACATTTCATAACTTCTGCTCTCAAAATGCCAAAAAAATATTTTGAGAAGAGACCCTACTGTCCTCCTTAAAAAAGCAAGTATCTCCAAGGCTGCACTTACTGTTAGCTATAGTTTGCCATAAAATGCTCCGCTATTTTTACAGAGCTGGGCACAGTGGAAATGAGCAATCGTTAGGAGTAGGACAAATGACCTTCCTTTGAACTTATTGGTTCCTTTAAAATTTGATAAAAACTTCTTATCTTTAACCTTTATCTCTAATTCTTCTCTAGAGAAGGGCTGAAGTTTTGAGCTCTTTTAAAAAAAAAAAAATAAAAAATCCCCAGTCATTCTTTGCTGAGAGAGAAGGTACAAAATTGATAGAGAAAGGAATTTTATTCTGTAGCTTTTAAAGAGGGCAAGGGCATTGCAAGCAATGGAGATTAAAAAATAGAAAATTAAACTATAAAAAAGTACTTGACAGTGTCTCTCCTGCACTTATTGGAATATGCTGCTCAAGCTAAAAGAGAGGGCAAGAGGTAATCTGCTCTGCTATTTGCTTTTAATATGATGATGTTTTTGGCTCATGCTACATCTAATGCTGCTTGTATCATTCAAAAACACACCTCATTATCTCATGTTAAATGTTGAAGGTGCTGGAAAAGCAATTGTAGTGGGTAGTATGTCTCTGAGGTTACGATATACATGAAATATGTAAGCTCAAAACATGTTTGCAATCACTGACAATACTGCCTGCTAATGTATTATTACAGCATTTGTCTTGGTTTTGGTCATAAGTATTTTGATTCTTAAGCTTTAAGGCAGCTCAGCATTGGAGGCTAAGTTTCACGTAACTGGTTTAGCTATTGTTGCTCTGACATTTATCTCAGATGCACTAACTTGTGTGTAGTCTGCAAAATCAATAAATAAAACACGTAAAGCTAGTTGGAGGTTAGCGGGTGTCTTTTAAGCTTTCTTCATTTGGTAAATATAGGGCTAATTTGAAAATCATGCAGCTAATTTGAACAAGGGTGAGGGAGAAATTGGGTTTCACTCTAAGCCTTGTTTTCAGGGACTGAAAAGCTAGGTCCAGGTTCAATGCATCATTCTTGAAGCACTGAACAAAATCAGTCTTTGTTCTTCAGTGAAACTTATCTGCAGAGGAGCTGCGTTACTTCCTGTGAAATACAGCCCTGCAGATGTGCTTTGCTAGTCGTCCCTCTGCTTTTGCTTCCTTTGGTCAAGTAGTCAAGAATAGATACTTTGTGCTGGAGTGAAAATGATGCTGCCTCATTTGCCCTCTGCTGAGACGGAGCCCTGCTCACCAGAGGGGCATGACTTCCTGCCAGTTACTCTGCTGTTTGTTTATTTGTAAAGTGTAATGGGATATCACTCTGTGAAACCAAAGTCTCCCTCCTTCAAACCTCAGAAAAAGAGGCAGCAGGTTCTCAAGCAAGTGCAAACAACCTGAACTGATGCTGTAAATGTGTAAATGTAGGCAATAAGCAAGTGGAGACAGTGGGTGTGGTAGAAAATAATTAAATAGTTTAGCTCTAAGAAGCATATGATCAGAGCTCAGGAGCAGCCAGTCGCACTTTAACGAGTCTGAATATAAGAAAGTGAATTGTAGCAAATTAAGACTTTAAGTGGTTGGGCTATAAACCAGAATAGAAATTGATTTTATAATAGTCTTGCATACTCCAAATATCCTTAAGTGCTTTATGTTTTAAATAGAGTAAATGCATAGCAAAATGAATTGCCTATTATGCACCAAATAGTACGTTTGTTACTAAATCTTAGAACAGGTTGGATTTTACCAGTATCTTTTCTGTAGGTATTTGTTTAGCATAAAAATTATTTATAGTATGAAGCTGTCCAGAAACCAAATCCACATTCATGGCCTATTTGTGTTAGGTGCAGTGTAGAGTTAATGAGATCCCTACCCCAAATAATCTGTGTTGTTAGAATGTGAACGGCACAGAGGTTGGTGAACACATTCAGCTTTCCATATTTGTCTCTATATATCTTTGTATTATGTGGTCCCAATTAAGTGGGATGAATCAAGCATTTTCTGACTTTCAGATTGCCACAGAGGTGAGTTTCAAAGCAGAGGGTGTATGTGACTTTTCTGTGTGTGTAGGACACAAATGGAACTGCTGTCTAAAGCCTGGGGTGAATCGATGTGTTCTCAAGGCTCTCTTTTTACGTAAACTCAGAGTTTCTCTTTCACTAAGTTGCATCCCTGGATTCAGCAGCAGTGGCGGCTCTCACCAAGAATTTCTATTCTGCCCCTTCGGGGGAGCAGACCTGGAAGCAACACAAGGAGAAAGCTAACTGGGTTAGATTGGAGGGTCACAGGAGCTAGACAGGGGATGACCAGAGGACTAGAGTGGGGCAGAGCAAGGGAGTAATAGAATGAAGTGAGGGAAAAAAAAGAAACCAGAAATAATTGAGAACGCAAAGAGACTGGAGTCATGGAGCAAGGGAGGTTGAGCAGAAGCTTGGATATCTGGAGGAATGGGAATACCTATGGGATAAATTTGTGTTGCTACTGAGACTGCCAGGCAAAGTGATCCAGACTTGGAGGAACTGATGACTGCAGGCCTGAAAAATAGTGAAGTGCAGAAAGGGTAGAACAAGGGGATGTATGGAGGTGAAAGGACGGGAATTGCAAATGCCCCGTCCCTTCGTATTCATCCCCAGGGAAGACGGCAACCTGCTACTGCTGTCAGTGAGATATTGGCAGAGGTATGAATGGAGAATGTGAGTCCAGGCCCACTGAGGCCCTGTGGAGTTGTCCGTATAACGCAATCTGATAAAAGACTGGAGGGTAACAGGGTTTAGGTGTTTGGCGTTTTTTCACTTGGTTTAACTTAATATAAAGGCAGTTATAGCAATGTATGTTCACAGACCATGCAAGTGTTTTGCATTGTTTGATACATAATACTTTCCCATTTTCTCTAATTTTACATTGTTTCAGGCAGCTTTCCCAGTAACGTATTCTTGGCTCATATTTGTGGTGTGACATTTTTGATAAGTATTGTCTGGGTTAATCCACTGTGGAATAATCTGTTGGATTATCCACTGGAGCCCTGGACTTCTAGCACAAACACAAACAAGCTCTGGCTAATGCTGTTTCCCTTTAGGAAGGTGATCAATATATTCTCAGGTGAAGCAATTACAAGAAGGAACCTGATTCTATGTTTTGCTTTTTCTTTTTTTTTTTTTTTTTTTTTAAAAAGGCACTCTAGGCAATATAATATCCATTTCTGAGAGAATGTGTGTGTGCATAAAGGTGCTGCTCTACATTTCTACACAGACAGAATGAGGGGCAAAAGAACTCGTTCTGCCTCATTTAGAACATACTGAGGTACTGTAGGTTTGGAAGCCTGACTCGGTGTAAGGTTTACATAAACTTCTGAATAAAGACCATGGATACGTGCCTGTAAATTTACATGTGAAAGCAAATATATCTAATGTGTGCCAGGTATCGGTAACCTTTTTGTGACAGGGTAGCCTTAGAAGGAATGATCTTACTGCAATACTTGCAACAAGCTTCTCTTTACTTATAGAAACATAATTATTTTAGTTACATCAGAGAAACCTGCAAACTTGCACTAGTCTGCTGATGTTTTTTCCTGTCCTTTGATAAACCATTCTCCCTCTGCTTCCTGTGATGGCTATTTCACTTTCAAGAGTCAGGATCTGCCCTGTTACTGAAAAGTGTCTGTAATTTGTAGGCATCTCTCATCTTAACATAATGTTGTGCCAATTATTTGCGTTGAATCCTCATATTCCGATCATAAAAGCTCTGGTCCTGGTAAGTGCCCAGAAGCAAGACTGTCTAGCTAATGTGTAGGCAAATAATCTTGAAAAAAATGAGTGAAAAAACAGGTTTTAGTCGACAGCCTAGGTGACATTTTGTCAGAGGAGGGGAAACAAAACATGATCTCGATTAACTTGTCCACAGCTGTCAGCCAAGTTAATCTCTTTTTTTTTTACTGAGATTTATATTCTAAAATTTTTATTGGAACATTTTGAGTAAACATTTACATGTGAGTATACTTGCATCTCTCTGCATTCTGTTTAGGGCTTCTTTAGTATCTGTTGTCTACAGAGAGTGTGAGGATACTTTTTATCCAGTGAAAAATAAACTGGTCTTGTGACAGGTTTTGCATTGCCTTAAGATGGTTGAGAACACAACAGTGACCCGGCTCAGGCTGGGAGAAAGGGAAGGTGATGCAGGCAGGAGAGTGTCCCAAAGCTCCAGCACCATCCCCAGACATCTGCACTGGTCTCTGCTTAACTGAGAATTAGGTTCATAGTTGTCAGATTGCAAGAAGTCTGGGATTTCTGAAATGTGAATATTCCTATATAGAGCCTGACCCAGAGGCTTGACAGAAAGCTGATGAGGACAGACTTGAGTGCTCTGTTCTACCTTCCAGTGTAAGCCATAGTCTTCTCCTTGTATTCTCTTCTTAGCAAATAGTTTTCTAGTCTTGCTCAAATACAAGGTATTCTTGATCAGCTTAGTCTGTATGCTAAGTGTAGGGCTTGAAATATGCTCTTGCCAACTACATGTAACTATTTGTGTTATCTCATGTAAACAAGAGAACTTTTATCTTCTGCTTTTTGTTGATCCCAGTAGGTGACTTACACTGAAGGAAGAAACACCTGATTTATTAGTCATCAGTCCCCCTTCCTGAGGACTCAGCATCTGAAATAAATTGAATGGGGTTAAGAATGTACTTAGACCCAGACACAGTTGTGTCTTGTGTCTTGTCTCAACAATAAGAAAAGTACTCTGAAGCAAATTCAAAGTGTCATTAGTGTCATGCTATAAATAAACAAAACGCTACACAGATAAGAGAGTACCACATTTTCAATTTGGAAATACCTTGGAAGCCATTAGGTGCAGGGTAAGATATAGAACCACAGATTTAGAAAGACAAAGTAAAGACAGATTAGTGCTGAGGAGCAGAAGGAAAAAGCAATCTGCAACCATGATGTCTCGATTTTCCATCCTCAGATGAAGCTATTCCCTCTAGAAACATAAGGAGACATCAGTATTATTTGTCAAGATGTTATGCCTTTGAAAATCGGTCTCAAGGAATCAGAATCTGACCACTGTTGGTCTGATGGAGTTTATCCTGTAATGAGAGAGCCCCAGTGGCAACTCTGGGTCCTCTCTTTCTCCCCACGAAGCCTCTAGCAGTAGCAAGGTGCCAGGAGGTAGGATGGGGAAGCACTAGAGCACCCTGCATTCAGCTTATCATGTGGAGTGATGCATAATATCTATGGACCCAACTATTACAAGGGAAGACTTGCTCCTTCTTCATCTCAGAAATCAGGGAGGTGTAACACACTTTTCTCTGCTTTTTTTTTTTTTTTTTTTTTTGTGTGTGTGTGTGGTTTGTTTGTTTGGGTTTTGCTGCACACAGCAGTCAAACCAACTTGCTCTTTCTGGGATGTCTGCAGCCTAGAAGATAAGAGAGCAAACACCTCCCATAGTGAAGGGGACTCATTCCAGCAATTTGGTTGGAGTTGAATGGTAGATCTCAGAAAACATGTTTTCCATTCATAAACAGAAAGAAAGAAAGAAAGAAGAGCTACTCTCAGTACTTTCCAATGTCATCCTCTGGGGCCTTGGGGGCCATGTGTCATGCACTCTTACTTTGTAGGTCTTGTTTTTATAGGCTCTGTTTTTCACTCCCAGAGATTTATTGTCCCAGTGAAGACACAGTCTGGATATGCCTCTGCAGTGGAAATGTAGCCATGTATTTGCTAAGAACAAGCTTGTGGTTTACCAGAATATTTCTGTTTCCTTCTGAGGTTTTCAGCTAATGAAGGGGAATTTATCCAGTACATTTATTGACATTAAAATACGAGTTGCAGTCCATAAATAATCCCATTGTTGTTTTAGTTTGCAGTTTAAAACATTTTGTCAGCAGCATTGTCTTCTACTGTGACTCAGCTCGTGTTTTTGCTCGCAGTATCAGAGCAGCTTGCTGGTAACGCAGACATACATTCCAGCTGCTCCTACCAAGTAGGCTTCAAAGTACACTTTGAAAGTGCTCCTGAGCTTTTCAGTGCTGAGCACGTCTGATCCCAAGCATGGAGGCAAGTTCATAGTTATTCATTACTTGACATCTATGAAGATAAAAGCACAGCACCCGGACTGATTTCTGGGTTCATACAAACTCCTGCCAGCACAAAGCTGCGAGAAAGCCTGTGAGGGACAGATAATGTAGCAGCATAAGGGTCACCACCTCAGTTTTACCCACAGGCATTCAAAATGGCAAGTCAACTCTGAAAAGTTGTCAGCATTGGCCAGAGGTGGGTCATGATTAGGCTGAACTTAGGGTGCAAGTTATTTGTTACATTCCTGGCCCTGGTCCCCCTCCAAAAATGCCTTCATGGACAGAAAGTGTCATCTTAATGGTGGATCCCTGTGCCAGAAAAAGACTGCAATGCATCAAGGTACACTGTGTAATCCCTTCATCTGTATCTTTTAATCTGCATCCTAGAATGTCCACCAGTGTTTTAGTATCTGTCAGTCAGTTATCCTTTGCAAAAGTAAGTCCTTTATCACAAGGAAGAAGTCAGAACTTCAGAATAAAGGCAATAAAGAATTAAGTTTCCAATAGGTGTATGGTCTAATTTTAATGGAAATGTCCAGGGGATACAAGAAAAAATAAGAGTTAGAACTTCTTCATAACCTCCTCCTTGCTAGCAGTGCACCAGGTTTGATTATCAAAAGTCTGAAGTTATAGGTTTTCATTCGTTCTAAACTCACAAAAACTTTTCAACTTGGTTATCTGAAATGTTTCCCTTCTGGGTGGGTTAGTTTTTTTGATCAGCTAAAACTCCTGCAGATTTTGAAAACCTGTTTTGAAAAACAAAAGGAACCACACAAGTGCTACAGACTTCATCTCCAAAGTTCCTTTGTCTGTATGACCAGGTAACTGAAAAAAAAAATGTGTTTTGAAGAAACTACATTCTGATTTCTCTTCCATGATGTGATGTCCAGTGGCATAAAATACACAAGAGTGTCAGTATAGTTTAGAGTCACCAGAGTGTTATCTTGCTGTAAAAGTGTTCAATAATCCAGAGCCACTTCACTGGATTATACCGGACTGGCTTGTAAAACTTGCTTACATGCAGCTCAGCCCTTCCCAAAGCACTTCTCTAGGTATTTACCTACAGTGTTGAGCATGCTGGCTGCTATTCAGCTGGTATTACCAAAAGGACAAGTTTGACACTCAAGAGGTGAAGCAAAGAAATAGGCAGGCATTTAAACAGACATATGAGCCAGCAAACAGGAGTGGTCTTAATATTAGTAGCATTTTAATCTCGTTCTCTAACAAAAGAGGATTTACTTATTCATGGCTCAAGAATTACAAATTAACGTATAGAACTAGAGTTAGTCCAGAGGGCACTGGAAATTCCTATGATTCAGTGTATTTATTGTTTTAATTGTTCATATTTCCTTTGCTTTGAGGGATTTGGTCTTTGAGATTAATATGATGGTCACTGCCACATCTGTCTTGGATTCCTAATTCCTCAAGAATAGCCCTAAGCAAAGAGCATTGCAGAAGTCTCTCATTAGGAAGGAGTAGTTGCAGTCTTTTATGTAGCTATTGATGATAAAAGGCACGGATTTAGCACTGCTGCCTGAAAGTCCACCAGCACTGTTGGACTCAGTAGGTCCTGGGCAAGACAACCGTTTCCAGGGAGACTTTGAGGACTTGTCTATCCCTCCTGATTAATAGTAAGATCTTTTTTTCCACTATGAGCCGCTTGCAGAAAACCCTTATCAGAAGCTGGGATACTAAGTAAAACTCAAACCCATAGATTCAAAGATTATTTTCCTGTCACTTGTGACACTGCAATCTTTGAATCCAAAAAAAGTCCTCAGTTCCACAGCATTACCTACAAACTCAAAAGGAGGGGATGTGAGACTCGCCTATGTGTCTACCCCAGTCATGTATACAGTAAGAACCAGTACTGAGCCTCCAATGTCTAACCAAGCTAATGATAGAAGTGTGCAGAGCTTTATGATTTTTACCTGCTGGCTTCTCTTTCTGCCCATACCCTGTAGACTTCAAGTACAGAAACTCTCTGCAGCAATCCCACAGTTCCCACTTGCAGTCTTTGTGTCCTTCCACACCCCTCTTCCTACTTTACCTTGCATGGAGAGATCCAGGCAGGTTGTTTCTCACAGCTCTAGAGAGCCTGAAATATATTTTACTTATGGCAAAACAGGACATCTTGAAGATAGGCAATGTATTCAGATATAGCAGATGTTTCTGAATACCCAGACAGAAAATTTAGAATGCAGTTACCATTTGTGTTAATATCAGCTCAGCCATAGCTCCAATAATGTCCTGGAGCAAAGATAATCAGTGTCCAGTCGCACCTCTGAAGACGCTGAGAAAAGATAAAACCCAAAGAAGGGGCTCATCTAGTACTTAGGTTTCAGGTGACTCAACAGTTATTCTTTATGTGTGGTATCAGCTACTAACGACAATCATTTCAAACCTATAAAAACAAATTAAAAGGGACTAAGAAAATTAATGGTACAAGCTATTCTGTATTTTCTTTTATGATAGCATTACTTTTGAAAGAATAAATCATTTGGGGATAGGGTGGTTAATGATTATCGTCACATTCAGCAGTTGTGCCCTCCCTGAGCAAAGGCTTAAATATTGACTCACCTCCGGAATGTCAGAAATCTGTTTCATGATGATAATCTACTTCCTTAATTATCTGCAGTTGATTTACATAAGAGTCATATTGAGATTATTACATGACATGAAAACTGTAAAGCATTGTTAATTTAAACAAGTTTTTAAATCAGCCAATTTTAAGCTAACTGTACATGACATAGAATTCAATACGAAAACAAAAAGTCTGTCCGCCTGAAAAAGATTTTTTTTCCAATTGGCTGGCACACAGAACAAGTTTGTCTTATATATGCCAATTTACAAATATGTCCAATAATAGTAGGGGGAGCAACTGTTCCATAGCTCTGCCAGTGTTCATCAGACACAGTGACAGTAGCCACATCATTAATCTCATGGTATATTAGAAATAAAGTCACTGGAATGGAATGGTGTCAAAGGATAAATGTTTCCCCTTTTGAAAATAAACTTCTCAGTTTCACCTCATTGTGTTGTCTTCCCCACCCCCCCCAACCCCCCCTCACTTTCCACCCGCCCTTCTATAAATCCTTTGGTTTCACCTGGCGTTTAGGTAACAGTAGGAGACCAATATCCTATGTCAGAGCTCATTCTACAGTTATCAGTTTAGCATACCCTTAAATCCCCACAATTGCTGTGCCAAGACCAATCCTTTCTCTGAGAGGTTAAACATATGCATTACATATTGAAACAATGTAAGTAGCATGTAATTAGCACTGTTTATGCATTCTCACTTTAAATTATACTTTAAAACTTATGATGTTTTTCAAGGCGCTCAATGTTAGAGAGACTTAAATGAGCATTCATCTTGTCTTTTTAACTTTATTCATAAATAATACTCTAAATATATTTGAATGGTTTATTACATTAGATCCTGTGAACTGACATACACATTCTTCCCTTAGAGGATATAGTTCTTAATAAAAAATCCTTTAAAATTATAAAACCCATGAACATGGCAATTAAATCTACAAACAGCGTCATCGACAACTTTAACAAAAGATGTTTTGCAGGGGGTGGGTGTTGGGGGACTGTTTTTCTGTCCTTTTTTTTTTTCCCCTCTTTTTTTTTTTTTTTTTTTCTCCTTTTTTAAAGTCTTGTTCCATAAGGATTATAGCTCCCCTGCTGTTTGGAAAAGATAATTTCACTTGTAACACTAATAACTTGAGCAGGGAGAAGGCTGGCTGGGTGAATGGAATGCACTTCACTGCACATCTTGGCTTCGCTAGAAATCGGAAACAGATGGTCCTTGCGGCTGGCTTCCCACTCGGGCCCGCTCAGTGCCAGCCTGTGGTCGTTGGCTGGTTGCTGCTGGCACTGTGTGACTTGAACATAGTAGGACAGTGGCAAAAGAAATCAAATCTTTTTCATTGAGCAGCAAACTGTAATGAAATTTGACAGATCTGACATTCTATACCCAACATCTAGTTAGAATATATTAACCTTTTCGTTTTCTTGAGCTCCTCTCCTACTAGTTATGAATTTCCTTATTAGAGTTTTGCAGTGGCTCTGGAGATGGCAGGAAAACAATATCTTCTGGATCCCCTCTGATGTTAGACCTAAAATACATATTGCAAATAGCAAAGGTAGTGAGGGGCTTCTAACTCCTCCCAAATTCTGATACAAAAAAGCCTTAGTAATAGAAATAAAGATTAGACACTTCTGTTCATATTTCATTCTAGGAAAAAAAAGAAGAAAATAATAGCAAGGTGATAGTCCACCCCCACATTCTCAATAAGAATATTATCTGGGTATGTCTTGTATCCCCACCTCACTGCAGCAATGCTATTTTGGATCCAGCTGCATCAAAACTGAGTTTGTGGTTTTGATGAATACTTTTTTTTTAATTCTATGAATTTGCATTTACTTAGGTGTTTTAGACTGGTCCAGGGCAGGAGTCCTTCTTTCCCTCTAAAGACTTCTCCCAGGTATGAGCATTATGCTTGATATTAGCTTTTATCCAGATTAGTCCCTGTTTAGCCCTTCTCAAGAGGTCGTGTTGGCTGTCACACAGGCCTTGAGCCAGCAAAGCGCGTGCTCTGATGGGATGAGTACCTGACTCGGGTGAAGAGCATCTTGAAATGTTGTGCTGAGTTATGGTCAGAGATTATGAAATAGTTGGTTATATTTAGACTTAAAAATAAATCTGGTTTGTGTTCCTTTACATTTTGGGTTGATAGAGAAGAATTTTCACTTATTTTTTAAAAATGTTTGTGTGTCATTTCTTCCCCTTCACTCCTTTCATCTGTTCCTCCTGTTTCTTTCAGACATGAAGTCACAGCACTGTCTGTGATGTCAGTGTGTTTCCATATTGACAGACCGTTCTGTCAGAAACAAGATCTTGATGCTTGTTTCAGATGAGGCAAAAGGGGAATACAGATGGCAAGAAGAAAATCAAAGGCGTGAGAGGAGAGTGGGGAGAAATACACTTAGCAGAGCTACAGTGGGAAATGCAGGGTCCAAAGGCAACTTTTCTGTGGAGGGGAAGGGACTTCTTTCTCTGGGTTCAGCAAGATCATACAGCATCTGTGTGTCTTCTTGAGTATCCAGTAGAAGCTTTGATGTTGCACTCGTTTTGGCTCAGGAGTCCTTGAAGGTGCAGGAGCAGTGGTCACATGCTGCTTCTCTCCTTGTTTACGCCTTCAGCAACAGCAGATCCTCTTGATTGAAGCCAGGATTATAGGATTTCCAAAAGCTAGAACACACACTCGTTGTCAGCAACTTTGCATAAGTTCAGAGGCTGTCCAAAAATCAACTGCCTGCTCTCACGTGTCACTTGAACTAATTGTCGCTGTTTGAGATAAGGAAATCCTCTTCGTAACTAATCTAAATTCAGGCTTCCCAAGGAAAACGCCTCCCAAATTAGGAACAGATATAAAATCAGACTGTTGCCATCAGCTGTGAAAAGGTTCTAAGCAATTGCAAATGGAGAAATAGGGGGAGGTGAAAGGAATAAAGAAAGGGTTAATGAGCAGTGGATACTATGCAATTAATAGATAATCTAGTAGAGAGCACTAAGATCCTAAAGATGTGTCTAGCACTGGGACCTGCACACCGTTCTGCCACATTTCTTTTACCGACATGAATAGTAGAAGCCAACATTTGGAGAAACCACCCGCTATGCCAGCATTTCTAATGTTCTCATGCATTCAGTTTCCAGTAGACTGTAAAATGCCAGCTTGATATAGTCATCTGAATTAATATACTTTATTAGCCTTTTTTAGCATTCATTCCTGGTTTTGTAGGGTTGATAGCAACAACATCCTCATGTGAACGTGCTGCCAAGGGGAAATAGAGGGGCATGCTTGCACTGCTTGTGCTGTGGCAGGTAACTCTGCTCAACAATTAAGCAAATTATTAGTGGCTACTTGGCCACTTCTCCAGCAGGAAGTCAGGAAGCAACTGGCAAGTACTTCAGCTCGTTGCTTGAGGCCTAAAGCTGTCCAGAAACAAATCTCTTCTCCTGTAGCCCACAAACGCACACACCTAACTTATTTCCAACTTGAAATATCACTCGTATGTTGCAAGCATTTTTATTTTGCAGCTGTGTCTGCACAAATGTCTATGCCGCATGAAGGCTTTTTCTTTCTTCGGAACGGATCTGATTTAGAAGCAAACATCTTTGTGGCTTATTAGTCTTTGGAAGGCATCGTTTTGTCCCAGTACTATTCACAGGGAGTGTTGTGCAGAATGCTGATTGACAAGAGTTAAATTCAAAACATGTAGCCATTTTCTGGTGTGTGGTTTTTTTCCTGATTGAAGGAAAACTACTTAGATGTTTGTTTCCAAAACGGCATCTGTCAGCAATCAAAGGGGAAAAATTGCATAAAACAAATGCAATTGTTTGGAGTAGCATTTCCTGGATCATGTTAAATGCTTGATTTGCTCCCCATTATGCTCACCAAATAATTTTATTTTCCACAATAATTGCAATATTTAACATGTTGTATTTAATCTTGTTTTAATGCTATTAACAACAGCCGCTTATGAAAGGAATAATTGCTCTACGGGTAAGAACCCACCATCCCCAGCATCAGAAAGAACAATGGCAAAGTTAACTGCACCTAATTGTTCTGAATTTAAAACGCTGTTAACCAACAGCACTCTGCATTTCTTTGCACATAACTACTATACTGTCAGGAAGGAAATGGTTTCATGCTTCTGTCATTCATAAGCTGAAAAGTGTATGCTCATCTAAAAAAATATTTATTCGGTGTGTTTATGATTAATATTGGGAAGTAAAGTCATGTATTGGTGTAGGAAGACCTAAGTACTCTCGAAGCAGTGGTTAATATAGCAATCAAGGGAAAGTTTGTCACTAGATCTATAACTACATCAGATGATGAAAAAACTTATAGACCTAATAGAGATTTATCAGAACTTGCCTGGAATGACATGCAGCACAACTGGGTATGAAATACTAAATAAATAATAAGAAGGGTGGGTAAGTTGTTTGGTTTGAGAGGTAGGAGCAGAGAGCACAGCATAAAATTGAATCTGTCACCGATTCGAAGGCTGGTTGTTACTTAAGCTTTTTACTTTGTTTTGCATGATTATTTGGAGGGAGGTATTTATTTGGAAGGAGGTATTTTTCAGTAAGCAGCAAGCCACAGAAAGGACAGGTAGCATTAACAAACCTGGAGTAATAGAATACGATAAATGCTTTGGCCAGCCAGAGCAAGGACAGTTCCTGGCACAGTGTCTTTTTTTTTTTTTCCCCCAGTCGCAAACTAAAACTTAACACTTCCCATGCTAGTCAGACTGTTTCCTGTAACTGGTGGTGGGATTGTACCTACTATCTGGAGCAAAAAAGGAAACTGAGATGCTAAGTAGTTGCATAGATCAGGCACTAATGTATTTTTTGTGCAGTCCAAACAGATCGTTAAGGCTGGGGCAAAACCAAAGACTAACCCCTGCATGTTACATTAGCAGTTTGTTTACCCTAAATCATTTGCTTATCATCTCACACATCACAGAAATCTTAAGGTATTGTTGAAGCTCAATGAAAGTTAGTTCTGTCCTGTACTGAATGACAGTTTTGTAATCTACGCAGCCTAAAATTATCATTTTGCTGTAGCCAAATAGTTAAATAGTAGTTTGTACACAAAATAATCAAACGAAGAATTGTGCGCCCACGAGCTCCCCTTTTTGAAACAAACAGAAATGGATATTGTTTAAAATCGAGTGGATATTCTTAATACATTCTCCTTTTGTGTCCAAATTGCAAAAAGATTTGCAGAGTGTAGCTGTTTCTGAGTGAGCAAGTTCTATCAGCTATAGCTCAACAGACCTAAGAAATATTCCTGGCGAGAGTCTGTTTGCCAGTTCAGAAGTTCGTTTTTTCGAGCACTTGAGGAAAGGCACTACTGTATAGACTGAAGTGCCCTGTTATTAAGCGGTGGTGGTCATAGCCAAGCAACTGTCGCTCCGTGTGATACAACCGGCAGATTTAAAAGGAAAGCATTCACTGCTTATTTAATAGTCAGCTGTCGTGGAAGTAATACTTCTGTTGGTTTTACAGTGCATCAGAAGATGCAGAAATGGGAGATGGGAAAATGTATGATTATCTTTTACTTTGTTTTCTGGGAAAGGATTTTAATATTGGACAATAGCATGATCTCATAACTTTTCAAAACTGTTTTGGAGTTGTCTTTTTCCAAGTTATCTGTCTATTCCTCACAAAAATTTTGAACGCTGGCAAGAAGTTTTGCAGGAGGGAGAAGCAAACCTCTGTGAGGCTTTGGTGGCTATCACCTTGATGGTATTAGGAAGTATAACATTAAAAACCAGTTTTTAAAAATACGGTTGCAAAACCATATTTTAAAAAAAAATAAGAAAGGAATGGTTCATTTCTTAGGGAGCACTTTAGCCATCTAAACTTTCATATGAAAAGTCATTCATTTAAACAATAAGATCTAGTATCTAAAATCAAGAAGGAACAAAGAGCCAAAACTTCAACGTCTCTGAAAAATGAAAGAGCATTTTATTCCTTCAGAAAGCATCTGTCACTAAATCAAGAAATAAACTTGAGCAGTTTATACTTTTGGTTTGCCTTTCACTGCTTAAACGATTATATGCACAATTATGAATGATAGAAAGAAAGACAGAAAGAAAATAGAAAGAAAGACACAATCTTGCTCAGGTTTTTTTTCTGTTGTTTTTTTTTTTTTACCCCCCCCCGGTCACGTACATGAGAAAAGTAGCTGCGATATAAACAGATACTGAATCAGACTGAAAGTCTTAAAAAAAAAAAAAAACACCCAAAACATTGCATGATAGTCTCTAAGCAGTTCCATCTGTCAAGCAGAAATTTTAGGCTAATAGCCTGTGGCGATCTCCCTCCGCAGTCCACTACCTGCCTTTGTCCTATTAAATCTCTTTATTCTTCTTAAAAAAGAAAAAAGAGGAAAGAAAAGAAAAACCTTGCAGACCAAAATCATCTGAGTGATGAAGCCCTAATTTTGACCGCCTCTCTTTGATGTTGAGCAGTGGGTTCTTATTTAAAAAAAAAAAAAAAAAAGTGAGTGAGAGAGAGGGAGAGGGGGAGAGAGAGGGAGAGAGAGAGAGGAGAAGACAGTGCTAGGAGCAGATGACTTTTCATCTCCACTTCACCTTGCCACTGGGTCTGTGAGAGATTGGTTCATTGTCAAGGAGATTTTTTTTTTTTTACCCATGATTCCATATGGTATGGACCGGGCTACATGTTGCCCAACATGCCAGTGCAAATGTTTTCTCAATTAGGTGTCTTATCTCCCGTGAGTTAGCATCAGATGAAGCTTGCTGACAGCATAATGGCAGGGAAAACCTCCGACGGCTCCATCAAATGGCAGCTCTGCTACGACATCTCGGCCAGAACTTGGTGGATGGTGAGTTGGCAGCAGGGCTGCTTTTTTTTTTCTCCCTTTTCTACTTTCCCTCCCTCTTTGACAAAATGTCCCAGACCTCACATTTATCAAATTAACATTTGATTTTTTTCACACTCTTCAGTAGAGCAGCCTCACACTTGTCCCACTTGTGTGCTTTCCCCTGTGTAACAGGAGACCGTTAATGTGCACTACAGTTTCCAGAGAGAAGCTTTTTCAATTCTCCTTAAGGGGGGAAAAAAAAAAAAGTATGCAAAGAAGTAGTTTGAAAAAGCCTTGTGCAGAGTAACTTGTCTCGATCGGCTGCCTAACGCTCAGTTTGTTTTACTTTATCTGCTGCTTTCTAGCGTGTGTGTGCATTTTTTACCATGCAATATTTTGTAAAGAGGGGAGGTGGAAAGTTCAGTCCGTTACAAAGCAAGTCGATTACTGTAAAAGCCTGGAACGGTGCGGTAGTGTCGTGGTGTAAAATCATCACGTGTGAGAGGAGCGTGTTTTGCGAGGTGCTGCCTTTCATCGGAGACCCCGATCTAACTTTTCCCTCCGCGTGTTTACGTTAGAACAGGTTACCGGGCTGTGCTGACCTGGAGCCATGTGTTACAGATCCCACATAGTCTGGCTCTAGCTGCTTTTGGGCACAATTAAAGTTTCAATAAAGTCCCAACGTGCTCCGTAGAACGAGTTAACTAGCATGTCATGGTCAGCCGGGCCAGACAACCTTTGACATCTTGAATCTATAAGAGGTATAGTGAGTTAGGAGGATGCACAATAGCCCATTGTGGCAGAAGATGCAAGTCCTGTTGTGAGGAAGAGAGTCCTCAAATCATTACTGCCCTCGTTAGCGTGTTGTCCGTTAGGGATTAATTCGTTAGCAGCGCATTTTTAGTTTTCTGTAATTATTATTCTTGTGGCAAGCGTGAATTCTTCCAGTGAGAGGAAAAGTTTGCTGCCAGGACAATGAATGTATTATCCGCTCCTAACTGGACCGTGAACCTCAGCTCATTTCACATAGATATCAGTTAAAAAAGGACTGGCGGGTGGAATTACAAAACAAGGCATGATCACTTTCATTGTATGATACGCTGAAACAAGTCGGGGGCTTTCCCTCCCCCTCGCCGCCCCGGACCAATTTTGGTATCATTTGGAAAGTTTAAGACCTCTGAGGACTTGAAAGACTTTTAAAAGTGAGATCCGGAAGGTTTTTATTCTGCAGCTTGGTGGTGGCCATTGTGTATATCATGTGGCTTGTATTTAAAGGTGTTTGGGCTCGGGTTTTTTCCGTTTTGTTTTGTCTAAACTCTTAATTTTTTTAACCGTCTATTAGAGGTTTGCTAGTGGTTCCCAGTGAAATGTAACATGCAGCTTTTGGTTAATGGAAATAGGGAAGGCTAACCACTTTACTTATAGTACTGATTTTCCAATTAGACTTTCTGCCAGGGGAAGTTGGAGGGGGAAGGGGTATTTGCATGCACATAAACTGTTGATTATTCATGTGACTTTTTTTTTTTTTAGCTTGTTAAACGCCTGTAAATAAGGCTATTGATTCTTAGTTATCATTTTCAAAGCAAAGTTTTCAAGTACCTGTTTTAACCACACGATTTATATCATGCTGTGATTTTGCCTTATTCTAAGCCATTTGTATATTTTTTTACCACTCCTCTTTTATTGTCTATCAGCTGCTCTTATGATGAGGTACGTTCATGTTTATTGTTTAATAAGTATCCTCAAACGTTATTAGGCAGTTATTATCACCCTATAGAAAGTGTCCGAGGAAGTTTCATTTCAGTCACATCTATTTCACAGATGTTTTAGTACTGTGAATATAATATGTAAAAATGCTGGAAACATTTAGTAATGCACTTGCCTAAAAATAAACAGTTTTATAACCACATATGCTGTTGTTTAGATTAAACATTGCAGAAAGTTCTCCTTAAACTTGAATATCACACCATTTATTTTCTAAGAGAACAAAAAAAAATATCACTAAAACAGCCTTTTTTTGTAGAAGTTGTGCTAGATGAAAGAGGTGTTATTTTTAACTGAAATGAATAATTCAAGATCTTTACAATAGATGTGTTAATTGCAAATAATTTTCATACAAAGTTTCAATTATTGATGGAGTAATAAGCAGTTTTTCATACAGTCTGTGAATCCAAAACTACAACAAAAAGTAGATATCTATTATTTTTTTACCCCCAAACCTAATCACATTTGCCACATTCTTTTAATCAAAAGTAAGCTAGAGAGCAGATTTTAATGTTTTAAAGACAAATAAAGCTTTTAAAATTACCTCATGCATCGTCTGGCTGCACAAAATCTCAGCTGCACAGTGCTAAACTTCGGTTTGGTACTGCCAGCATACAAAGAGATGAGTGAATACCCCTTGCACCCATATGGACTCAGCTGCCAGCACTGTGATATGCAATTTTGCTTTTTAATGAATCGTAAACAATTTGTGTCAAATGAGGGAGTTTGTTTTCTTTCTGGAGCAGGTTCTAAATCCATTTTAAGCTATAGCTGTGTACTGTACTGGAGTATTATGCCCAAATTTAAAGGTTCTGTGTCATTTTGATGAAAAGACCTGTTATAATGAAAGAAACGGCTTTATAAAAGGCTGGGTGTAGTAATCTCTCTCTCTCTCCCCCTCTCTCTCTCTCTCTCTCTCTCTCTCTGTCTCTCAACCTCACACTCTCCCTCTTTCACTCCAGTCTATAGTGTGTTTATAGCTAGCTAGCTGGAGATAATGGAGATTGGTTGATTGCATGATTAGTAAAATGAATGGATTTTAGCATTGGGCAAAGCAGCTTGCATTTTTGAAAGGTGGCTTTAAAATGCAGAGTTCTAATTTTGACCTTATTTTCTTTCATAGATAATCTTTATTAATGCTCCTTTAATTCGTTTTTCCTCATCACAGCTAGTTTTTCTTTCCAGCCATCTGATGGAATGGCTAATATATTTTATCTTACTTGCCAAAATAGCAAGAGGTCAAAGTAAAAGAAAAACATTATTTTCCTTTCTTGCAGACAGTTACAAATGTTTCAAGCTATTTCAGTAGAACCCACAGGGTTTGTAAATTTTAGCAATAATTGCATTTGTCACCACAGTTTTAAGGCAATCTTTTGACACCTAATCTATTTTTTTTTTATGCTTTAATCAAGTAAATGTAGAAACAGTTATTATTTTGGCTATATTGTAATGTGAAATTTAGCAGAAAATTCCCCCCAAAACAAGGTGAATTTGTGTGAGAAGGAATTATGTATTTTTTACTATATACGTAACAGCAAATACTTTAACCGGTGTGGCAGTCTGAATATATGAGATGGATTAGTTTGTTGGAAAAATTATCATTGTTTTATAATCCTTGGTACTTTTTATTTAAATTTGATGCTGCCATAGAGACACTAAAGGGTTAGTCACAGAAAAGTTTCAGTACTCTGTCTTGCATTTGTAACAAATATGTGCAGCTGTGCTACTTTTATAAACATTTATTTCAAGCTGATTATTTTTTTTACATTATTTGCTCTAGCAAGCCAATATGATGTGGCTATAATGTATGTTTAATAAGGGTTTGTCTGCGAAATTCCTTTGCACGGTGTTATTGAAATACATGTGCAGCAAAGGTATATACTGGAGGAAACTTCTCATTGACAATACAAAACTAAAGACCCTGGGCCAAATTCTGCTCGAGGTTTACACTGCCATCAGCCTGGAGTTGCTGCATTAAGAGGAGTGAAGCGACTCCAGGTTTACTTACCTGAGAGGCTGAGAGCCAACTTTGACTTATAATGTGACTTAACTCAGTCCAGTTTCAAAACCCAAACTGTTTCCTTTGTGAAATATCTGAAGAAAAAAGCCTCATTAATAAATTAGAAGCCATTTCAAATGAATCCATGTATGAGTTAGCATGCAAACTGCTGTTATTGAATATGGTAGTTAAAGCAGATCTTCCAGTCATTTTCTGAAATAATTGTTTTCTAGTTTTATTACCCAGCTATCGACACATAGTTCAGTGGATACACCTTCATTTTCTTTAGATGCCTTAAGTTAAAATAGAATTTAGTAAAGATAGTCAGACTGGACTTGAAATGTTCATTTTATTACTTTAAAGGTTCTTAACTCAACATCATTTTTCACAGAAACTCTTGATAAATACTTTTCTTTCACACCTCTGTGCTCCATTTTTTTCAGAGGAATAGCTGAAAATGCTCAGGTAATTTTTACAGTAAAAAAAAAAAAAGAAAATTTCAAAATGTTACTAGTGTTTCCATCAATTAAGAATTACTAGAATCCTCATTATAAATCTCATTGCAAATGAAATTTAAAATAATGGTGCATCTAATAAATATTTAACTTCATCATATGGAAAACTAATTGTTACTACCGTAGCTAAAATTTCCAGAAGCATGAAACACTCAGAAGTAGTATTTCTTGTTTAAATCACTGAGTGTATCTATACGTACATGCATATACATACTCTCATCTAAGTTTATCATGATAATCCCCACTAGCTGTTGAAACATATGTGGCTTTGCTGCTTTGTGCTTCCTACTTATAATTTACTGTATATCAAAAAGCATACATGTATTAATAATTATCCTGCTCCTGCCTTTATAAAAATAACAAAGTGTGAACAGTGTAACATTGCAGCATGGATTTTCTCTGGTTTATGCAGTAACTCTCCTATGTTCATACACTGCTCAGCTGCTGTATAGATTTTTTAAATAAAATTATTCCTTTTCTGTCAGAGTTACTAAATTCCAGATATAACCTGAACACATGTATTCAGCGCATCGTTGTACATACTTTATATTATCTTCATTTGTTATACGTGGCCTCCTTTTGCCTGTGAGTATTTGCCATGGTTGTTTTCTACTCTCTTTCCTTCACCTGTCCTGAATATTGCCATGAATGTTTCTAATTTAAAGCCAGAGGAGTCAGTGGCTGATTAGAAGACAGGAAATTGGAGGATTAAACTGTCTGGTTGAACTTCCTTTACTTATCAGTGCTGTGTAACTTACACTGGATTATAAACTCATTGGGACAATTTCTACAGTGTATCGATACTTCTGTTTTCTTAGTCTATTTTTCTGGAGAAAATACGGAAAATGGGGGAAATGGTTAGTTTGTGGCTAAAAACCAATAGTTTTTAATAACACTGAAGTTTTAAATGAAATTTGTATGTCTTCAGATATGAGAACTCATTCAATTTTAAATCTTGTAGGTCTATAATATATATTTTAAATTAACTTCAGTATGTAAACAACCAAGCAACAGATACTTTCAGGGAGGGGGAGGGAAATGACATAATTTTAGTAAGAGGAGAATGCGCCATGTTAACCCTTGTTCAACCCTCTTCCCCTCAGAAACTTTCACATTTGGTGTAACACGATGGTGTAGCTCTAGGACACCCTGAGGAAGGGCTAGAGAGAAAAGCCAGTTTATCTAAAAAAACTTTGTCTGGACAACCAGTGCTACCCCCTGAGTGAGAAGCCAGAGATCTGATGTCCTTGCGCGGCTTTTGCTGGGGGAGAAGGACATTGTAGATAGCTGTCTAACCTAGGAGGAGAATGAAGAAGAGCACAGCTTTGTACCCTGAAGGGCCAGCTCGTTCTCCCTCTTGATGCTCATGTGCTATTTCCAGAGCTCATCATGGCCCCAAGTTATGAAATCGTTGTGATAGTTGGGAAAAGACAGTAATAGTATGATCTGGATGACCTGTCTTGTGAAGGATAAACAGGAGATCTTCTAACCTCAGTCCATGCCATACCGCCGTACCTCAGGTGTACTGCCACTCACCATCATTTAGTTTTACACACTAGATTGAGATTTGAAGGTGTCAAAACTCTATTGAATACCAGACCGTGCAAGAAAACTGAAAAAGATTGTAGGTTACTGCCTGAAAGGTCTAACACCTTGATCTGAATCTAAAGGCTGTGAGACTAATCACATACTCCAGTTTAAACGCCGGGACTGGATCTTTAAATTGATCAGGACGCTTGTGATGGTTTCTGACAGTCTGATCCTGCTACATTAGGCAAGCTCTCCACTAATATTGTGAATAATAAAAAATGGAGGTTAAAATAAAAGAATATTCTGAAACTTTTTGCTGGCAAAGTCCCAGTAGTTTCCATATGAAGAAAAACACAACCTGAAACTTTTTATAAGTAAAGAAGTAAATATTTTTTTCACTACCTTCATATGAAAGGGAAAAGGTAACATTTTTTGTTTATCGAAAGTGCTTTAATCCCAGTGTGAAAAGAATCTCACTGTGCTGCTGGAAGCATGCTTCACTCCTCTCCCTCAGGTGTGGTCACTGACACTGGTTAACATTTAAAGATGATTTTTAGGATTAATCAAGTTGTTTCTTTAATATTTGAAGACAAACATGCTAGGTCATAATAGCATGTTTTGGACTGATAACATCTTTGTTATTTCCATTAACATCACTAGGAACTTCTTTCACAAGTACTGCAGGTAATACTTACAGAACTCGTTGGAAATGCTGGAGCCCTTTGTACATGTACATGCACACACTTCACCTATGCGATACACTTGTATTTTATATACCCACAAAAAGCAGAGGCCCTGCCACACTCCCAAGAAATCCAGCTGATGGCAGAGCCGCAGGAGCCGGTCTGATTGAAGTGCCTTTGGAGCAGGCGCTGTACAAGCCTGCAATAGCTTTTTTGCGCAAAGGTTTTAGAACTTATATTCACTGTGATGAAGATCTCTGGATCTATTTTCCATAGACTACTGAAGAGTAGTTCTCAATAAGATAAAAAATCATTAAGGCAGATTAAATAGATGTGTCGGCTAATGGAGTGAGATTCAAAATATTTTGCCTGTATAAGCATGCCTGTTGTCCTTTGGTGTGTTTTTTTTTCAGAGACTGTGAAACACAAAGTTAGCAATACAACTAGATATGAGTGGAAGTGTTGGATAGTACAGATGGCACTATAAGCTTGTAGACTTTCACCACCAATAATTGCAATGCCCTTGCTTTCAAAGGAGTGCAGGTTGCCCTTGATGTACGCAAACAGCCATATTAATTTCACAACCCAATTGGAACTGCACACATGGATTGAGGTTGTCAATAGGAGCAGTGTGGAAACTGAGAGCACAGATAGTGCTCTGAAATGGGCCTTTCTGCTTTAGATGTGACTAGCTCAAAAGACACAGGTATACATGGTCACTAACAGGCTAGTTCCATAACTGAGAGAATTTGTGAGTAAATAAGAGGGAGGTTTTCCTTATTTATTTTTTTTTTTAATCCAGAATTCAATTAGGCTGGACAAAATGGACCTGGTCCTGCACGGAAATACGCTGATATTCATAAGTAGTCATCTTAAAAGAGTATGTTTTATTGGTTACATCAAGAAAATGTAAAGAGTATTCTCTTTATATTTATATATATATAAAAAATTGACCCAAACTAACCTTTTGTGTTTAGTAAGAAAGGAGAAAAACTGTTCCATTTGACCATTCAGTCAGCATTTATGTTTGCTCTTGGGAACAAATAGAAACAATATGCACATGCACCACTGTTTGCTAGTATTTTTTTATTAGAAATTTTCTTTTGTGGTGCTATTTGAAAGAATAAGTTAAAAAGAAGAGGTTAAACATGGGTTATGTAGGACAGTGACTGAAAGGTGAATCACAAAGGTTTTTACAAGAGTGCAAACAGAACAAGTTTTCAAGGATTATAAGCAAATACAAGTAAATCTCAAATTTACTTCTGATCTGCTGCTAATGAGGTCTTACAGTTTAGACAAATTGCAATGCATATAAGCATTGCATTAGGACTTGTTGCTTCCCCTTCTTTTATCTTGATTTCTTAAGGAAATGAGGCTTAAAAGATCAGCTATGCGTCCCCTATGTGCAGTGAAGGAAACCAGCATAAAACATTACTTAATACACCCAAGGAATTCCCTCGTGTTCAAAAATCAGTGAATAATTCTTGAACACTTTAAAAGAGAATGGTAACTTTCTTACAGATTGTAACTGTCTCACCTGATTTTATAGGCTACAACTTTTTCACTATGGAGATATGTAGAGTTGTTGAAACGTGGTATAATTCTACGGACACTCATTCTTTTCATTCTTAATGAAGTTTTCTAAGAGTCTTTCACAGAGAAATGGAGGAAATACCTTCCACAGAAGTATGTGGGCATGTAGGAAGAGGGCATAGGCCTAAAATGGTGGAAAGTCCTTGGTGAAGGCCTGGCTCCCAGCAAGCCATGACATTTGCTAATTTCTAGTATAAGTTTGTGTCAAGAAGAGAACATCTAAAGAATAGAAAGAAAAGGCATGACCACAGCATGGGTATTCAGCACAGGCACTGTAAAGGAGATGGAAAAGAAGGCAGGCTTTGATATGAAAATATGTTTTCTGGCATTATGAAGAGCAGTGGCCAAGAGATCATACCTGAGTAGAGGCAGTGAGTCACAATGTTTTTTTCTCCTTCTCTTCCCAATCTCTCTTTGAAGTTCTTTCATTTTCATTACTTAAGATCCCATTCAGTAACATATGGGCTACCAACTGCTCTGGTCTTCCAATAACTAGACCACTGCACAGAAAAATAGATTTGTGGGTTTTTTTTCCTCTCTTCAGAAGCAGAGGCGTGGTTTGAATTGCAGAATAGTAGCTCATTTGCCCACACTCTTCCACACTGAAGCACTCTACAGTAAGAAGCCAAAGAGCCGTAGGACAACAGAAGTGGCTGAACAAAACAAGGCTCTGTGCCAGCTCCGTGAGGTGTCCCCCATGATCAGCAGTGCAACCACTTTTGATTGCATCTACTCAATTCCAGGATTTCAGGGAATATTTCAGGGAACTTAGCTGTAAACTCTAGTGAACAACTGAGGAAAGGAAGACAAGAAAAAGGAGCAAAGACCAGGCTGGCAACATGCCCCTGTGGCACGGGGATTCAGAAAAGTCTAATGTTCCATTGCCCATCATGTCCCAGAGCCTCGTATCCTGGTGTCTCCCATTTGTGGCTTGACAAAGTCGGTGGTTTCACAGCACGTTAATCACGGGAGCCACGTGCCCTTATGAAACTAGTTGTTCCATCTTTGAATGGTGAAGTCCACCTTTCTGTAAGTTGTCCTAACACATCTTCTGTTTTCAGACCTGTGCAATGATCATGGAAATGATCCTGCATAAAACCCAAGATCTTTGCAATAGTGGTATGCAGAGACAGTGGGCAGGAGCGCAAAACCTTAACTAAAAAAAGTTTGTCGGTAGATTAAAGAAGTGAATGATTGGCTAAGAACAGAAAGATCCATGGGCTAGGAATTTTTATTATCCCTTTCAACGGGATAAGGGGTTGGAGACAAAATGAGCGGAAGTTGTACCCTGAAAAACAGTGTGAGACAAGGCCTTCTGGAATATGAGAAATAAACAGACTGACTAGGACAGAGCTGCAGAGTTTTAAGGATGGTGACAATTTCAGTCTGATGCAAACATCTGTTCATGTGCTTTGGATTGAAATAATCAAACACCTGCACTTCCATGTATGTGCTGCAAATGCCTTTGTTCTAACAAGTTTTCTGTGTGCATGCTCCAGGACGGGTGTGCGCAAGCATGGCGTAGAATTTTTATTTGTATGCTGTAGGTGTTTGCACCTGCAAAGTGCAGGTGCCTGCTTTGACGTGTGTGTTCTTACAAGCAGATAGGCAACGTGTTTCTCTTGGTTTCTGTAGAGATGTGCCAAAACTAACACTTAAATTTCTTTCTATCTCACCCTTCCCATCTTTAGAGTAGAATAATAACACTCGTGTACCTCAGAAAGGGTGTTAGATGTTAATTAATGGGTTTCCAATGTTATCTGAAGACAGATGTTATAATTGCAGTACATTATTTTATAAGAGAGTTACTTAGGAATATATGCTTTTTGCAGAATTAGGGTACTAAAGACAGGAAAGACCTAATAGGCTGTGGAGTCTTTCCATCTACAAGCAGTCTGTTTTTTACTGTTTATTTATTGCTGACTTTTATTTTGCCTTTAAGCCAAACACTATGGGTTACTCATATAGCATATGCTTCTTCACTCTGCACACAAGTAAAAGCAGTGATCTCAAAATCAAGATAATATTATAATAAAACTTGACTGAGGGTGCCTGAAGTGGTACGTATGCTCACACTGTGTAAGACAGAGAGATCTCTGTGCACACCAATGTTTCGTATTAAGTAGGAGTTTGGTAAATTGAGTGGATTACTGGGATTTCATTAAAAATTAAATGTACAATTATTTAGATGAATTTTTCACATATGCTTGTGGGCAAACAATTTTTGATTAGTTGTTGACATATAGTACACACAGTGCGTGTGTGTGTGCGTGTGCACATGTATATTTACATGCACGATATATAAATAAAATACAGACAGTAATGTAGTGTTAGGGAAGTCCACTGTTAGTCATTAATTTGACAAGTCTTATATAGGATGGAAAGACTGATCTTCCTTAGACTGAAAAATTGTTTTCACTACATCACATTAAGGCTTATTTCTCCAATAAGCAGTATAAGAGCTCAAGACCAAGCACAGCTCATCCCAGCTCTCTGCTCATTTCGTCTATCTCTTTGAAGAAGTTGCACTTCCGAACAATGCGATGGAAGGAAAGCCATGCAATGCCTTTTTTAGCAGTGCTTGTCACTGGTCTGGGGCTGTGGGTTTTACATCAGTGGAAGGAACTTTCTCAGTTTGATTTTAATTAGAAATCAGGTGGTAAAGCTGGGGAAAAGATTTGTAAAGATCTGAAGTGTCTGAAGAGGAGCGGCTTGAATAACACTGTATTAGTCATGAGGCAAGGAAGGAAGAATGTTGTCATGATTTGAAAGTAACATTGTTCAGTAAACGAAGATGTGTGAAGCACTTGCTAAACTAAATTAGTTCCGAGGTTTGGTGCACATTTGTGTAATTTTGTTCATTGAAGCTTTGAACAATTGTGAAGGAAAAAACAGAAACACATTATTAAGAAAAAAAAAAAAAAAGCTTGAATTTCTCTCTGGTGGTGTTTATCTGCAGCGATTCAGCTGCCACTTCTCATATTTCAGGCAGAATAATTAATTGGCACAAATAAATATTAATACAGTATAATTCTACACTGAATTTTATTTTGCTGTGCAGATCTAACGAAGACTTTGCTTTCCACACACAAACAGAAATTGCAGAGAAATTTTAGGGCCCTGTGCCTGCTAAATTTTCTACAGAGGCTGTTCCTCAATACATGACCTTTTTCTAATGCATGGGGATTCAGTGTGCAGACAGGGTAAATCTTGTGGTCTGAGTGTTCCCTGTAGAACATCACTGAGTAAGTGTAACCATACACTTTTCATTGTATTATCTTGTGATTAATTTCTCTAAGAGTTGGTGCTCCCACCTCTTTGTGGGGAGCGGAGACACTTCCTGCACTCCCAGGTCACTACCTCAACTCCTTTAATGCACGTCTGACATTTACCCGTCTACCCAGGATCTTTGCCTCCGTGCCATTATACTTGTTGCTGTCTTACTCAGTTAAGAAGTACAGATAGCCCCAGCATTGCCAGCTGCAGTCCCAGGCTGGATCATTACTCCAGATTTGAGGTTAATCAACTGCAAATTCCATTAGCTTCATACAGAGTGAAAATAAAGAACAGACGGTCTCACATGTGAGCCAGAAGTCAGGTGCAGCACAATACGGCCAGCCTTCAGGTAGAGGGATTTTTTTCCCTTCAGCTAACATCTTTGAGATAAGACCAAAGGATCAGATAAAAAAAGATTTTGATGAAAGTTTTATAGACTCCCCCCCTCCTTTTCCCCCCCCTTCTTTTTCTCTACTTCCAATTGCGAATGTTAGTTCTTCATTTGATTCTGGTGAGGATTTTACCCCTTTTTCTCCTGAACACTATGGAAAATCACTGCTACAAGTTATATTCTCAGACACCTTATGTTCTTTACCTACTTGTTGATTGTGCCGGCAACTTGCTTTATTGCTCAAAGAAGTGCTGTGTGAAGTTTTGGGGGGATACGGGTGCAGTTTGATGTTGAAGACCCATTTACTAAGATCGCAAACTTGTAAATGCTGCCATACACATGCACCTTGTGAGCTTGGCCACTGATTTCAACAGGACTCACTATATCAAAGCTAGACACACAAGCAAGCAGGAGCAGGATCCAGGCCTAGACGCTTCCCCGCTGCTTTTATTTTGTGCACTGTCTCCCACACACACCCCTCAGCATTTTTGCTCATCATTGGTGGTTTGCTCCTGAGTCCATTCAAAATCTGTTTAATGTTCTTTTTTTTCACATACTACAAGCAGTATTCATAGAAAAATTTTTTTTAAAAAAAGTAATCAAGTAATCTACAGTTGTCTGAAAAGAACGTCTCTGATATACCTCAGTCCTCTAAAGCAAAAGCTTTCCTATCAAAAGGGAAGTACTGTAGGAAAGTTAGGTCTGTGGCCAGAAGTTGAAAAACTGCTGCACACAGAGTACACAGCAATTTCCAGACTGAATTCTGAAACTTTACATCAGCACAGTGTTTGCCAAACAACATGAATTTTGTGTGCTGTGGTTTTTCCCTTTTCTTTGCATCTTTATCTCTTCATGCAGTTTTGGTGGGGAAGGGAGGTGCCTCTGTGTGTGTGTGTGTGTGTGTGTATCTCCCTATATACATATGTTAGATTATCACTGGCGTGCCATTACAAAAGGTTAGGGAAAATATTGCTGCCAACAGAACTAAAGATTAAATAATCCAATCTCTGGGAACTGTAAACTAACAATCACTATCACAAATGGGCCCTTTCTAATCATAGTTTGTGGTGGAATGAAAGATGCAATTGTCTGGAATTGATGAATATGGGATCCATGCTGGCTTCAGGGTCAAAGGTGACTTCATGCAAAGGTCCCTTTCTCTCTGGCACTGTTTCCTTTGTATAGCATAGCTTGGCAGCTATCTCTTTGCACTTCGGCTACCTGCCAATGCAGCTGGTACTGTGCAACTGTCTGGTACAGACTACAAAGCATCACTCAGCAACCAGCAGCTCCGCATGGGGCCCCTTTTCTAGGATGACAAAGAAAGATGGGCTATACATTCTGCCATCTATGCCCATTAAAAAGACTCTTAAATTGCATTACTACAAGTTATTGTTAATTATGTAGTAGTCACTGGATCTGTATGATCCTTTTAGGGGTTGGTAATCTTTACTGTATGCTGGCAGTGTAAGTAACCAAGAGGGAAAAATCAGTATTTTGCTGTGTAAAAAGTAAATACTAATGTGGTAAGTTGCTCATGCATAGCCATATGAATAAAACCTTCATTTGGATTATGTACACCACAGGTTTGTGGCATACCCAGGAACAAAACTGATTGAACTAGACAAATTACTTGCAAAGTTGTGTCCTTACAGCTTCAATATTCATGTTATAGTTAACCCTGGGAAGTGTTTTTGTTGGTAAGCATTTATCCTGAAAGCTTGCCGGTTGTTAAAATATGCCTTGAGCTGAAACTGAGATGGAAGAAAACAAAGTTCCTGGCTACATCAAAATAAAGTTTCCGTTTAGAAATCATCAATCTAACCTGTGTTTAAATGAAGGGGTTCTGATAACGAAAGTGGCATCACTGGCAGACTGATGGAACAGAGATTACCCTGAACACATTTTTAACTCAGTAGTGCATTTTCTTCCTGTTCTTGAGAAAACGTTTGTAGTGTGTCCAACAAAAGGAAAACCTTTGTCCCCCCTAAAGCTGAGGTCCTGGTTGTCTCCTGAGGAATGGCCAAGCTACTTCTGTTCTTCAGTTCAGGCGTGTTGAATTGTATTGCTGCAACTAAACCTGCAGGCCTGATTCCACTGGATATTTTTCGCCTCCTCTAAATCCATCAGTGTTAACGTAAAACTGGAATAGCTAATCTGGGGCAAGCGGGCTTGGATTCACCTCCAGTAAGACTTGAGTGAAGTCAGCTTGGGTTGACTTAATACGTTGATCCAAGTTACTTCAATTTAAATATCTTGGGCCAAATGCTTAGCTCCTGTCAACTGGCATAGCTCCACTGAAGTTAGTGGAGGTGTACCAATTTACCATTCCTGAATTTTCTGGGACTTGTTTTTCCCCAAGATTTCAAGGAAAAGTCTGTAAAGAAAATGGTGGGACTTTTTTTACTCATGATTGGGTTTGTTCCCCTTTTCTATTTCCCTGCTTTCTCTGCACTAGTTATGATCTTGCACTTGCCTCCTGGAGAGCTGGCAGGCATCCTAAGATGTACACCAAATTCTGGGAAGGAAACAACACCATTTCTGTATAGTACCACTGCAAGAGCTAGTCTGCTGAGCCACTTTTCCTCTTTTGTTCAAATTACACAAAAATCTGAGAGACACAAGATACAACAGGAGGAGATGAGAACCTTCAGTCTTCAGTTTCTCTCTTTCCTGCTAGCGTCTAATATTCCTTTTCTTGCCTTGTTCTGATATCGGCTATTTGAAATAGTTATATATAATTTAACATTATACAAAAGTATTGTCATATCAAACATAGTGAAATGGATTCCAAAAACACCATCTGGTATTTGGGAATGCACTGTGAGTTGGGAACGTGAGAAGAGATATTCTTTGCCACTTTGCTTGGGACCCAGCCATTAGCAGTGTAATTGCCAAGAAAAGGTGACAGGCTTCAGGCTTAATGCAAGTGGGTTTTTTTTCCCCTCTCTCTCTTTCCTAGCCTGTTAACTCTATGAGTCCTAAACTAAATGCAAAAGGCACTGTTAGGGCAATGCAACAGCAAAAAACAATAGGCTCCCTTAAACTGAAAGGCAGGGCAGAAAAAGAAAACAGTCACTGGGCTCCTACAAGAAGACTAAAATAAGTGAAAGCAAAATAAGCTTGTTGAGAGGAGGAAAGAAAACAAGCCATGTATGCTTTAAAGCTGCAGCATGCTACACAGAATTGTTCTCTTAAGTAGTGGATTTGTAATGATTAGAGTTTCCCAAGCTTTATCCAAAAGCTCATTTCAAAGCCATCATTAGTTTTCTCTAATCCACCCAAAATTGCAAAACGCATATTGTGAAGGTCATCCATGACCATTCTAAACCTGTTTTATTTGATGTTATCTCACTTCTTCCTCTGTATTTCCATCTATCCCTTTAAGGAGGGGGTGGAGGGGTGGGGGGGAAGAGAGAGGGCTTAATAAATTAAAATCTCAGATTGATTTCTATGGGAATATTATTCTGATGTGTAAGAATCCAAAGGGCATGCACAGTACAGTTTATATAATTTCATGTTTCTAGCCTGTATGCAACCATTGGCAGGTGTAATTCTAACAAGTTTTGCCAATATTTCTCACCTGAGAACCAGATCAAACATGAGGGAAGTAAAAAATCAGAGATATTTGAACAAGGATCAAAGTCACTGTGCCACACACGGGAAGACATCAGAGGACAAAAACAAGTGAATAACCCAGAAAGGTTTTAATCTTCATTGATTTTCATCTAATATTTGAAATACAGCAATATATTAATTCTGAACTTAAAAAAAGGCCACATTGATTTGTTTCGGTATGTCAGAAACTGTGATGCTACAATAGATCTGCTATTAAATTACACAAAATAAAATGATTTCTGGTGGGTGTATCTAATGCTTGCCAAATTAGATGAAATGAAAGCTAACCCTCTTAGTCTAGCTGTTGTTTTTAAATATTTATGTCTTTAACAGACATTTGTGTGTGCCATGAGGGGGACTAGAAACTCCTTTGCTATCAGTCAGTTTATGTAGACATGCAAAATTCTTACAATCTCAGTACCAGACTCACACGAAACGTTCGTCACTGCAAGTTCTTTCAATTTATTTGAAATAAACTTGCCGATTCACCACACTGCTGTTTTGGCTCCCGTTACTTATTTATTTACTGCGATTGCATTTCGCTGCAAATGAGTTCTGTATGCAAAATTTAGTCTACAAGGTGTAACGCAGATTTTCAGCAAGGAGTTCAACCCTTCAGTGCAGAAAAGGTGGTGGCATTCCCATGGGTGCCAGATTGCTTGAGGGACTGAGAGAGAAGCTGCGAGCCCAGAGCTCGCCCTCTCTGCCGGCGACCAGCCGTCGTGAAACTTTGCCCTGAAACAAACGCTGTAGAGCCGAGCCTCAGCACGCATCCGAGGGGGAAAATGAGTCAAACATCACAAAAGGATCTTTCTGTTCTTTACAGGAGCTCGAGACTGGGGCACAATTTCACCCCAGCCCTGCTCGACCTGACCTTCAGTGCTGTTTGCTTTCTACAAGGCAGCGATGGTCTCTGATATGTCTCTCATTTAGCACCAGGTTTCTTGCTCTGAAGCATGTTGATCAAGGCAGTCCCCGATGCACTTCGTGTCCCGAGCCCTCCTGAATAATAACCCAACCTAGGCAGCCCAGAAGAAAGAAAAAGTTCTGATTTCTATCTCACAAAAACAAACCCTCTTTTCAGGCAAAACCACTCTCCAGCAGAGTGCTGTATTCCGAGTCTCATTCAGTACCTGCCGCTCCAGCAGCACTGGCTTTGGAAGCGCAGCTCTGCTTGGGATGGCGCGGTGAGGGACGCTTCGATCCATAGAAGCACAGAGGTTTTGTGTGTGCAGAAACCGAGGCCATGCGATCGGTTCAGTGACAGAGGGACAGACCACACGTGGGATTCCTGATTCCCACTCCAAGAATCAAGAAACACACACAAAACTGTTTTGCAATTTAATTTCTGAAGGGGCGTATTCATCTATGAAAACTTTTATACGAGAGATAAAGGCCTTCAATACAAATTAAACGTGACGATATTTTTTGCATTATAGTTTCTCCTTAACAGAAATTGCACAAATTCTCTCCTTTTTGACTGTTCTTTTCTTTGACCTTTTCCTATTGAATAATCCAATGTTTCTAGAATATGTATTTTATTTAATGGTTTTAATCAACAACTACAGTAACAAAGTATCTGCATCTTCAGTAAGTTAATACCACTGAGTTAATACCAGCGTGGCTGAAGCCTCTGTAGAGCAGCCACAGCTTCTGTGAACCAAAACCTGCCGTGATGATTAATAGCAGCAATATTTTTATTCAGTACAATTTATTCCCCATTCATCCTCACTGCACAGGGGCACTCGGGGATGCCCTGGGTGTGCGCAAGCTGGAGCATCCAGTGCCCAGCTCCGTCCCCAGGGCCCTGCTGCCACCAGCCAGGGATCTGGGTCTGGGCACGCAGGCGCTTTCTTGGGTGGTAAACTGCCAGCTCCAGCAGCTTTTAGCTTTTTATCACCTTAACAGGAATGTGCCACCCACAGCAATGCAGAATTATTAGATCTCGTCATTTTTTTTCCTTCTGCATAGAGGGCTTTGCCTGTTTTTCCCTTCCCAGCCTATGCCAGGATGGGGTTTTGTTTTGCTCTCCAGTGACATGATGACAAACTGCAAATGAATAATCAGAAGTACTTAGAATTAAAATGGCAAAAATATTATTAGTTGCTGCCCCCCCCCCGCCCCCCCCCCAGCTCCCGCACCACTCTCCTGTTTTCCCCTCCCTCCTCTTTTGACGGCAGGCAGAAAATGCAGATGCCAAGGCAGCGGAAGATATTTTTAAGCAGGAGCATCTGGCTCCTTGGCAGACTTCACAGGCAGTTGGTTTGGTTGTTTTGGAGTTGCCTCTGGGTCTGTCACATGTTTTGGCATCTGACTGATTGTCTGGGCTGCCTCCTCTTATTGGACATATTTTTTCTTTGACTCACCTTTGATTCTGAATTGTCTCTTTATTTTCATTTGCCAATGAACAGCAACTTCAGCTGATCCTGGGCTTGTTTATATAGAAATAGTCCCCGTCAGTCCCCGCCTGTGGCTCACGGGAGCCTCCTGCCTGCCCAGGCCGTGCTACCAAAGGTGCTTGCTGCGAGCGCTGCTTCCTTGGGGTTCAGGTCAGGCTCCAAGTACTCCCTGTGAAGGAAACTATTCCAAGGAGGACAATTTTCCCACATCCAAATATACCGCCAAAAGCAAAGAGACACTGTTCCAGATATATGCTGTACCTGTGTATGGGGTTTTTTTTATATATTAATTTATATATATATTATAATACTGAGGGGAGGGTTTGTCTTAAACCAGTGTTTTTAATACCTTTTGAGCAGAGTATGAAAAACTACTTGAAATGACAGGTCTGTTCCCTGCCTGGAAGCCCGCTGCCTGGAAAAAAGTTATGATGCTTAGCAGTATTTGTTTCTCTGTTTTCCTGACATGGTAAATCTTAGGCAAAGCTAGTTTGTCGCTCAAAAAACTTTTTTCCCCCAAACATCACAGTGAGGCAGTCTAAAAAGCCTGTCACTGCAACCTGCCCCAGCCTGCGGAGCCGACCAAGGGATTTTAGGACTGCCAGGGCAGCGAGGCTGGCAGAAACAGGTGGGCTCACAGCAGGGAGCAGCGGCAAAAGCCCCACCACAAGTTCTGCTGGGATTTTTTTAGGTGGCTAAACTAAATCTAATTAAACCAGAGCATGTTTAAATGAGCTTCATTTAATGTGTACTTTGTATAGCTCCTCTGTTAATAACAGCAGCTCTTGTTTTTATTATAAGTGCTATCATTTTTCTGTCTTTCCTGATATTCCCAGGGATTGAATGGATTATTTATCAAAAGGGTTGGTGTTGGCTTTATATTTCTAAAATGCTGGTTTGGAACTGTCCTGTGAACTAGTCCTTGCTGTGCTCAGGAGGCACCATGGAGACTCAGAGATGAAAGATAAATCTGTGCTTTCAAACTAAAATGAGACCATATTCCATAGAGAACGTGTTCTTCTTTTAAGCAGAAGGCAAATAGAAGGGAGAAAAAATGCTATTTTTTTAATACCTTATATTTTTTTGATGGTAACCTCATAAAAAAATTGTTTTTCGCTAATCTCACGTAAAGAGGGCATCATGTAACTTATATGTTGTTTTGGATTTTTTTCTTAATTACACCAAATCCAATTAAACTCATCCAGGAAAAGGGTAGGGAAAAACATAATATGACATTTTAAAACAAAAGCTCCCAGTATGTGTTTTTCATTGGAGTTAAATTATTGCCTAAAACGGAAAGCTTGTCTCTCACTGCCTTACCATTTTTGCCCCAGTCAGGTATGTGTTTGGAAGATGTACATATATTATTGCTGTAAATAGTAAGGATGTCAGAGGCTAGGGAATTGGCACATGTGAAATAAAGCTATTTCTACCCAAGGCAGAACATGGTGGGCAGCTAGGCTACATCCTTGTCTCATCCTCCTACCTGTATGCAGCAGGGACCTGCAGAGTAACTCTGAAGTTAGTCTTCAGGTACACAGAGTTCACAAACACAGAGGAAGATGACTAGAAAGATTTTAAAACATGAATGAAACTATTTGCAGTTACATGGTTTGTGTGTGGAAAGGAAAAAATATTTTCAAACTACCTTGAATTTCTAAACCAGTGACTGAAGGACCAGACAGAAAAAAAAAAACCCGTACATGTGAGCAGACACCCCTGCATGCACACACACCTTACACAAAATTACTTTTGCCATCTGATCCTGAGTCTCGTCAGGACTGATTCCAGGAAAAGCCCTGGGTCCCAGATCTGTGCGAGAACATTAGTAAACATTTGCACTGAACACATCGCATGCAAATTGCAGTGAGTTTCCAGCTCTCATGTTTGCAAAAGGAAGCCTGTGAGTACAGTAAATGCCTGCATTCTGAGATCTTGAAAAGAAAATTACAATAAAACTAGCAAAACCCCCAATCTACACTGTGTTTTTAAAGTCATCTTGGTATTCTAGGGAATGTGCATCATAAATTTTGAATAGATGGGATTAGCAATGTCATGAAGGGGAATCCCAAAGGGCCTATCTCCAACAAGGAAGGAATCTTGTAAAAGACATTCACAATAAATCCTTTCATAGGCCTTGGCACTTGGATGTAACTCCATAGATTCTCTGTTAGGTTTTCCTGGGAGGAAAAAAAAACAGGTCCTTTTGGGCTTTTGATTCTGTGAGTTGATTTTGCGATCCGAAAGCACCATATGGGTGCTTTCACCTTTGTTTTTCAGCACCTGCAGCATTTGGCAGATACATGGCAAAGCAGAAGCAGCAGCACAAAACACAATATTACTGGGAGAGGGAGATGTGATTCTGAACTATCTGTTCTCTTGGGGCAAGCAAATAGCAGAAAGCAGCTACAGTGCTGTGCCAAACTAGTCCTGTGGGATGATATGGTTACAATAACTAATTTTTAGAATAGCCTTGTTCATGCTACTCTAAGTCTGTGCAGCCTCGTCCAACAGGAGACTCGATTTTCAAGGGCACAGCTCTAGGAGTGCAAGATTGAAATCTTTGTACAAGAGTTACAGCCTTCGGGCATATGCTGTTAAACTGATAGAGCTTTTCTGTCTTGTCCTGCCTGTGAACAGTTAATAGACTAATCGGTACGTCTTTAGAAGCATAACCATACTCTTTAAGTTCTCTTGGATCTTTTCATACTGCAGACGGCACGCAGGCACTGCGGCTGGACAGACATGCTTCTCAGGAAAACAGAGACACCTTTAGCACTTCTGACTTGGTCTCTTGGCTTCTGGTGAGTCAAGTCAAAAAAACATTTCACACCAAGGTAACTGACTGCATTTCTCCTCTTATTGTGAAAAAAAAATCCTTGGTCAAAATCAAGGCATTCCAACAAATCCTTACCTATCTAGTCGTCAGTCTTGCATTTTTTAGATTTCAGGAACCCTTCAGAACAGGTTCATCTGCCTTGTGCATTTTTCTGTGGTCTGTTTTATGGCAACAATGGGCTTTGGGTCTCTACAAGACTGAAGGAAGGAAGACTTCAAAATATATTTGTAAAAATAATGAAGTCACTTCTGCTTAGCAGGGAATGGCAGTCTTTAGCATACCAGTAAAGAAAAAGGGGTTAATTGATTTGTTCAATATTGAACACTACTCACTACATCACCACATCAACCTTTTGTAAACCCTTAAACAGCTGCAAACACATTGTAAAACATGAATTATGATCTTGACTTCTCTTCCTACTTTGCCAAGATCCTTCCTGTCATGAACTTTGGGGACTTGAGAAAGTGGTTCTTCTGTCTTTGTAGCTGAACTAGAAAAACAATTCATCTGGTTTCTCTCAACTCAAACGAGTAGCAAGGGAAAATATAAACCTGATTAGAAATAATTTCTCATAAGGACACAAAGAGCTGGCTAAGGTCAGGACTAGGACTGAACATTATCTCATAAATCCCCTGGAAGCTGTGGCCAGTTACATTGGTATCACCAACACGCTCTGAGCATCTTGATACTGTTTGGGAGTGCAGAAAGCAAGGTGAAAATAAGCAACTAAGGAGTCTGAGTTTTGTAAACCTTTTTTCCACTCCAAATTGAAAGATGCTGCTGTTCCCAATCAGAATTTCCAAAGCAAGGACATGGCTTGGCCACAGTTGAAATGGATTTAGTCTCCCAGAAAAGTTGTTTTCTCTGCTGCCATCTGACACAGGTGGAGCTAGTGCCAATGTAGTGTGCACAAATTACAGCCAACATGATGTGGAATATCTTGTGCACGGACCTATGTAGCTGTGTAATTGCTTGGCATGTCTTTGGCCCTTCACTTGTCCCAAGTGATAGGTGTGTGAATGGGTTTATAGGAATAATAATCCTCAAACGTACAGCCAACGTTCTCCTTCCTCCATTACCCTGCTGGAAAAGATTTCACAGCCTTTTGCATTTGTTGCAGAAGCCTACAAAAGAGGTGAAGTTAATCAGAACTTTGGCTGTCACTCCACTCCTAGCAGAGGTTTTTTGGAGCTGCGTTTCCACATTCAGAGCGATAGAACTTGCCTTACATTTAAAATAAAGAGCTGACCTGTGACAAAGAGAAAATAATGGCTTAAGATCTGGATCATCTGGAACATAAAATGATCCATGGAAACAAATCCATGGACAAAAAAAAAAAAAAAAAAAAAAAGAAAAAGAAAGAGAGAGAAGAAAATTGAAATCACATATGAACCAGGAATAATTCTCCTCCCACCTCTCAAGGTTTACACAGAAACGTGTGAAAATGAAAGGGCAAACTGTGGTATAAATTCTGCTCACCTGTTGTGGCGCTGAGATCAGTGATACGCTAACGTTATGGAAATGAATCCTGAGGATTCATTGCAGAGGATAGCAAGGAATATCAGGTGCTTTGTGCATGAAGTTTAAATGAATGCTTAAATGCAACTCAGGAGCACAAAAGGAAGTTTAACTGTAAAATATGAATGTGAGTACACTTGCTTCCAGCACTTCAATCACTTTTTCTCTGCCTTCTTCGTGAAATAGTTCATATTTTCCTTTCCCACTCAGTCTTTTGATAAGGGATTTGTGCCTCAGCATCCTCTCCTAAGTACCAGGAGCCCCTCATAACAAGAGGAGCGCAGCGTGCTCCCTTTGTGTTTGCCCTGGCACAAGGTGCTCTCCTGCTGTAATGACTCAAGCAAGACTGAGTCGGGGGGCAGCAAGCTCTACAAGCCTAAACGCTGCTCCATGGATTTGGTTTTGTGGGTTTGTGTCTAATCCGTGAACCTTACGTCACTTAAGTGTAGATTCTCCCTGTGGTTTAGAACAAGCAGCCAAAGGTTGAATTCATACTGTGTTCTCACAGGTGAAACTTCGCTGACTTGTGCCAAGCAATATATTCCACATGTTCCCAGTTTACATATTAAATCTATGGAGTAGAAGTGGGCAAAAAGTAGGAAATCTCCTATTACTTAGAGGCAGTGAGAAATAACATTCAGTGGGGGGGATACCATTTCTTAAGGAAATAAGCTGTTTCTCCTTTGAAGGAACATTTAAATAGAAGGGAATAGTTAGAAACATAAACTGAAGTAGAAAAATTCACTTCCCACTTTATTTCAGAAAATTTTGATAATATTGCCCAGACAGGACATGAATATGTTATCATTGAGTTAAAAGCATCCACACACATAGATTTTGACCTTGCTGGAGTACAGAATCTACAGTGAACTATTTGTTCACAGAGATGATAGAAAATAATTGAAGTTTTTTTCAGGGTGAGGAAAATGCTTTGTAAGCAACCAAGAAGTATGTTTTGAAAGATAAAGGTGAGAATGAGCCGGGAGTTGTCAATATTGAGATACCACTGTGTAATTTACAATGTTTCTATTGCAGCTCATCACCATTTAATATGTGAAAATATTCTTACTCCTTAATTTTGCAATGTTGCAGTGCTGCACACCCCCTTTTCTCCCTACCCAGCACTAGTAAAGTCAGACACTATTCTTTATACTTTATTTGGACAGTTCCTATCACATTAGGCTTCTGGTCCATTCCTCAGGCTCCCAAATGCTGTTGCAGTAAATATGAATAACATCAGTGAATTTCAGCATCATTTGCAGAAGTATTTCCTCTTCCTGAGGAAAGAACTAGACTTGTCTGAATTTAAAGCACCAAGGTTTTATTTCCAGAAATCAAACCCAGTGGAAATGACAGTCTGCTTTGAGAGAACCCCATTGACCTGTAAGACCTTAGTTAATTTTTGGCATAAAGTGAAATATTTTTCATTGTTACTGTGCTAAAGTTCCATACAGAAAGACAAAAATGAATGCTTGGGGGCTAGCTAGGAAGTTAGAAGTGTAAAACCTTCTCAGTAAACAACTTCCCTGTGAATTTTTGGTGAAAATGAAGAGAGGGCAAAGCAGGGAGAAAGCAATTTTTTTACCACTGCTCTGGTTCATGTGAGTTCAGTTCTTGCCTTTCACAGTGACTCTGGGGAACTCATTTAATCTGTTTGTTCCTCAGTTTCCCCGCATTTAAAACATCAGAGGTAACACATCATTGCTCTGTAAGGATGCTGTGAAGGTAAAACCAACGGGAAGAGCTGCAGGTAAATACAGTGGTATGAGCAAGTCCACCTCTGGCTGGTGTACACTGGTATGTGTTACAGCAGTATGCAAATGGGGCAGGCTGTAAGCTTCTTTGGGCAGCGGCCCTTTCAGTATATTTGCATAAGTGAGTTAAACTGAGAACATCTATAAATTATATAGATGCTGTGCAATGCATTGGTGAAATTGGCTGAAACACAGCCTAACGCTTGTAATAGAAAGTTGAGATTTTCCCATTTTCTTTGCATGAGGGGAGTTATGAAGGACTCGGAGACTTCAGTCAGACAAGGCTGAAAAGATTGTCCTTTGAAATGGACTGTCCTAAAATCATGTTATCCCTTAACAGGATTAACCATGGAAAGATAGAGAATTGATATCTTCATCCTATGAAATGACAGCCTTTAAATATCTTCTCTCATTAAACTGCTTGCCACCTTTAGGGCAAAGAAATGATGAGTCAGCTACTTCACAAATTTCTGTGGTTTTGTAAGAAGAAGCATATGCAAGACCTGGTATTTATAACACACCTTTGTCATGCTAGAACATTTTAAAGCTCCTTCTGTAATAATTTGCTTTCATTTAAAGGCATGAGAGCTCAAGCAGCCCAGCTCAGCCAGCGCTATGGAAGTGACTGCGTCACTCCAGCTATGCCGTGCCTGCGGTCTGCGCTCCAGTGATTGATGGATCCTTGAGATCCATCATGACCTTGCTATTCATATCAATGGGCATCCTGCAGGAAACCCCAGGGCTTCTGCCACACTGCCACCCTCACAAGCACATCACAAGTTGCATGTTGCAAGTACTTTGAAGCTGCAATCCCTCTTTATTTAGCCCTCGCCAAGTACAGTTGTTTTGTCCATCTTTGGTACTGCATCAGCAAATATGTCACTCTGCAATCCTGGATGTTACCACACCACGAGGCAGTGGAACAACGGGGCTTTGCAAATCAGCAGCTGTATTTCTGCTCTCTTTTATCTGTTGTGGTTCTATTTCTGACCTTGATAATTACTAATTTGTCTTCAGTATACTCCCAGCCTCTCTCCAGTATCATGGTTTAGGGAAGCAGGAGATTCACTTACAGGGTTTCTCGTCTGAACTCTGGACACAGGACAACGTGTCTTGATGCAGTAGATGCAGAGCACTCCATTTAATAGAGAGTTGAGGACACAGCAGAACAAATGGGAGCTGGTGTCTTAAGTGCAGGCTGAGAATTACTGCTGTAAAGGAGGTTATGCCACCGAAAACTATGACGAGAAAGCAAAGCTCAAGTAGAGTGAGTAGTGTCAGAGAAACAAGCAATGATTTCTGCTTGGGCTAGCTGGGGTTTCTGATCTCCTACTCAGATACGCTGCGGTCGCTGACCCAGGCTTCCAAGGACTCCTTGCCAGTGACTCCATAGCGTTCCCTTTGCACTCCCCAGTCTCTGTCCCAGCCTCATTGCTCTCCTCCACTGGCGGCAATCCAGGTGAAATTGTGCATTCTTCCCTCTCACAACTGATAAATGCAGAGAAGCGTTTTATTTCATTTTTGAATGGTTTCAGCACAGGGAATTGTACCAATAAAACAATGAAGCTCCTACCAAATATGACATAATGATTCTTCGAGGTCTCATCATTCCATTCCTAGATAGCAGAGCTGTTCTGGGGCTGTCAACCCATTAGTCTGATAGGATTGTCATGATAACCAGAAAAATAGTGTCAGTCCTAGCTCAGAGAAAAATCCTCTCCTCTTGAAAAAGCAAAGCTTTCTATCCCTGTGTACCCTGAGCCACACAAGGAGGTGACTGAAGCCAGAGCGGTTCCTACAAATAGAAATCTTTATCATTGTAAATCAACCTGGTGAGTAGCAATCGACTTCTTTGTCTCTAGAGACATTTAATAAAGTACCCTGCAAGCTCTTTGTCATCCATTAGTCACCAGATATTGGACATCCCATTTTAAAAGCACCATTTCTGTTTTTAAATATATAGCCTATGAAAGATCTATATTTTACCTCTTTTTGGATGGACACGTTAAAAGGATATTCTTACTTCCCACTCTGGATTGGAAGTGCTAAGAAAATCCTGTTGTACGTGAAGAAAATGTATGCACACATTTAGCAGGGGCTTTGCTTTCCTTTTTTATTGCTAATAAGGCGTACATCTCCAGCCTGCTCTGGAGGCCAGAGAATCCTCCAGAACAGTTGCTGAAATCCAGCCTGCCCAAGGACTTAGGGAGAAACGGCATTATGGAAAATAGGGAAAACCATTGTTTCCCTTCATGTAATATTTGACAAAACCTGTAAGCTAAAAAGTAGATTCAAATTTATCAGTTGCTGAAGTTCATTAATCTGCACATCTTGAGGGGTAAGGGCATTTTCTTGCTCTTAGCTGATTTGCCACAAACCTCTCTGGTCCTGCCCATGCTGCAAGCAAATACTCACTCTAACAGACTTTAGTCCTCAACTGAGGTTGAACACATCACTAACCTGAGCTTTGGCACAAAATAAAATATAGTCCAAGCCTTCACGAAGACAGAGCAAAGCTTGAAAATCCAAACCCTAGAAAGTCCAAAAAAGTCATAAACAAATATGAAGGGCATATACTTATTTGCTTCTGTTTAGTCTCCTGATTCTCTAGTCAATGTCATGAGTTTTGTGGGGTCTGACGCGTGATTTTTGACATTGATAGTACCACTGTTCTCACAACAGGGTACTGTTTAAATGGGCATTTTACTGTAGGACATCTTGTATCGCTGTGTAACTGGACCCCAGCTCCCCGTGAAACTTTCCATTTTTAGCTGTTCTGTCCGCAGGCTGATGACACCAGCATTTTCCTTCTGGGCCAACTTCTCTCCGATTCCTTACCCTGCATCCCAGAGTAAGACTTCAAAGATGTGCTTCCACAGCAGGGCAGGTGAAGACCTTGCCGACACTTTGCAATCAGTGAAACATGGGTTTAGCTGCAGTTACTGATTTTGTAAAAGAGGGAGTGCAGACAAGATTTAACTAAACGTCTGAGTGGTGAGGAATGCCTTAGTTGATATTTGCACTTTTCAGTAAACAGCTTAGCATTCACTGTGACAGAGTTTCATTTCTCCAGAGTGCTTTATTGCATGTCTTTTTTTGGCTTTTTGAGTTCAGATTCTGTGACTGGTATATTAATTTTATTTTTTTTTATTATATTTCCTCCCTTTATGTTCTGCAATTACATTAACTCAGCCCTTCCCGATCAATAAGAGCTGCAAACAGTTTGCCTTTCATGGCACATACAAAATCTGTAATAATGGTCTTCAAGTTTTTATGGTTTCTTTAGTGGTGTTAAATTTATTATACCTTATTAGCATAGAAAAAAGGATCAGTAAATGACTTGCTACAGTAGAAGGCAAGTAGCAGACCTAGCATCGGCTTCTTGCAAAGAAAAAAAAAAAAAGTACTCTAGAATGGAAAAAAAACCCCAAATACCCAACATTTTTTCTCCAGAAATTTGTAACAGGGCTATAATTATTGGCATAAAATCTCTATGGTTGCTTTTAAAATCTGCACAAGCTCTGTTTATTTCTTGAGCATGTTATTGGTTACTCAATCCTTTTCAGTAGTGGATGAAATCAAACTGGATTATCATAATGGTGCTTACTGGCCTTAAAAATGAAAACCAGTGCTGGAAGGGCTTGACCGTCCCCAGTCCTAATATGAACATGCAGAGAAATGTGAAGTGTGGTAAACCTCTGTCCTGCTGCTCCCCTCCCCTCCGGTCCATGGTCCTCTTCACTTAAGCTCTAGAGCAGGAATAGGCAGAGGATCCCAGTGCTGCCTCCCTCGCCAGCAAAGAAACTGGGAAGGGGCAGAGCCCTGAGCACAGCATGGCAGCACACAGGGCTGTGAGGCTGGGAATGGCCGCAAAACCCTGCAGCACCAGCAGGATGGAGGGGAACGAGGAGCCGCATGGAGAACTGGGATGGGGGCACCCAGTACTCAGGGCAGCGGGCATGGTGGATCCTGCCCCACGGGTTGTGCGGGGACAGGTCAAGCCAAGGAATGCTTGGCTTCTCCTCCCTGGGGGGAAGAAAGATTGCTCATATTATTTTCTGTATACTTCAGGCTGAGTCTTACTCATTTTATTTACAGAAACTCTTTCAAGCCATTGACTTGAGCAACACTACTCATACGGGTAAAGGAAACAGGAATTTGGCCTCGTGACAGCTTTAAAGTCCTAGGATTTATGTTCCTTGCATCCCTCAGATATGTTTGCAAATGTTGACGCATACTCCTAGATTTTTGCTCATAAAAATGCTGCTTGTGTTTTGGGGTTTCTTAGAAAAATATTTTTAAATCACTTTCTACCCTTAAGGGCCGTTTGAAATTCACACTCCCAAGGCAGTAAAACAACACTACAGGTTTGGGTTTAACTGGGAAAAGGCAGGAAGCTGAGTTTTAGTACACTGCTCTGTGAACAGTAGGTGATTTTGAAGACAGCTTTGGTGTCAGCTCTGAATATCCCATCTTGTACTGGTCCAAGCAAGACTGACATGTTTTATTTTTTCACTTTGGCTTTCCAACATTTAATTTTATTAGCTGGGGAAAAAAAAAAAAGCAGACATAAAGTTTTAATGGAAGTGTATGAGAATTGACACGTCAGGAGCAATTACCAATACATGCTGTATAACGTAAATCTGCAGGCAGTCTTTATAAACTGAAGGCTTTGGCTCTATTCAATTTAATGGCCTCAAACACTCTTGTCCGCCAGTAAAAAAAAAACCATGTTGTCTTCAATGTGATGTATACCTAGAAAATATGCATATTTCCTAGTGTGACTCTCTTTGAATAGGGATTGAACCCAACACCTCCCTGCCCAACAGCAGGACCTTCTGTTTGAACTTCTTAGTTACCACCTTGCCCCGTGGAGGTCTCCACTCCAGGGGAATCATGAAGTGCTCCATCACACAGGGCTCTGGTGGGAGCAAAGCTCTGCTGCTCCAGCACGGGTCACCCAGGGAGGGAGGAGATGAGGCCATGCTCTAAGAAAGCTCAGTGCGTGCTCACGAGTGTAGGATCAAGCGGGAGTGTATGATGAAGGAATGCTGCTTGAAGTCAAAAGTTAAAAAAACCCCACCCTTTCCAAGGGGCATACTAATACCCAGATGGATTTGTTTGCTTCCACTTACTTTCCCCAGTACTTACACTGACTTCTGTTCTTACTAGTCCTAATTAAGATCACTATGATTGTAATGAAACACGATTCTGCGTGCATGCAATACCATATGTTACCAGGGGATTAGGTACGGGTGCTGTCACAGCTTCTGTAACCGCAGCACCACGTCCTGCTCTCTGTGGAGCTGCAGTGGGATCTCAGCCCTCTGTGCGTCTGCCCCTCTCCCTCCTCATGCTGAGGATGGGGTACCCCCACAGCTTTGCCACACCAGCACCAGGGAAGTGGATGAGCTGGATTTGGGGCAGGCTTTTTTTTTCTCTTCTGATAACTGGGCGTATTGCAAGAAAGTGCTAAAGAGATGTTGTGAATATGAGCCAGTGCAGGTATGTTGGTCCTAGACCTCTTGGGTATGAGAAAAAGGAAGGGGTTGGGTTGGACAATGTAGGAAGGGAGAGGAGTGACCCAGTGCCATGACCACCAGCCTGGGCTGTATCTTTCAGCATGGGTTGAAGGCCTGGCTTCCCACTGAGAGGCAAAATAAGCTGGGAAATGAGGAATTAATGAACCTCTGTTCCACATCCTCTCATACCCCACAGCTCCCTGTACCACGCTTGGAGCCTCTGTGGTGTTGTGACACTTTCAGCATGTTGGTATCATGAAGGATTCAACTGATTGTTCCTGGCACTCATTATAACACACATTGTTGTCATATTTCAAGGTGAAGCTTCTCTGCCATTTTGCATACACCTCTCAAGTGGTAATCGCAGTCTTTTCAGCCAAGGAGAGTACCTCGATTCAATGTACTTTGTCCTGTAAAGCTGCTATTAAGCAAGACAAAATGGTGAGCATCATATTGTTCGGCTTCTGTTTTAGCCACATCTGACAACAGGACTGGGAGAAGGGAATTGGATCCTGGTTTCCTATAGGATGGAGCAGCAATGCTGTAGCCCTTCTGAGCTCAGGGATGTAATTACAAAATGGGTCTATAAACAAAAATTCACCATTATGGAGCAAATAAAACCAAAGGGTAGTTAATCCAGGGATATATCACACATCAAATTAAATCTCACTTTGCCTGCAGTAATAACAGAAATAATTCATTAAGATAAACCTCTAGATTATGCACAGCATCTGGAGATAGAATTAAGACCTTAGCTGTGAGTGCATGTGCGTGCAAACTCCCTTCCTCCCCCCTCCAAAAAATGATGCCAGCGTAAAAGGCAGTTGAGAGTTGACTACTGAGCTTTTCACATCCATTTCTTTCCGGCACTTACAGAGAAAACAAATGTGATTTCCAAAGAGAGCTGTCTCTGGAAGGGTAAAAAATTCCCACATCCTTTTTTCTGTGAAGGAATGTAACATGATGTAGGGGCCCCTGTGCGCAGTCAGGACTACTCAGAAAAATGTTGACATGCAGCCTTGGAACTTGATCTAACTTCTTATGAAGTCAGTGTGAGTTTTCCCATGTATTTCAACAGAAGTTGAAAGAGGTCCTTCTGTCCGCTTTGTCTCACTGCACACATAACACAAATAACACTGGCAGTGAAGATGCTAGTGGGCTGTTTTGAAATGTATATTATCTTAGTGCCAACCACGGGACAACAAGTTTCATCTATAGAAGCTAGACACCCCAATAGAGTTAGAACTGAATCTGCATCTACATTCAGTGTGAAGGTATCCATGTCAGGCCAGAATCATCCTAAACGTGCAGACACGATCCTATCATGGAGCAAGGAAGAGCAGTGCTTACTCCGCTGCCCACATCTAGCAACTTAACAACAAATGAAATCTGCAATTGTAAAACTTTTCCTTCCTATAATCTTGAATAATATTAAAAATTGACAAGCTGATTTGGATTAAATAAAATCGAATCATAAAACCTAAAAAAAACCTCAAGCTGAAATGGACACAAAACCTGCTTATCATTTCTGTAAGCTCTTTAAGACAGAAATTCTCTCTTCCACATGTTTTCATAACTCTGGTGGAGCCCCACTCGTACTACACTGCACCAACTCAGGACTGTCAGCAACATGCCACTAGAAGCTCTCAAATACTTTGATTCTCAATAAGTTGTTATTGCTGCTCCTGTTCTTGTTCCAGGCCTTGCTGTCTTGTCTTTCATCCAAGAAAAAAAGTCCTTAGGACATGCCCAGGACACTGTAACAGAGCATGCTGAAGAATACGCTTGACAAACCTCTGCCAGGAACCAGCCTGCTTTTGGACAGAGGATCTCACAGGGGATTCCTCAGGGTCCAGACCAGCCCCGTTTTCATGAACCCATCAGTAAACCGTATGTTAATAATCCTTACTGGCAAGAATTATAATGGTATAATTGGTAGAGTGGAGATAAATCAGCCCTCATCCATTTCTGAAGGCACTCTATTACATTCAGACAGTTCAATCACACTCATTTTCTTCTGGACCTTTCTAGAAATGGCCTGCCACCTTGTTTCCCATCCATGCCCTGCAACAGCTGTTACAGCAAATGGATTTTTCTATGACTCGTACTGAGTAATGGTGGGCTATAAATTAGTGCATGCTTGGGAGCTCCCAAGGAATAGCGGCCATCATCTAATTACATTTCTAATTAAGGTTACAGGAAGACTAAAACCAGTAAAGAATAAATGTGTGGACTCTCAGCAAAATACATAGTCGGAGAATACCATCAGGGCTGCCCAAAACATGCTAGAGAGCACGAGACAAATGGAGACAGTATGAAGTTCTCAGTGAAAGATGACCGTGTACACAAAGGGTCTGACAGCAAACCCATGGGAAAGGACAGTGATGAGTTTGAGATGCAGGCATGAATCCAAAAAATTGAAAAGGCCTAGCAATAGGTGCCTAAAGGAGCAGATCAAGGAGACAGGATCAGAGGGAGTGGGAAAGCCGCAACAAAAGCCAAGGCTGAGAACTGCCAGATCATAGTATCTGCTGGCTTTCAAATCTCCAGGGAGTGGGAATAGGGACTAGCTACTAACTCATATGCAGGACACCACTGAATAGACTTAAATATTATTTTTTTTTTCCTCCAGAAAAGACTTCTGAAAGGGTCCTCTACTCAGCCTGGTGGCAAATGTCACAGGATTCTAGCTTCATGGGGAAGAATATTCCTCTGGATATGCCATTAGTTTTGCTGGAAAAAAGCCTGAGAGGTCACCAAGTACATTCAGCTATTCAAAAGCACGGTCAGCTTTCTGATTTTGTCAAGATCTCCAGTGATGAATAATTTGTGACCTCTTGAGACAACCTATTTCAGTGCTTCGCAGGATGTTCAAACCCCAGAGTCTCTCCTTGCTGCTCCCATTGCTTCTCATCCACATTGTACACTAGGATCTCAAGAAGAGATGTTCTACAGTTAACAGGGAAAAGGCCTGCAAATATGAAAAAAAGGAAGCTACAGAGCGGAAAGAAATAAATCCTTCTTCCATCTGTAACCAGGTCATGTTATCTACCACTCCAGTCATTCTTCTTGTTTTCCCCTGACATATCTCAAATTAATCTGTATCAATCCCTTGAATTACAGTGCCCAAGCCTCATTCCTCAGAATGCAATGTTGCAAAAATAGATTTTCACCACTTTAGCTGTCTTGGAAAAGGAAGCTGAAAGGGATGCTTGAATATAAGACATTCAGGTGCACCTTGTTTGCATAAAACAATTAAAAGGAGATGAAAGAAATAGTGCATGGGTGCTGTGGACAGAGATGTAAAATTGCGCTTTTTCACTGAAACAAACTGAAAAACAGGCTCAGCTTGCAAATAGCCACATTCTTGAAAGCCTTTCCATAGCTGACAACAACAGGCACCTAGTAACAGTCACTGCCCTGAAAGGTTTCTGCCAACGTAAACCACCGCCAGGCTGGACATTAACAATGAGTCTCTAAGTTAACTCAAAATTAAAATCAAATCTTTATAAATAAGGCTGAATCTTGAAGTTTAAACAGAGAAACACTTACAGAAGGAGAGTTCAGACCCTGGTTCTAGAGATATGGCCCTGTTGGCTTCCAGGTGTGGAACAGGAAACAAGCTGCCAGCCAGGACTAGGTAGACTTCCAGAGCTGCAGGCTCTGATTCAAGATCACACACAAAGTCACTTAAGCCTGGAAATCAAATAAGAAACTGCCCCAACAGCCTTTTCACTCAGACCCTTATTAGGTTTTTACTGCATCTAGGACAGAAAAGAGCCTACATAACCAGCTTTTTCCAGTGTTATTTTTTTGTTTCTGCTTTAGTTTGTGAGCAAAATCATCAAGTGGGAAAAGCAATTTAAAAAAGCAAACAATTGGGTTGGGTCTAGCTTGACACATGGGCTTGACTCTGGTTCAGAGTGTCAGCGTGTGGCGGGAGATACAAGTGAACAGGGCCAGATGACATCTGTCTAGGGCTGGGGATGGATAAGTCTTTGGAAAAGGAGAGAGTTGCGGCAGTGGTGTCCCTTGGAAGGTAAAATGGGGAGAGATCATACAAGCTTTTTGCTTTTCTGTTTCCTACTCTGAGAAGGCCAGGCTTCGAGGCACTGCTTTGCCTTCCGTGGTCTCCAGAAGGTTCATTTAATGGAGCCTTTTGTACCTAGCCCGTGTTCCACGGACCATGACTGATCAGCAGGCCCACAGGAGTGGAAACAGCAACCTGTACATGCAGAGTTCTCTCCTAAGCCCATAACCAGAAGCATTAGTGATTTGCCTCTTCCCTCAAAGAGGCCTTATAGTATTTGAGATACCCCTGCATCTCAGCCCTGGACTGAATTTAAGAAAAGGTACTAGTTCATTGCTTTCTGCATATTAACACTACTTCCTCTTTTTTTTTTTTTCTCTCTTTTTTTTTTTTTCCTGGTTTCCTGTGTGTGCTGAAGCTTTCAAATACCAGATTATTCCTCAAACATTCCTCATCTGTTTATTTGTCCATTCTCATAACTGACTTGCATCTCTCAGACTGTTCTGACAGTACCTTTCCACGTGATCATTTCTTTGCGACAATGCCAGCTCCAGGGTACTGGTACTTAAGCCTCTTGTCCTCTGCAAGGTAACTGAGCTTCCACATTGAGCACTGACACTTGGAGTTTTGAAACTATCACTTGCTTAATAACTCTACATCCATCATTCTTGGATGAAATCCATGGCAAACAGAATGTGAGAAAGTGAAAACTAATGAGCGTCTTCAAGAAAGGATAGGGAGCTTCTGTTATTTCATTTAGTCCTAAGAGTTTAACTTCTGGCACCTCCATCACATTTCCAAATGGTAACTAAAGGTTGTTACTTTTTCAAGTTGTGCTGTGTAGCACATTTCATCAATTAAAATGCACCCTCAATGTAAAATCACAACAGGGCCAGCCTGGCATGAAGGATGCTATCATGTCATTTTTTTTTTCTTTTTTTAAAGGATACTTTTGTTTCAAATTGCTGAGATCTTTATAGAGCAGATTTAAATTAAAGAAAACACAGATTTAAATATAACCATGAAAAGAATACAACATGTGTTCATCTTGGAGTACTATGCAATTTACACTCCAAGTGGAGCTAACTCTGCTTTGTGTGCTCTCGTTTCATGGTGTTTCTAATGGTGATTATTAACTTTCTTTGTACTGAAAGGACATAAATATCTCCTTTATTATGTGGGGGTTTATGCAATGACCCCGTATGGGTCTGAAGTTTCCATAGCAGTGTTATCAGATTGCATTTTCAAGACAGTTGAGGAGGGTTTAAGATGAAGGAGTCAGTGTTGCACAGCAGTTAGACAAGGAGGGTGAGAATTAGAGTAGCGGGGGTCTGGCCCCAGCTTTATACTGGCTCCCTACACTGCCTCTGGTAAGTGGTACAGCCCTCTGCTCTACTGCCCACAGCTACTGTGAGCAAGTCACTTGCTGCTTCCGACCCTCTTCCATTTACCTGGGATTAAAAATGTTTGTGGGCAAATGTTTTGTACCAGTGTCATGCATTAGTGTTTTCACCCATTGCTTTTTTTTTTTAATGGCTGCATCTGCCTGTTTTTCCCATTCTGCATTGGTACATTTGAGTCTGCTCAGCAAATCTGAACCACCACCTCTCTGTCTTCTTTGGTTATGTTTTTACTGTTATTTCTGTTTGTGATAGCTGAAGAAGGACAGGACTGGTGAAGGGTGAAAGCAGTGAAACAGAGTCCAATATGTTAGTTCCTAAGCTTACCAAAACTTCGGCCAGGTGCAAGGGTTCCAGTTTAGGCATTTTTACCAGTGGACAAAAATGAAGAACAAAGTCCTTTCTCTGTTACAACACAGCAACTGGTCCCTTTGCATGTCCTCAATCAGGCATTGCCTAGGAAATCCTAACTTGAACAGAAATGAAGTCAAGCACCTTGCTCCATGCACAACCAGCACCCCCTGTTTCCCTCTCATTTGCTAAGGCTGAGCTTTGCACATTTTTGTTGCCATTGATATCAGGTAACAAACTCTCATAAAAGTCTATACCTAATGAAAATGATACAGCAAACATCCACCTGGCAGAGAAGGCAAGCATATTACTGGATACCCAAATTAGACTATTTTGAGTCAGACATTAAAAGATGTTGAAGTTCAGGCAACCCCTACCTCTTCACAAGGGTACATCTTCAGTCAATCCTGCTTTGGTGCTGGCTCAGCTGTCTCATCCCTGACGTTAGGACCAAGGGCACCAATGCAAAAGACTTCCCCACACTATCCAAAGGAAGTCTTCCCTGTGCTAGAGCAGAAATGCAAAGCTGAAACGATGTTCAAATCCCACAACATTCACAGCTCAGAGGTTTCTTAGAAGTGCTCTGACACCAAACTGAATAATGATCTGTGGTTTTGTTGTGTTTAAAGTCATTGACATTTCATTTGTTTTCTTTTTACATCAGACAAAACTATATCATGATGATTTCAGCTGCAACGATCAATAGGAGAGGTGGGTCAGCCAGCTAAATAAATGCAAGCCTTGCTGATCTACATGGCAATTGTCATATAGCTGATCAGCACCAGCTTATGCTAGCTAAGAATATGGCCTTTCATTTCTATTTTAGGGAAGTTTGGGAAAGTTTCAGATACTAATTTTTGTGCCTAGTTTTACCATCTATTTGAGTGAAGACTGATACTCCACAGAAATCTGAAGCTGTTCCAAAGCTGATTTACACAAAAAAGTGCATCGATTTTGCTAGAGGAACAATTTTGTATGCCCTCAAAGTCCCTGAATTTCCCAAGAGCACTGGCTTCAAGTAAATACATAACTCAGTCTCCTTTTGAATCTGTCAGCCATGCCTGCAATCATTTGTATGCACAACAGTTTTCCAGACTGAATGCAGGACCAGGATTTAGGTCTGATGGAACGAAGTAGGGACAAAAGTAGGTCAGGCTTGGAATCCTGCTTTACCAGCCTGCATGCTTCAGGACGAGTGCAGATCCCAAATGTCTGCAGGGCTAGTGATGATTTCTGTCTGAATCACTACTTAAGATTTCATTAGCAAAATAAGGACTGGTTCTATTTTCACAAGTCTGCTCAAGTGCTTGTGAAATAGATTTTTGGGTTTATATACATGTCCTCCTTACTGCAAATACTGTGTGCTCAGAAAGAGAAAGAGCAATTTTTTTCTATTGATCAAGCGAGTGAACAGCCATTCATTTAGCAGAGTATCTGTATGTTCTGTACAATTCAAATGCTGCCTATTCAGCTAGTCAAATATCTTTGTTCTATGTCCAAGTAGGCATTTATTCATCACTACATAGCATTGCAATTCAAAGGCTCAGATGTTTAAAGATATATATAGGCGATATTTGGCTTGCACTGGCATGCCTAAATGACTTGGACAGCTACATCCTATTGGACATCTAGGTCCTCTTGTTAAAGGGAAACAGAAACCTAGGTTCTGATAGCTAACTTTCAGGCACCCACGTCACTTCAATTATATCTCCTAGATGTTGAAAGAACCTATTTTCTATGACCATAATAAGAATACATAGCATAGATAGATGCCTGCATATTAAGTTAAGGAATGGGCACACCCAGTGACCTGTTCTGCTTTCTGAAATTTGCTGGTATAGAACCAGGGTACTAATTTAATCCATACATAGAAGATTTTGACTGAGAAGCTACAGCTGGTGTGCTGCAGTTGATGCTTATTAAACACATAATAATTTCAATCTTACCTTGTGCTTCCCCATCTGTTTGTATCTACTCTGTATCTCATCTTTCACTCAGACATGAGCATTTTGGGGTAGGGACTGTCCTTTCACTGAGTTTATACAGTCCCAAGTACAACAGAGCTCCAAACCTGCACCCAAACAGAAAGATGATGGCACTCACTCTGGAAACTTCTTGTGTCATAGAACGGGACTATTTTCAATGCGCCGTGCAATGGATTTAGTTGAAGAGTTACTTGGAAGATGTTTCAGTTAGGTATTTAAGGCCAGTGCTTTTTATCATCTAGTCTGGCCTCCTGTATACCACAGACTGCAGACATTCATCCTTTTATTCCCAAGTGGAGGAGAGTGATGTATGTTTGACTGGGGACCAACCTCTGGAAAGGCATTCAGTCTTATTGAGATGAGATCAAAAGGCAAAAAGAAAAAAAAGTTCTTCTCATCTCTGCAATAGTTTGTCCCGGTGTTACACTGCCATCACAGCTGAATGTCTTGTGCCTTGTTCCTAATCTAGTGAATTCTTACAGATGTGCTTGTCTCTGCTCGACAGTTGCATCCTACAGAAGTTGAATAATAAGAGTGATAGTAATGAATAAGCACCTCATAACTGTTTGCATGATATCTGCATCCAATGAGGCAGCATTCCAAGTGACACAGGTGTTGATATCAAATTGAGAACAGCTCAGTCTCTCTTGGCAATAATAAAAAAGCTGCCAGTCTTCCTGCTTCACCAACACCTACTGTCACCTCCAGCAAACCATAGGCTTCCTTTGCTTTTACTTTGGTTTACAAACAAACAAACAAAGATAGAAGACACCAGCCTTTACTGGTCTTGCCTTGTGTGACACCTATAAAAGCAGGATGACCTACACGTATCCCACAGCACAACTTCCAATTTTATCTGGGGCTTAAGTTGTCCTTTATTATTTCCTGAGTTTGTCCAGAGCAGGCTTTAAAGCACCTCCAGAGGAGCTCCCTTCTCACGGAGCACCTTGTAGACAGCACACGGTGCTCTGCTCACCAGCGTCCACCTGCAGAGCAAATCAGCACGGAGGGCACTTTGCCTTGCAGGCCATTCCTCCCTCCTATAAGGTAGCAGCTTTGCCTGAAGAAGGTGCAGGGAGCACAGACACGTGTCATGGTACTATCTTCAATTTCCTAGTGTGTGTGTGTGTGTGGTTTTTTGGAACCAACTCAACATATGTGAGGGAGAGTTTAACCAGAAAAGGAAATATAAGCAAAGTGGTTGCATCCTTTTGCAATCAACTATTTTCAAGGCTGGCCATCATGTGCTTAACGAGAAGACTTTTTCCAGTTACAAATGAATAGTTTTATTTTATGTAATTGCAACCATTTCAGTATGGCAATTAAGATAGAATGTTACCTTTGGGATGGGATCAATTAAAGGTTTGAAAATTGAATTTGGGATCATGATTAGTTTCTCTTACATCGCTTCAGTATTCTAAAATATATAATTGTATGATGCAACCCTTTTTTCATACATATAGTAAATATAACCTTTCAGGGTTTCTTTTTAAGCAGAAACAGATTTTTAGAGGCGTACCAGTAACTAAAACCATAGCATAATGGGGGGAAAGGGTTTCCCTATTTGATTAGAGGAGATTTTAAACTTCTAGTACATGAAAATGTTGAATTTAGTGTAATTGGTTGTCGGATTTCTTCAGAATTGAAATCATTATGCCCTGGCCACATTCCAAGACATCTTTTCTTTATTTTATTCTCTTTTTTTTTTCGTTTTTTTTTTTTTTAAGATACAATTCAAAACAGTGTGGAACATGTTATAATGTTGTAGTTGGTCATGTAATGTCACTGAAGCTGACTTCTGAATATAGACAAAGGACTTCATGTACTGGAGTGCTCCACCGGTGGAAAATTGATAGCAGCATGAGATATGCTATTACAGGCTTTTTGTTCTACCTCCAAATTTGTGCTGACTAAAGTGCTTTTGTGCCTGCACAGGAAAAGAAATCTGTCTAGAAGAGGCTGGAAGCTTAAAACAAATGCGGCATGGAGGGCATAGATTCTTAAGCAGAGCTGTGTGAATTCAGCTGGAGCTCACTAAATAACAACCAAAGTGCTTTATTTTTGTCAATTACTATTTCCTGAAAGGACATGAATCACAGGGAAAATGATCAAGCAGCAAAGAATAAAATTCTCTCCAAGACCAAAAAAAGTGAAATGAAATAGAAGAATTAAGCAGTGTTTCCTAACTCTTGTCAGGCCAGCTTGGAGTTATTGCCAGGTTTGTACACACCACAATCTATTCAAGCATTACTGAGAGATAGGAACCAGAGATGCAGTTTGAATGCAAATTAAGCATGCACTTTCTTCCAAAGCAGCTTGAAAAAGTCAGCGTGACCATGGATATACGCCCCCTTCCTCCACCCTCCTTCCTAACATAAATAAATCAGCCAAACAGCACCATCACCACTGCCCCCACACCCAAACCAGAGAGAAAAGGCCAAAATAAACATTGTTAATCGTGAACAATTCACCTAACCTCACAGTGGTACTGTGGTACTGTTGGAGTGTCTCAGGGACAAGACAGTGCATAGCAAATGCCTTTTGCTAGCGCACGTGTTTTGGGTGGGTGACTTTGCAGATCCCTGGACAGTGGACTCGCCCTTGGAGAACCGTGATGGCCATGATCCTTCATTCACTCCGAATAGTGCCTTTTCAGAATTTGGGGACCAGGATTTGGGGCCCTTCTCTATTCCCATCTCAAGCCAGCACAGGCAGGCAGCCCCGAGGAACTCGCCCTTCCTTGCAAGACCAGCTGCAGGACTGCAATGCCTCTGCCTTTAGTGTTCTGCCTTGCATAGCGTTTTCTTCTCTTCCTGGCCCTCTCCAATGTCACATACTCGTTTTCCTTCCCATTTCAAATTAAATGTCTTCCATCTCCATTCATTTCCCCATTCGCCCAGGGCATTGCGCACTCTGTGTCCCTGTACAGTACACAACCCCAGCTCTGCCTTAACAAGCAAATCTCTCTTTTCTTGAACACAAGGCTGGGTTCTCACTCTGACCTAGCAGGGTTTTGCTTTGAATTTTCATGTGAATCGCAAGGTGCAAGGTCAGCTAGCTACAGACAAGGTCACTTCCATTCACGGCAGCGACGGTGGGAGTGAGTAACCTCCTAACCATCCGCAGCGCTCGGTCATATTTATCTACAGTTTTATTGGAGAATTCTTTCACCTCCACCCAGATAAATCGAGCTGACATCCTGAGGGGTAACTAAATGGCAGTTACAAAACAAATGGACCAATAGTCTATTTAGCCTAGTCAGTGTGATCAGAATATATCCTTCAAAATAAAATACTACTGGATAGGGTATGGGATCCCTCCAGATGGCCAAGTGGATAGCTTTCTAAGGTCAGCATGAATATTTAAACAGCATTTTTTACAGTGCAAGCATTAAAGGCACAAAGTTGGAGTTGCTCGTGGTATCCATGGAACCCAGATCACAAGCAAGGATACCCCTTTACTAAAGAAAGGCAGAACAGCCAGGCTTATGTGATTATTGAAGTATATTTGAAATACATTTATTTATTTATTTATTTATTTATTTGGTTTAATTGTGTAGGTTTTTCAGCTATGAGGTTTCTCCTTGGTTGATTTGTGCTAGCTAACAGCAGCACCAGAGACCTGCCACATTTGGAATAGGTGCTGGGAAGACATCAATGGTAGCAAACTGTTAAAATCAGTGATTACTGATGATTACAGTGGGTGCAAGAAACAGCAGTACCTTCCGGAATGGCTGCAGTAGGCTGTGCAATATGTTTTGCAGACTCCTCCACCACCACCACATTTAGCTGACCCTACTTAGCAGAGACGTGCAGTACCCAGGGGCATCATCAGTGCAGATATCGTGTATAACAAGGCATTTCCCAGGGTGTTTCATACCATGCGAGGGTTTATACTCACTCCTTCCCCAGAAAGAAGCATGTGCAGAAGTAGTACTGAAATTAGGAGCCAAGTAAGAGCATATTTATTCCCTGAACTTTGTACCCAGGTCATTATACTTTTCTTTCCCAAACAAGCAGCATTTTTCACTTAGACGAGCTTCATTTCTTTCCTGCCAGGATGTTACTTTCTGCATCCCCTGGGATCTTGACCCTGTGTCCCCACTCTCAACAACACTCTCACCAGCAAGTACATACTTGCTATCACCCAAAGAAGCCCCTTCTGAAAATAATCCTGCTTCCATTAATTCCTCTCTTGAAAGAAAAACACAACAAAAAATGAGTTAATGCTATTATGAATACTCACACACCCATACTAAAATTATACAGCCATGGCTTACCATCTCTGGGATGAAAGCTCAAAGGGTTCAGAGACTGTTCCTAACAAGTCTGTGAAAGGCCACTAGTTAAGGAAAACTGCTCTCCATGAGCTTAAGTTCCCTGTGCATGGATCTGCACCTCCAATGGAGGTCATCCAAGTAAGAAAACACTGAAATCCATTTTCCAGCTCTCTGCAAGACCTGAATTCAAGCTGGATTACTACATAAATACACAGCCTCATTCTAAAGACCCCCAAATGCAAGTCTGGTTTTTGTTGTTCTTAACCTATAGTTTGCAATGAGACCATGCTCACATCTCAGCCCTGGCATTCAAAGGCTTTGAGGTGTTCTGAGTCCTGGTCAAAATTTTTGCGGCGCAAGCTACAAATCAGCAGCGCCCTGGTTACTACGTATCACCTTTTTGATAAGACATTACTAAGGGAGCCAAGCGATTTGAACAATGCAACTTCAACTTTCTTAAAAAATGAGTGACTAGAATGAGATAAGGGGGAGCTGTAAGCCCAGGTTTTCTCAGCACATTAGCACTATTTACAAAAAAAGAAAAAAGTTTATTATCTAAACAATTATCGTTACAATCTACATGTTTTTTCTTTGATCTTTCGAATATCTCTTTATGCAATAGACCTCTGGTGATTGCTTCTTTCTTTTTTTTTCCCCATCTGCCTTGCTGAGACTAAAATCCACAAAATGTGCATTTTTTCCAGTAAACATAGTGTTTTCTATACTGTGAGATTTATTCCAGATCCTAATGCCCAGAGTTACTGCAAGATAGCCAGGAAAGCAATCTCTTGCTTCCTTGCTTGCTTTCCTGCCTTCCCTATCATGCTATCTGTAGCAAACACTTGACAAATAGAGGGAATTTAAAGGTTGCGGGTTTTTTAAGCCAATCTCAGCTACTTTTAAAAAACAGCAAGCCTATAGAAAGTCCTACGTAACATCTCCTGTTTTCTCCCCTTGCTGGCTTGTGCTGTCATTTGTCAACTTTCTTGTCAATGATCAGGAGAACTGAGTTTCATTCACAGTTTAATTTTTGTGGCCTTGTTGCTCAGCTTACAGCACTGGCCAGAGCTCTGCTTGAGCTGTGCTGTACATGTGTACCTGGACGTAAAGCCGCATGCATAGCTCGGTCATCATCATCTCAGAAACAGCCTCCAGCATTTGGCACTCTGGGGGTACACAACTGCCTCCTTGTTACAGGATGATGGAGACGATGAGGCAGGGGATTGCACCAGTTGTGTTCTGGCCTGTGTCAGCAGCATGACACCACGCCAGCTCAGCCCAGGACATCTGCTTGTCCCGGGGATGGAGGGCACACGGTGCCTGCTCACTCCCAGGCACAGAGACCCCAGCTCAGGAAAAGACTTTCTTCCTCCTCTTAGAGACCCTGCTATTACTTGTATAAACCCTTACTTCTTCGCCAACAAGAAAAGAAGCCAGCAGGATTTGCTTTCAAAGCTCCATCCTTTCTCTGATCCCACACTGCCCAGCTGCAGTCCCAGGACATTTCCTTTGGCTGGGGGCTAGGCAAACAGTTTTCTCCTCAACTGACAGACATCCCTTTGCTTCCTGAGCCAGCCTTGGGTGCTACTCTGTGATTGGGAACATCTCTCCTGTTCCAGGCACCAGTGAGCTACATCTGGGTTAGATTTAAATCTTCCTCTTGGCCAAAATCTTTCCTGACTCAGTTATTTGAAATAACTATTTCCGTCCCAGACTCCTGCCCACCTTCCCCTCCTGTCCGTGACAGAAAATAAAAATAGAAACAGCACTAAAACATATTCTCTAAAAGTTGTCAGAGGGGGAATTATACATCTGAGTCAATAAATATGATTACTCATGGGAATTGCTCCTTTGAAACCAAACCAGCAAGAGGAAGGGCCTCAATTCTTCTGCCTGGTGCTCAGCCGACAAGTACCTAAGTCGAGCCCATCAGTGATCCCCTTCCCAGTCTGTGGCAAAAACCAGGCCCATAAAGTAAGGTAAATTACAATCAAGATGTGCATATTTCTCTCCACTGGCTAGAAAGGGATATTACTATGATGGTACTCCTCATGTAGGTGTCTTACCTACTCTTAGGTAGGATGACGGAACCCAAGCCACAAGCCTTGCAGCTAAGGCCCAGCATGTGGTACCAGGATTGAATTAGCTATGCTAAACCTACTGAAACATGCTTTCTGAACCAGTTGCTACTGCAGGCTTTGTTCTCTCACGTAGGGTGGTACCACAAGTCCAAGATCAATACTGACATGAAACAAGGTTGTGTTAAGTTTCTACAACAGTGGTGTGTCTGGCCTAGCTTCGTTGCAGCTAGCAACATTACAGCCAGAAGTGTGGTGGCAAGTCTTGTGTTCCAAGCAGGAAAAATGGAGAGGTGATGAAATGAGTATTCGCCTGAGGCTCTGGAAAACTGGAGACAGATGATGGTGCATCATATTAGGCAGGCGCTTGCTGATGAGCAAGAGCACGCATTGATGGATACTAGCAGCAGGGACACTTGCTTCCTTTCATATTGCAGGACTAGCCAGTTGGAATCATTATACACCAGAGCCCCTATAAAAATAACATGCGGAAAATGTTTTGGAGTGGCTACTTTTAACAAGCTGGAGGGAGCGGTTGCCTTCCTGCAAATCAGGCACCTCCTGACCTTTTTCTTAATGGGAGCTGAAATCAAAGACCCTTTATGCTGCTGAAACTCTTAAACTGGGAAGCCGTTCCAGCAAGCAAGAAGTCCTGAGGCACTTCTCCTTGTCCCTTATATGTTCTTTCTAGCCTTTGGCTACTCATGGAAAGAAATGCCTTTCTACTTAAACATAGTTTGACTAATTAATCTATTCCATCTGTTCCTTCCTCCCAAAATGTAACCATGACACAGAAGTTTCCGAAACAGATTTGGTTCTCATATTGATAAACAGGTCACAGAATGATGGGAGTGCAGGGAAAGGGATAAAGGGAAATGCTGAGATTTTAGCTTTTATTTCATCCTGACCAGCTTCTGACGCTTTCATGCAGACGGCTGATTTATACAGTATGCTGCATACGTGAGGGCAGTCAACAAACACATCTGATATCATTCATGCAACTAGATCAGAAAAGCTAATCACTGTTTGCAGAAAGGCCTCAGAAAGTGCAAATTTTTTTTTAATGGGGTTTTGTACAAATTTCAGTGGAATGAAGCCATTCTTTCAGATATTTCAGGTGACTTGTGATTTTCCTCTTGAAACAACATGCTGGAATCTGCTTGTCACCAACAGAGACTAGTAAATAGGGGTATAGTCTGGTCATTTTCTTAAAATGTTAAAAAAGAGCCCAATGGGTTAATTTTTAAAAGTTCAAAGTGCACCTGAGCTGCTTTGCTCACAGTCACCAGTTCAGAGCTGCTGCAGAGCTGAATGCAGCACTGTGTTGCCGTGTGCAAGTTTGCTTCTAATAAGTTAGCCCTGCTATTGTAGATCAAATGCCCTTTATCTGAACTGACAGCAGGTAACTGATCAAATATTACTGAGTTTGCCTTTAAATTTTAACCTGCAACTGTTACTCTGCATCCTGTCGGATTTTATGTTTCGTGACATAGTATGCCAGAACCAGGCAATGCGGCGCAGCATAATGCAACATGACAGCTAAATTCAAAGGAAAGGACAGTTCTCCTGCAACAATTAACCACTCTCGATACTCCAAGTGGCTACAGAAATCCAGCACCTTGTGCTTACTGCAGCCACCAAGGTGCCCCATAGCAGGCATGTCAACTGCAGAAATGCCCATCTTTTTTTGAACACACAGAGCCAGACTGCTGGTGTAGGTTTCCTGAACTTTGTTGGGTTTCCAACAAAGTTGTGGGATAAGACAACTTTGGATGTGAGGGTTTTTTTCTTTTTTTAATGTTCTGCTTAGTTTCTCTTTGTATGATAGAGTTTTGTCCACATTACTGCTCCATTGCAAAAGTATAATATTGATTATTTCCAAAGTTGAAGGGAACACAGGAAAAAAATATATTCTCTGGTGAGATAACTGTGCTCAGTCCAGACTGTATGTAATTTGGATAACCTTGACAACTAACACAATAAACAGTGCCATGATTTTAAGTGAGGATGAGCTAGCATGTTAAAATCTCTCTGCCAAATCTAATACAAGCGCCAAGCCTTCCAGGTGTTTCATTGTGTTATCACACAGAACTAACATAATTTTTTCTTTCAGTTCTGAAGAGGTGGTCCAAAATGTTTAAACTACAGTAGTTGCAACATGTCAAAGAGGGAATTTATTATCTCAGCCCCAATAGGTCTTAATAAGCCTTACACAACTGTTTAGGCATTTATTCTATTAACGGCTGTTCATTCCAGTGGCTTCACCTGAATATTCATGATCTTACTATTCCCAGTGCTTCAGTGTAGCAGCTGTTTGAAATCCACAGCAAATGTTCAAGAGAGTTCCACAAATATAAACACCCTCACAGCTGAATGTTTGGGGCCTGTGCATCGCAGAGGAGAGACATGAAACATTTATGTGGAGTGATTTTTGGAGGACGGCATTTACAAAGCTTAAATAGTCCTCGCACATTTGGGAGCACTTCAGTGTGATTGGGACATTACCATGGAGGACAAAGAGTGTGGAAGAGCCTACATCCCACAAAGATGTTATGCTCGCCTCTGTGCAATAATTCAGCGTAACGGAGGATTCCTGCTAAATTCCAGATTCAGAATCAAACCTAGGCAACTGTAATTGATGGTGGGGTTGGGGTTTTTTTCTTGCCTCGTTGACATGGGTTTGAATGAGGATGGAAATGGCATGCATAGAAGGGAGGTACAAGACAGTATAAAGAAGCAATGTGCTCACTTAAACCAGTTAAATTAAACACAGAAGGAAACAGGTCATTATACAATAAATCCTAAAAATGTTGAAATCACTCTTGCTCATGTAGGAAGTGAGCGTCTAACCCAGGACTCTACTTATGTAAACCATTTTTCTCGTGTTAAGTAGAAAACCAGTTCTGATGGAGTCTAAACAGATAAGACACTTTAATTAGCAGGCACATGGACGACATAAAGAATTCAAGCTCTCTCAGAGGAGTGGGGATGGGAAGTAAGCGCTCTACCTGTCGTTCCATCTGTTCTGCTGCTGTCCGTGTTGCTGGCATCTAGAAGTTGTCACTGGCTCAGGATTATTGGTGGTCCTTGCTAAAATTAATGGATGGATTTAGCCCACTGCTCAGAGAACATGTGCTCTCCTGCAGGAAAATTCTTTGAGGGCACGAGAGGATGATTTGGTCTGAGAAGATGGAGCAGAGGTGCAAGCAGCGGGATCAGAGTTTACAACTGCTGCTGTCTGCCTTAAGGACTTGGAGGGAGACGGAGGAGTAGTGTGGGGTCGAGGGCACTGTCCTGGCACTTGCAAGATCAAGGTTTCTCCCCATTTTATAGATTTCTGCAACTGTGAGATCTCTGATGCTGGGGGTGGTTTTCACATAGAAACCAACAAATGGGGCAGAAAACAGGAGAGCAGGACTGTTTCCTAACACTGACTTGAAAACTCCCTTTTCAGTTCAAGATGTGGGTCAGCATTTTCTTTCCCTGCTTCTCAAATTGAGATCCACATGTGAACAGATGCACTTCCAATGGAAGAGGAGGAACAGAAAAAGTAGAAACTGGGAAGACAACAGCCAAAATTGTTTCCCATTCTCTGAACCGTTCAAATAGGAAATTTTCGAGTGACTCTGGCCATTTTTCACTGGGCTTCTTTTAATACATTGACAGATTTAACATAACAGTAACATTAAATTACAGTAAATTAAAAAGCTAAAATATCGTCAAATTACAATTAAATGTTAGCCTAGATGTTAGAAATATATACATACACGTACATGTTGTATACACAAAGATACTAGTAATAGGATTAAAACCAGTTAAGATCTTCTGTAAACTATTTGAAAATGACCATATCTAGCTTTTGTACAATTCAGAGAAAAGGAATGTCCTTTCAGAGGCTATGCGACCACACTCATCTCACAAAAAATAGAGTTCTAGTGTTTAAAGGAAACCTTACAACAGCCACGGGATTTTCAGTAATATACTGGGGAAGGCATTGTTCATATACAGACCTGATCTCTGTGAACAGTAACGGTTCCAGGCTAATAATGAAATAATCCATTTTTACTAGATGAAAGAAGGGGGATCAGAAAAGTAACTCGATCTGTGGGTAATAATGGTGCCAAAAGCTTATAATGGAAAATATCTGAAGAATCCGAGACTCTCTTTGAGAGATATGAATGATTTCTTTTTTCTTGCGAAAAGTGTATGAAGAACTTGAGAAGAAGTGCCTGAGTGAATTTTATGAGAAAAAGCTCTGTTTGGGGGAGAAAGAGGCAGTGTCGGGTTGCAGCCCAAACACAGCCCAGCCTTACGTAACAGGAGGCACAGCTGAAAGATGCTCCAACGCCTGCGCTTGATGCACTTGCACTTTGACTTTTTTTTTTTCTTTCTCCTTCTCCTCTCATTTTTTGTTGTCCCAAAACCAAAGTTTATAAATCAGCAGGGAAAAGTCCCTGTATCCAATTTTCCATTGATTAACACGCTCCAAAAATAATACTGTAATGATCTTGCAGCAGGTAAAAAAATAATCATGTAAAATCACTAAAATCAACCGAACACTTGCTGTTTATTTCAATACGGTCAGGGTTTTGCCATTCCTGCCCAAATACTTCGATTGGGCAGTCAAATTTCATACAGAAACGTCACCGGAGTGCAATGCTTAGCTTAGCTCACTTGTGCAAGCAATCCTTATCAGACAACCAGCCCAAACAGCACCTCAGGAGCTTCTCAGCTAAGAAAGGCTTGCTTGAGTGACCCCTCCGTTTCTGGAAGTTTTTAAACTGCAGTTCTCATGGTTGCTGTCTTGCAGCACTTGTCCTTGACTTCTCCACACACAAGTTCAGAATGAATCAATGCAGGAAAAAGAGAGATTAAAATATTGTTATGTTTAGGTCCTCAAAATGTAGGCATGTAAAAGACAGTGCAAACAGGATTGGCCCAACTCTGACGGTGCAGTTACCCAAATGTGCCTCTCGTGCACATCAGGGTCATAGAAGAGATTGTGTGGTTCAGAAAGAGTCCAGGGGACAGCAGCATTGATCTATCCAGAACTAATGCTCTTGTACAGTAATATTGAAGTTTTTTTACAAAGATTATCCCCATTTTGCAGTTGGGGAAGATGAGGCACCAACGGGCAAAAATTGCCCACAGTTACGCAGCAGAGCTGTACTCACCCAGTCCATAGCACAGTGTGCTCTCAGCAGGGCTGTGCTGTCCACCTGAATGAGGCAGAAATAGGAATGAGATGGAAAAATCAGTTGGGTTTAGGGCAGATATAATGAACCTCTTGGCCATTCCCTCCATTTAAATCCTTTATTTTCTACAGTTTCATCCTTTGTGTTGCAAGCACTGGTATATCATCTAACTCCCACTCAGTCACCTCGGGCATGCATGTACTGGTTACTAGGAAGTAAATAATAAAATTGGGGGTATTTCTCTGGCACAATAATTTAAAGTGTACTACAAAATTTAGCCTTTCTCTCTCTCTTTCTCTGTCTCGTACAAATATAAAACCTCTCTGCTTTGTAAGTGTGTGTGTGAGTGCATGTGTAATGCAGATAAATCATTGGATTTCAATGACTACTGGGCTGAGATTGAAATAAGAAATAGCTTGTTGATTACTAAGGCGATTAAAAGGATCATCTTATTGATTCCCACCCAGCCAGGCACAGACCTCAGTAATGAACATCGACTGGTTTAATAAGGGAAAAGGCAAGATTTACTGGACGCATGTGCTTTTCATTAGAGTGAGCTGAAAGGAAATAAAAAATGCTGACCTACCCAGTCATGGGCCACCGTGCCTCTTACTCTTACTCTTAGGAGTGCAGCTAGTGCAGGAAAGTGGGTAATAGAAAGCAGTATGTGACTGCACAGGGGCAAGGACTAATGAAATTACTGAAACTAAAGTAACAGAAATGAAATTACTTTCTTCCATCTTTCCCTCTTTTTGTACTGATTTCCATTCCCCTTACCTAGAGCACAGGAATGTGGATGTCCACTAAAAACGAAAGCTGACTGTATTTTCAAATCAGAGGCAAGGTCTCCTTCCCTCATAGATCTATTGGGAGATACGAGATGACTATAGGTAGCTCATATATCTAGGTTGATACTAGGAGCAAATGATTCTCTAAAAGATAAGCTTGAGGTTAAAAAGGCATCAGTGTGGATGTTTGTGTTATACGGGAGTCCAGACATTGGTTGTATTTGTTCTTGTAGCGATCAATGGCTTCGTGAATGTCTCCTTCAGAAAGACTTTCATTTCTCAGTCTGAATAGGGTATAACTGCAGAGACTTGGTACAGGTGATGGGCAAGTTGTTATTCTTAACCATCAGCAGCAGTAGCTGATTTTACAAGGATGCATGTAACCGTATTTTCACATGTGTAAGACATACCTCAGATAATTTATACCCTTGTCAGAGGACTCATACTTGAACGTAACTCCTTAGGTAACATACATCTCACCTACACCAATGTGTAACCTCCTCAGAATCTGAGGCAGGGAGGTCAGTAGAGCACAGGAACCAGTCTGTGCAGGAAAGACCTTGTTTCTGGAAGAGAGGAAGCAGGTTGCTGAGGATTAGAGATGATGTGGGCTGCTAAGGGAGACAAGACTTTTAAATAAACATCCCTTCACATCACCCTCTGATTCACAGAGCCCACAGTGCTGCTGAATCACAGGGATTTCTACAAATAATCAAATACCTTGCATATCATATATATGAAACATGATGGTCTTACATGGTAGCCCCAAAGAGAGTATTCTTTTCTAAAACAGCACAATGTGTGTTTTCTTTGCCTGCTTACACAGTGAATGATGAGGAAATGATGAAATTTAGTATGTTTTTTTCTGCATGAGAAGTGTAGGTTTCCTGAGGCATTTAAAACCAGAGGGACCAAAGTCTGCTCAGATTGCAAAGTCTGAAAATTCAAAGTACCTCCACTAACCCTAATGGTGTTACACAAGATCTGTCACCATGTCACATTTTAAGAAAAGGAAGGACAGACCTTGTTAGCAAATAAATTTTCCTTTAACTCAAGGAACGTGTACAATATTCATAGATACATCCATCTGTGCCCCCTGGGAGGGGCTCCCTGTCACTGCATCTTTTTGACATTGACAGGAACTTGGTTGATCTTCTTTCAGTGCCAATGGTCCTGTTAATGACTATGGGATGGTACCAAGGCCACGTCACTAATGTGATGCCCCTCCCTTCCCATGCTTCCCGCTGGAGTAGTTTTCCCTGCTCGGTCTTCTTGTCTTGTGCACCTTGTAAGCTCTGCTATTGCCTCCAGGGAGCACAGGCAGTCTCAGACTGGTTTAGGTTACCTGACTTGGTGGCCCAGCAATCAGCAGTCCTTTAGGAGTGGGGTGCAAAGCATTTCTTTCTCTGATTTTCTTAGAGCCTTTGGGTAACGGCCGGGCAGGATTTGGGAGAATCAGACTCCTAAAGAACCAAGATGCTGATAAGCAGTATCCTGCCTCCAGGCAGATGCTCCCAGCTCCCAGGAACTGCTGAGCTCCAAATTCAGCAAGAACTGGTGACACTGACATAACATTCAGGTGAGAGAGGCCACCGCTGAGGGCATGAAATATGCCTCATAAGTGATATCGGGAGTTGAGAGCCCTTGCCCTAGCAGGGATGTGTCTCTCAGGCCATCCTGGTGCCTGGCCTGGAGCCAGCCCTGCCAAGTGCCATTCAAACCCAAAAGCATCTGGTCCCAGTGCCATAACCTGCAGCTCTGAAGCCGGCACCCCCAAGCACGGTTTCCCTCCCAGTTTGACTGTGTTCCCACTTCTGCCCAAGACAGATTGATGGCTGGTTTGGATAAATGGCTGTAGCACAGGATCGACCAGTGACACGAAAATTTGTTTCGGGAGCTATGAAACACTGCTTGCGCAGATAGCCCCTGTGGCTCTAATACAAAACAACTCAAAATGCTATGAAGCCCCTTGTGAGCACCTTTCTTTCTGCTTATAAGTGCCCTATTTAAATCAGGCTCGAAATGGTCGAGTCAGAAATGAAATGCAGCTGAAGGGCTCCAGAAACACTGAGAAAGGATTTTGACCCAGAAGAAATGGCTGAGCTTCCAGTCACACCAACCATCTGTCTGGTACCACAAGCCAAAACCTACCAGATCCCTGCCAAAAGGGACAGGGGTCTTTCACCTTGAGTCCTACCACCTTCATCCCTTTCCCAGAAACCAAAGATGGCATTTCCAGTCCTGGATACAAACTAGCGATTTAAGAAATATTGGATATTATGCTGTAGACTGGAAAAGAAACCACACCATCCAGGCAGACTTTTTTCCCAGAGCTGATTTCCCTCCTCTGCCTGCTTCCACCCAAGAGGTACCGGCAGTCAGAGCTTCCCCTTCCAAAGCTGGCGTTGCCAACTTCCAGCTGAGGTCAGACTTAAGGTTTGTTCCTCCTGCCAGAGGATTTTTGGGCATGTATTACATTTCTTGGATGCTAGAAATGCAAAGGAGTTTCTTGTGGAGGCTGTTTCTCAGTGTGATCGCTTGCTATAATGTGTGGGCACAAAGGGGTGTCCAAACCTCTCCTTAGCCAAATATTTCCCTGCATTTTAAGATTTGCATGGGTGGGTTTTGTACTTAAGCAGCCTTTAATGTATTCAAAAAAAGGTTTGGTTGGTGGCTTACATAATAGTGTTGAATCTGACCCAGACGTGTTGTCACAGCACTGCTGTCAGATAGATAGTGAGCTGTCAGATAGAAATATTCACTAGTAATCTAGGTTATTGGGCCCCTTCCTTCAAAAGTGCACCCAGCAGAAAAGCGGTAGTGTTAGGAGCTGGAATTACAAGGTTCTGCAATGACATTAAATCTTCTCAAATCACTGCCTGATAAAAGGAAAAATTTCAGGTGAACTACATTCTATTTCAGGACCAGCTTCCAGCTGATTTGTTTTTTCGCTGTTCTCCTCGGACCAGATCATGGTTAGAGGTCATAACTTCACCTATAGGTCAAAAATTTCCAGGTATTTTCTAGAAATATGCCCAAGTAGGAAGTAAAAGGATTCAAGGACTTAGGTTGCCTGCAGTCGCCTTTAACAACACATAGAACACTACACCATCAGCTACCATCATTACATACTGATCTCTAATTAAAACCTTAAATATCAGAGACCATATAAAGCGTTGACCTTTTCCACTGAGAAAAGACTAATTGTTCTTTGTTGCTAAAGGTACATGAGGTATCTTTAAAGATGTAATCTTGCTCGTTCCAGGATGCTTTTTTAGAAAGGTTCTGCTAAAGCCATTGATAGCAGAAGTGATTAGCTATAAAAAACATTTTATATCATGTAATAGCATTTGCGTATATTCAAAAACATTTTACAGCATATTTCTTAGCTATTGAAGCTTAAATTTTTATTATGCATGATCTCCCTTTTTAAATCAATTTGGGTATCAGAGACCAAAAATGCTAAGATTGTCTTGGAGAGTATTATTTCTCAGTCAAAGAATGTAATGACTTTTTGTGGATAAATCTTGCCACTTGCCATGTAGTCTTTATTCCATATCGCAGTGATCCTACAGTGTTGTGACTGCTTGATACAATGTATCACATAATATATCTGCTATCAGTATTCTCATTACAGAGGGAGAGACAAGTGTGATTGGAAAGTAAGTGCAGAACCGGTCAGATCAAAGTAAAAGGGAAAACGGTGAGAAGTAAAAAAAGATTATGTGGAAAACCCATACTATCAGGACCTTGAATTCTCCACAGGTTCAAGTGACGCAGGTAGAAAAACAGTTAATTTCTCCTCAACCCAAAGACAACAGGCTTTTGATCAGAGAAGGCAGAGGTTAGAAAAGGAAGTTAGTTTATTAGGAAGACAAGGCATCTGCAGAAGATATCAATCTGAACCAAAAAAATGTGTTGTTATCCTTGGCTGGAGCAATCTCTCCAGTCTCAGTTCCCTGGGGCACGGGCTGCGGTCAGCAGTCCCGAGTTGTTCCGGCTGCATTTAATGTTCTTTTTGCCAACTTCAAGGAGCTCCTATCTTGTGCAGGGAGGCATGGAGCTCTTTTCCCTTACACACATCACAAACACTGACCATTTTGAACAATTTAGCTAAACTAAAACTCTTCATCTGAAGCTTCATCTGCAGGGATGGCTTGGACAATTCCACCAAGGACGGAGAAAGGGTTCTAAGCTTCCCACCAGCAGTGTGTTGTAAAGACTCCGGGGCATCCCTGATAGCCATCACTTCTGGTTTGCATTTGTACATATACATCTGTCTGAGCTTTGTTTCAGTTTGGTACTACTTCTATTGATGACATATGGGGAATCTAACTCCACCTATAGCAATGTGCTTGATTGCTTGATTGTGCTTTGTGTTGGTTTTGCTCGCACCCAACTGAGTTCATAGGAATTAAACATATGCTCTAACATCTTCTTCTGCACAGAAGGAATAAAAGAAACTTTTCCTGAGCCATCCAACAACGTCTTCTCTCTTTGCTGTGTTTTCCTGGTTGTCTTCAGCCTGGGTACCACCAAAACTCATCTTGGTGACCCAGCTATACAATTTGACTTACAGGACGGAGAAAGATGAGACACTAGCTGAAGTTGCCCCAGATCACATCACTTTAGTTCATTTTTACTCAGCACCTCACTGTCATGAAACCTGCTTTGAAGTAGTCCAGGTAATATGAGCTGATACTAGTCCTCACTTAGCAAATTCCAATTCATTCTTTAGATTAAACGCTGCAGGGCAGAACTGATTACAAATGGGTGAGGCTACTTGCATCAGATAATTGACTGGGAACTGAACAGTCTCTCCTAGGACTCATCTTCCCTGGGCAGTGGTTTGTTCTGTCATGAAAAGAAACATTTGCTGAAGCCCACTTTCAGTGCCAGGATATGGAAAAAGCCATATCCCAGTGTGGGACAGGTCTCCTGCCCTGGGATGGGAAATGGGCAGCGTCTGAGCACAGAAGCTCCTTGTTGAAGATGGAGCAGGCTGGAGTACCTGCCATCAGCTGCAATGCTATTAATGGTACAGGGACCACAGCTGTGAATAAGCAGGCTAGTGTGCATTCACTATTGTTGCCACTTTACCAAAGAGGAAAAAAAAAAAAAAAAAAAAAAAAAAAAGGAAAGAAAGAAAGAGAGAGGCTATAAATCCCTTAAACTGGGGAAGATAAATCTGTGTGAAAAGTCATGAGGAACCTGACAGGAAAGAGTTACTTTATGCCATTTTGCAGTGAGGAAAAACAGTCTTAGGTTTTCTATTGTCTGCAGGTTTTTCTGAGAACAGAAGGTTGGGCACAAGGTGAACTGTCAGGAGGAAAAATCGAGGGAATCATAGAGAAGATAGGCCTTGTACATAATTGATCTGACAGAGTGCTGCCCACTCCATCATTGTGGCTGAAATATGCTTGGCCTCCTGCGCAATAATGCATGCGAGTTTAGCAGCGCAAGACTTGGTCTATTAGGGAGTTTGTTTAATCAGGAATGCTCCCGTCCCTGCCAGCTCCGAACATCGCTTGCAAAACACGAAATCTGCTCTCTGACTGGAAGAGGAAATTCTGCTGTGCTAAACAATTTCAGCAGCAGACATAAAAGCAGAAAGTGACTTTAAGTAAAATTTGGGGCTATTGGAAGCAAGAGCAACATCTCTACTGCCTTCAACAAGGCTAGCACCATGCTTTGTTCCCTGAAGAATGCCCTCACTGTTTCTCCCTATCAGATTTTTTTTTCCTTTTTTGATTCTTTCAGTGGAAGACGTTATCATCTTATTGAATTGTCTCACAACTGACCCACCAATATGGAAAATAAGAAGCTCTGTGGTCTTTTATATTTAGTTGTAGGTGCCTTCCATAGAAGGGGCAAAAGATCTCCGAGGATTGGGGATTTCAAACCTGGAGTGTTATTACAGTCACTAAATATCATGGCTTTGCTACTGCAAGACGAAGAGGCAAAGCTTTAAAGATGAAGATACACCACGCTTTGTATAAGTTCTCATAAAAGCTGGCAACTGTGTTTTGAAGACTCTGGGTGGTCCAAGCCTTCAGACCTTTTCAAGAAGCCTCTGTCCTGCCTTGGTCTGCACAAAACTTTGACAAGTGGGCAAATCTTGCGAAGTGTTATCCTGCGAGGTGCTGAGAGCTCCCGGACCCCGAGGGGGTCAGAGGGACTCAGCTGCCCACCGGCTCAGGCTGCACAGGAGACACAGATCCCACTGGCTGTTCTCAAAAATATAGCGCTAAAAAGCTATGGAGGGACCACGCTATTTTCCTCTGCACTATGGCCTATGCCACCTTCTGCTAGGGCAACTGAGCGAGTGCTACATGTTATCATTTACAGTGGATAAAGCAAGCCAGAAATACAGCAATATTGTAGCAGGGTTACCACAAGCAATTTTCTAAAAAACTGTGCTAACATCACCAGAAATTTTATTTAAATCCGTACTAGTTCCAGCTAAAAATCCATCATCATTATGAAAATGACTAGTATCAGACCCCCAAATAATCTTTTCAGAAATGATCCTTCCTGATGTTTAAACCGATTGTGATTTATTTCACCTCTTAGATTTTCCCTCTGGCTAATGTTGGTCAGAGCTGCAATCACCAACTCTGAACTCGATACTTTTGCCTAAAAACATTTGACAAAAAAGGGGTTAACAATTTCCATGCAGGGTAAAGCTATAAGGAATTAGTGCTTCGGAGTGTAGAACATTCACTTTTACAGTAGGTGGTGTTCTTGTTACACTTTCATACATGCCAGGCTAATTAACTGTCTTAAAGACCACATCATTAAATTATTTCCCCTGCTTAAAACACTGCAATGTTTAATGTACCCCAGCAATTCAATTATGTTTAAAACAATATCCTAAGGATGAACTACTATGAGGTGGCATTTAAAGGAAGTTTCATGCTTTACCTCAAACACAGGTAAAACAGAAGGGCAAAAATAGAATCTGAAATCCAAAATAGCTGTTAGAACAAAAAAAATCTTCCACAAAAACTTGTAAATGAAGCTAGTTATTGTAGTCTGGATGATTGATTTTGCCTTTACTCTCTTTCATAAAAGTTCATTCAAAGACTTTAAAGAGGTTTTTTTTTGCCCTCAGTACTTGTTAAAATTTGCCCATTCCATCTTATGATATATTCCTATGGGGTTTGTTGCTTTACCTTTTTTTCCCTGTTGCAGTTTCTCTTGTTTTAAGAAAAAAAATGAGATGTTTAATTAAGTATAACATCTTGGAAGCAGGGGGGTGAGGTCATCTCAATGGTTTATTTCAGACATCGTGTTAGGGAGTAAATATGCAGAGGTCTGTTACACACCAAATCAAAACATCTCACGTTAATTTATCAGAAGAAAAGCGGGCTGCATTCTGGCTCTGCAGCATCATTTCCTCCACACCAGCATCATTTCCAGGTACCAGCAATGCATCTCTGCATGGCAGAATGAGTGCAAGGCTAGCAGAGAGCTCTGCACAAAGGACACCGCAGTCACTCAAGTCTTGCTCCTTGTCAGCAGGAGCTGCAGAGGGTGTCCTCTGTGTGCTGCGGATGAGGAAGCACGCTGCTTTGCTGCCAAGGGTAAAAGCAGCTTCAACAGAAGCTTGTGCCATCCTGGATCTACAGAAAAAAAAAAGGGGGTAAAAGGGACCAGAAGAGTATTTTGGAGGACACCTGAGTCCAAAAACATACTGCCAGCCTCTCCTCTACTCCTGATGTCAGGGAGCCAAGCTTCTCTTAAATGCCTCATTGATACTGGTGTAAAAAGCTATGTTCTGCAACAGGTCTTTTACACAAACTAATCAAATTATTATTTGAAAAAAACACTAGGCACCCTTCAGGTCAACAGAGTTTACACCTAGGGCCGGGGTAGGACTCAGCTAAAATGCAAGTCATCAGCCCAGTAATTTGATGGAGTCATCTTCATCTCCTTTCTTTTTAACAGGAATGCCAGTCATCTGAATAGCTTTGGTACCACTCTGTATGTGGGAGATGCTGCTTCCTGCCCCAAACCTACCTCATTTTCTAAATCATTGTGCCAAGCCTATGAGAGTAAAAGTGATCTCATAGACAAAGCCTGCTGAAGCCTAACTCAGGTAGCAAACCACAACAAGGATGTGTGAGGACCATACCCACACAGAAAAGCCACAACTCGGAGTGAAAGCAGGATTCTGTGCAATATGGCAAAAAAATAGCCTGTTGCTAAAGAAATATGTTAGCACACGGAAGAGGATCGTTATTACTCAACATTCTTTTGGAGAACAAGACAGGATAGTTCTTTCAGCTGAGGCAGGCGGAGTGACTGCTCATGATGGCATTCAAGGACCGTACAGCTTCTGCCTCTTACAGCTGACCAAAGCTGCAGCTATCATTTGACTGAAATGCTTGTATTCAGCGTGACATGACAGTTGCCCTTTTGAGTGAGTGAGAAAATCTAGGTCAAGTGATCATATGTAGTTTCTACTTGCTGCCGTGTAATCAATCATGTAACAGAAAATACGATCAGCATCTGGCTGTACAACCGCACTTTCCTGGGTGATGCCATCTTGTGGGTTCACGTGTCTGTGTCATGTAATGGAGAGGGGCTCTGCTGTGGTGGACACTTCAGGTGACATAAGGTGGGAAGATCACTTGCACTCATGAAGAACGGCACCTGTAAGCAAGCTGGTGCCACCAAACAATTCATCTGCCACTTCTCAAACTTGATGATCTTTCCTGGTGGGCTGAATCCAGCCCTTAGGGGATAAACTGACTATTCCTAACTTGAGAGAAATGAAAGGGAACTGCAGTGTCTAGAGGAGCCTATGAGTTTAGGATTTGAGCGTGGAAGCGTCAAGTTGTTCCTAATGCAAGTGACAATATACTATTGCGCCTATAACCTCACCAGTGAGAAAACCTTTTCAGATTTCAGGTCTAAAATTAGAATGTGTTTAGTGCAGGGTTTTGGTTGATTCCAGCTATAAAGAATTCCCTCACCATGAGGGAAGAGCGTATGCACGGGCAACTTCTATCAAGCAGTGACTGCAAATCCCACAGGGACTTGGTTGTATAGCCAACATTATCAGAGGGAGCTGCTTCTTCAGCAGCTTGTTGATGGGTGAAGTGTTCTCCTTACACAGCTCTGTAAGGAGGTCCACAATCCAACTGGATACTGACACCAGGATACTGCTTAAATACTTTCAGACTGCACGTCCCCATACTTTCAGAGAAGCTGACCAGAAGAGGAGCCCTGTCCTTCTTCTCCCAGTCCCAGCTGCTCACCTGCTCCCATTTCACCGTCACTCCCTCTCACAGGCATTCAGAGAACCCAGCCAAGGAAATGGCCTGTCTGAAAACCAGGCATTTTTTTTTTAAACCAGGTCAATTTTCACTGAGATCAGTTTTCTTGATCTCTCACTGCATGGTCAGAGAAACACCTGTGCTGACACAGGGGGAGGGAGCACAAACAACCATCTGGAGAGCACAGGGGGACAGGAAACCCATTTTGGTTGCAGAACAGGCTTCTGCCAGCTTAACTAGGCATGGAGTGGTGGCGTTAATCAAGACCTTGAAACAAGCCTCAAGGCAAACATAGCATGGCATCCAAGGTATTAACCACAGGATGAAATACATTGCTGACCATGATGACCTAGAAGTCCTTAAAACATATACATCTACTGGAGATACCTACAATGCTAGGTTAAGGATGTCATCAATTATATAGGGAGCTGAAGGTAAAATTCTGATTATGCAATGGTTTGAAATAAGTAGGTCTTAGATATGTTAATTCACAATAACAAAGTCAGAACATAAATACATATCGGGAACATCAGTAGGTACCTGGGTGGTTTCTAAAACACATACAGCATAATCCTTTTGTACCCTGCTTAAACTGTGCAAAAGGTTTGTGATTAGGTCTTGTCCTGATGAATTCTGCAGTGAAGTACAGATACACGTAACCATCACCACTACACTTAAAGCCTAGGCACACACATGCTATGTATTGCATTGCCTAGTCTTGCATTTACTTTCTCCTTCTGAATTATTCTTTACAACTTTAAATGTGTTTACTATATTTATTTTCCATATATGTCACTATTATTTATTTAGCATTTTATTCCAATTATATGCCACCGTATACTTAGACAAACTTTTTTTCTTTTTTTTACCTTCAGTTTCTGGATAAGTTTTACAAACAAATTGCAAATCTCAAGATCATTTCCTTTCTCAACAGTTCCCTAAACACTAACCAGCTCAACAAGTCATATGTAACAAAACACACAGCATGAACTTGAAGCATAGGACTGCATATAACAACCTTTTTTTTCTTCTAATGCAGTTATGCTTATTTGATGCATTGATTGACCCTTGAAGCAGTCAATAAAATACTTCATGTAGTAAAATAAACCCCGACAGTAATATTTTTCATTCAATACTTCTCCATTTCTTTGCTGAAGACTCCATTCATTAGAAAAGTGGAGATGATGATTGTTATATATGTTTAAATGGTATCTCAAGATCTCAGGTTCTGGTTTGCTCTTGACCTATATATTTGGGCCCTGAGTGAGTTTCCATAATATGGGTATTACTTGGAATGACTTGTACACTGTTTTAGGAGTTTGTCACATTGATTTTAAACCCTCGTTTTTATAACTTAGATGAACATCCTAAATGAGATTTTTTAGAGCTTTGAGAACGAGTCTCTTAAAAAGGCTGCTATGAAACACCTTTAAATAAGAGCAAAGCCCACTGAATTCTGAAAAATTATTTTTCCAGGAAGAAAATATAGCCTGTATGGGAAGGCTAGCTTAGTAGATTAGGCTCTGCCTGTCCCTACATATCCACCAGACTAAGAACGTTCTGCAAATAGAGGGCCTCACAGCAGCAAATTTTTGATAAAAGAAAAATCCTGCAGCTAACGAACATAACCATGATTCACCCAATTTGATGAACTTTGGCTTGCATGCTTCTGCTGTTGTCCACTTAAAATCTGCACACCAGCTCCTGAGAAACACTGCTCTGAACCAAACTTATCCATAAAGGGCAATGGAAAAAAGTCCACCGATCTGTGTGGGTATCACCCCTGAATGTCCTCTTCTATCAGGACTAGCACCACCATTAGGAGGAGCTGAGGACACAGTATCCCACAGGGCCAAAAGCTGTGTTACAAAAGCCTGGTGTGAAAAAGATTAGCTGTGCTTTATTTGAGTTGTACATTTATTTCAAGTATACAAACACACTGGATTGTTCAGTGCAGAAAATAGGCTTGCTGGGATTAGAAAATGGGCATTAAAACCAACATATAGAGTGTTTGTGCCTAATTAAACAAGTGTCTTAGTTTCATTTCTGGCTTGAACCTGTAACAGAAGGTTACAATAGTTTCACAATGCTAATTTTATTTTAGATGCATATGAAAGAGATGTAAGAAGGTGCTAGAACACCCCCATTCCTAATTTGCAGTTATAATTATTGTGTAATAAACATAGTTCTGCAAAGAAGTCTTTGAGTGACAGAGCTCGAAACCAGAATTTTTCTTCTTTATACACATTAAAGGTGTTCGTAGAGACAGAGCAAGGATCCCACACTGACCTCATCAATCATCTCTACCTCACACCTGCCAGAAAGACACCCATGCTGCAAGGGGCTTGTCCTCTGCAGGATCCATTTAGACTTTGGCTTCTCCTCTGTCACTTCCAGATAGGACCAGAATTACAGCTTTGAAATGAGCAGAGGCACGAATCTCCTTAGAGCCCTGAGTCATTTCTTGCTCTTCTCTAAGCAACCATCAGCTGGGGAAAATTCATCACTAATAACCTGTACCAACTTTCCTCTGGAATCAGCAAGGTAAAAGGCCACGTATCCCATCAAAAGTGCACCAGCTTTTTTAACAGCACTTGGAATTTTCAGCAGTATATATACATAGCTAAATTCAAATTAAGACGGTCACTGCTCTAGATGGGTATTTTACTGATTTTACTGACTGGTAAACTCATATATGGAGTAAATAATAGACTTAATCCGAAAGCAAGCCCTGAAATTTTGTTTTCTGCCATCTTTTGTTTCTGTGAGCCCCCACTTCCCTACCACATGCTGCCACCTGTTTTCCAAAGGGAAGGTCATAGTCTCAGTCTTTCTAAGAGCAGGAAAGATTTTCTTTGCTATCAAAGTGATGCCTGCTGGGTGAGTGTGCTGCATGAGTTACACAGCCCTGTCACTTAGAGAGCTCAGTAAACTCATGTTCTCCTAATAATCCTGTCTCAGCAAATTCATGCAGCAGCATCCAGAAGATTTGGCTGCCATTTGTCGTTGCCTCCATGAGAGGGGGGAATGGAGACAACTGCTGTTGAGGATCTGAGTCCAATTTGCCACTGTATTACTCCAGTTTTAAACAAGTGTCTCTTCGTTGACTTCTTTGGAAGAAGATTCTTCTTCAGAGTTAAAATATCTCAGTAACCTTACGTTAGTGAAAATCTGAAGTAAAACAGTCCTGCTGTACTTCAGGGCACAGTGTTGCACTGGATTTTAGGCTCTTTGTCCAATGAGACTTCATACGAGCAAACTTCTCAGCAAATTCACATCTGAACATGCTAAGCACTTTGAAAATCTTCATGCTGTGCAATGGACTGGACATGTAGGAGCACTTGGGTTCATCTTCATACCGTTTCCATCACTTTTATCACTTCCTAGAAACCCTACCTGAGATGAAGGCTCTGTTTGAGTGATAATATTTGCCATGTGTGAGTGTACATTAGAAGATTTTCTGTTGCAGGGACCATACAGAGTGACTATTTAGGCGAGGCAGCACGTGACAAAAGACCTTGTGGTGCTGGAGGGCAGGGTAGTCTGGCAGTCGGGTGAGAGCACAGAAAGGAGAGTACGGCCTTTGCTGTGCAGCTCATTATACAGAATATTGTTGGCAAATGCACTAGTAATTTCAAGGAATAATGTAAGCAGGTGTATGTATCCACACACATATTTTGCTCCAAAACCTCAGGAACCATACATTTCTACCATTTCATTTCTAATCACAACTACTGCAAAAAAATGACCAGAGTATTGTGTGTTAAACAAACCTGATAATTAACTCAAAAACTGCTCATTTGTCACTGGGTACACTGCACATATCCAAAGGATCCAAAGCATTGCTTGAAAATGTTTGAGACAGAAAGTCCTACTACCTCTTGTACCCTTTGAAACAACTTTATGGGCCAATTTAATGTACTCTGTCACAGAAACGTGAAGCTGTGCTTTAGCAGTGCCAGCAGATTGCATTACCCTGCCTGACTGTACTGAAATCACACATTTCTCTCTGTCTGCAGTCCCAGAGGTCACAACTAAGGTCAGGAGAGAACAAAAGTGATGCTTCGTGATCCAGCGTTTAGACAGTTATCAACTCGTAAATCTTGATCAGACTGTAATGACAAAGCATGGGACAGTACAATCACACACACACACAGAGATATCTTCAGGTAGAAAAGGTAAAACTATGCATAAGACAAAGACAACTGTATTTAGCATGTGGCAAACCAGACATGCCTTTTTCAACTGTTTTTATTTTTCTACTTTCCACTCCTCATTTTCTGAATTTCTAGGCGGGGAATAGAAGACCGTGTCACCACTTCGAAGTATTTATAGCAGTTAGCTAAGGAGTAATGATCATAAGCAGAATCACTTAAAGAACAACATTGAAATTTTTTTCATACTGAAAATAAATGACTCATTCCTTTGTATTTGGCAGCTTGAAAAGGGACCTCTTTCCTTAATGACATTCCTCCTTTGCAGTGTGCTTATATTCATTTGCTGTTGTTCATTTGTTCATAGTACCAGTAATACTTGGCACTTACAGTCTGTACTTTTAATTCAAATACTTTATGAACACTGATTAATTAGACTGAACAGTATCCTTAGGAGGTTAGTGTTTATACCAGTTATTCAGATCAGAAAACTGAGAGGAGTTAAGTTTCTTGGAAAAAAAAGAGAAAAAAAAAGAAAGAAAAAAAAAAAAAAAGCCTGCTGCAAGTTAACAGGTGAATTCCAAAATTCGTAAAGGTTTTGTTCCCCCTTCTTGGTCAGCAGGACTGAGGTCAGCCTGACATGTACTATGCAAGATTTCTGCCATGCGAGACCAACCTGATTAAGAAAGAAACACCGGGAATTTTGGCCCTGAACTGGGTTTGCAACCTCATACTAAAATTAATCTGGCTCCAGGTCCTTCTCTGTTTCTTCAGCTCACATGAGTGTAAAATTTAAGCATTTGAAGTTGTAGCTGCTCCGCAGGACAATCCTTCCTCATCTGTTACGTCTGGTTCCATATATGTTTCTCTCAGCTCTTCCCCAAATAGACACTGTAGCCACTGAAAACATTCCGACCTTGCTTGCATTCATTCAACTTCCTTGTTAGGTGATTTGGTTTCTTCTTCCCTTCTAATTACTCCTCTTATGTTGGTGAAAGGTGTCAGCAAGGTAAGGACACTGCTGAATCAAATACGCTGTACTAGAAAAGTCCTCGGGAAGTCTCCTGTTAAACTTGCAAGGTAGCTTCTGTCTCTCTGGAAGAATCTGGAGCAGAAACATTTCCCTGAGAGTTTTCTCTAGCCTCCTTTTGCAGAGAGCCCTTCACACCTGTTCTTAGAGAGATGTACCAGTTTGAGGGTAATTCATTCAACAACTGTCAGATCTTTCCAACTGCTTTATAGCTTGTCCTCCCCAAGCATTCTTTCCGTAATCCCTATACCAAAGCTGAACCAAATGTGTGTTTATGTAAAACAGCCCGTGCTATATGCAGCCTGTGCTTTTTGCATGACCTTTAGTGTAAAATGCAATATGTCTGGTCTCAGTTATGTTATTCTGTCAACATGTTCCAGTTTGGGCTAAGCTGGAAGCAGCGCTCTGTACATCTGGCTCAGGAAGAGAGGACATCTGTGCAACTAGTCTAATAAACCAAAGCAATTCAATGAAATATTGTTCTAGTGTTAGGGAATGAAAAGAATTTTTGCATTGCAAAACACAACAAATGCTGACTTCTACCAATAAGAGTGACCTCCAGAAATCTGGGAGATAAATCAGCATGGAAGAAAGGCGAAGAGATGTTAAATGATGTTCTTATTTCAAATATAAACATCTTTCAAACACATAAATCATCTCGTTTGATTTAGAGTTATTTAGTTCACATGGAGTTAGGTAATGTCCTCCTTTTAAAAATATCACTTTGGAAATTTATGGATGAAAAGTGCTAATTCTATATTTTTAACTGCATTTTATAATTTCATTGTATTAATCCCTTTAGGACATAATGCTATCTATAAATCCTTCCTCTCTTCTACCCAGGATTTTGTGAAGAACACAATTGCTAATGCAGTCTAAATTAGACAAAGGAATTTGGTGAGGTCAGAATACTGTTGCTTGGAGGTTCCCATTTTATTTTCTTTGGCCATTTTTAAAAGGGCAGCACCTTACACTTATTCTAATATCAGCTCACAACTCTGAAGTAATTCATTCTGCAATTGCTTTTAGGTGCTTTAGAGTCTTGTCAGCCATTTTTATCCTTCTTTTCCAAGTACTCTCAAATAGTGAAAAAGTCCGAAGTGAAGTAAGCTATTGCCATTCTTTTTTAAATAAGAACTTCACTTCCAAAATCTATGAAGGGTCATGGACAACTGAGAAAAATCCCATTTTGCTCTTACGTACTGAATTTCATATTTTGCCTGACTTAAGGTGGAAAGAGCACGGTAGTGTCAGATTTCTCGTCCCATACTTCACATTCAATCTCCACTTAATATAATTATTGATCTTTCTCCTGGAGTTTCTCTACAAATCTCACCATCCATTCTGCCCATGTTGTTGTCCGCCCACTGATAAAATCCCAGGAGGGTAATATTGTTCATTTAGTTCACAATTTGATCCAAGAGCCCATCAGGCTGTTTTCCAGCTCTCCTACAGTTTGCTGTCAGTAAACTTGCCTGCTCCACAGCCACCTCGCTTGGTCTCCACCTCATCTATCACTATAAAAGCCCACACAGAGCTGAGTTCATCCTATTCATTACCTTTTGTAAAACTTCCATCTGTCCCACTCCCATTGATAACCTTTTTCCAAGGTGGGTGAAGAATAAAACCCAGTTTGATGAGCAGTGTCTGTAAGAGAGCAGGGGATAAAAAACATCTCCACTTATTAAACAGCCTCTGCAGTGGCTGCTTGTAGTTGCACTGAATAGGTGGCATCTCTAGAGAATTCCAGAAAACCAAATACAGTCAGTGGCAAGAAAACTGCAAACACAGTAATATTTGCAGAACTTCTTTTCTTAAAAGACACTAAAAGGCTCTAAAAGTTTCCTTCAGGCAATTTGATTCTAGTCCAAGGCCTTTGGAGAAAACAAATTCATCCATATATCTTGATGCGCTCTTGACTGTCCCAGGATATGGTTCTGATCCAAGGAAGCGTATCAGTCAGGGACAAGGCAACATCAGCGCTGGATCTCTGACAACATGTATTATGTTTGCTTATAGGAATTTAGGAAGGGGGTGGTGATGATGTTATACCATACAGCCCTAGTGTATAATCGATGAGTGCAGTAATGCAGAAGCAATAACGGTCCAGCAGACCAGGCACTTGATGAGGAATCAAGTACTCTTCCTCTGAGCCCCTCCAGATACCAGACATGGGATCCAGATAGGTCATTTTGTCTTTCTGTACATCCTTTTCCCAAAATATGCCTTGGTCTAAATTGTCTGTGAGGACAGGGACCTTGTGCATGTTCCCTAATGCGCAACTCTCCAGGATTAATGGTCTGGATGCTGAGAACCAAAGGGTGTCTTTACAGCAGACCCCAGAAGTCTCATAAAGAAACTAGTAACTTTTCTTTTTCTTAAAAGGGAAAAAAAGATTTTTCAGCTATAGAAGTACAAAAATGTATCCAACTGAAAAAAATGCAGGCAATTTTTCCTCCCTAAAATGTACTGGGTTTAAGTTCATAATTTTATTGGTTTTATTAATAACTTCCAGATGAGTCTTTGAACTTTAAAACTTCATTTCAGAATGAATTATATTGGCTGCCCTAGAAGTCTTCAGAAAAGCTCTAATGGAAGTAAAGACAAGGCCAAACTCACTCTAATTTTCCTAAATTCCAGGGAAATGTATATCTGAGCCTACACTTCCCACTCCAGAACCACTTCCTCTCCTGGCTCCAGAGAGTGGCCAGACCTTAAACATATCTGAACTTTGGCAGCATCTACAGGCAAAATGCTGCTTTGTTTCTAGTAAAAAATGTCACTGCACATTCCAAAAGCAACCAGAAAGCTACAACTCTTGCTGAGTATTTCATCCCAAATTATTTACCCCGAATGGGTCTGACTGCACTGAACAGAGGTTAGTAACGTGGTATGGCAATGAAGGTGAGGAACTCTCTGATGACAATAGTCAAGAAATGGCATGGTAAGACAGTATGATGCTGGCATTGTGCTTTAGCTGTGAGAACTGCAGAAACCCATGTGTAAATGTAGGCATGTCACAGTCTGCTTAAAAATCCTGAAAACATGCATAAGCTCTAATCCTGTTACTTTTCAAGCTGTTAATAAATACAAGACAGGAGCAAACTGGTCTCTACGTTTGTCAGAATATTTGCTGTCTGTTCCTCCTGCAGCACTAAGCCCCAGAAACCTTCCTACCACCTCGGATTTACCCTGATAAAATCTTCCACTTCCTTAAAATCGCTCGAAACAATCGCACTTTAGCATCATCTACTGGGAGAGACCGGCAACTGACTGGGAGGCTCAAGCAGGGTGAAAACGCTCCTGCTCGCATCTGTATGCCTGCTCTTGTTGCAGTGCTGCCAGCCTGACCCCAGCAACACAGGGAAAACAGTTCATTTTTTCCCCTCAGAAACTGCATTTTAAGGAATATAGTGAATGTTTCAGTGCTAGTGCAATAGAGACCAGAATAAGTACTCTCTACCTTGATGCTGCTTCATTATCAGGGCCTCCAAGTCACACCACCAGAAGTCAATAAGAAGCCAGGAGGACGGGAGCAGCTGATCTCACAGATCAGTCTGTGGTATTAATTTTGTCGAAGAAATCTGAGGTCAGTTGCAGTGGTGCTCAGCGCCACGGGGCCCGGGAGCTACACTGTCCGCAGTACACAATGTGCAAGACAATCTGAAATTCATGACGAGTTTGCACTTTTCACCAGCAGCATCAGCCACTCAAAGATCTCAAAGCACTGCGGACAGTAATCCTGCCTGGCAGTTAGGTATTATCCCTGTGTTGCAAACAAGGAAACAGAGACAGAGATTTAAGGGCAAGAATCCCAGCAGCGTTTAGATGCCTAACAGATTGACTCCAAGCTGACCAAATCACTTGAAACCAGTAGGACTCCATACCTAAACATCTTTAAAAATCCTGCCCAGGGAGATTTTTCCAAGGTTCACAGGACAAGGGTGTGAGAGAGACAGCATCCAGACCCTAGGAGTTGTGATCCTTTCAATCACTGGTCTGTGCTTTAACTTCATTTCCAAATCTCTGTAGAAGTCCTGACGTCAAACATACATGCCATAGCTACCAAACCCAGCATGTTTCACACCTGGGCATGAAGGGTGGATTCACCTCAGTTACATTTTACAGCCTAAAAACTAGATGTCTACTTTGAAAAAGCTATTAGGTTACCTTGGCAGTCAAAAAGGAGAGAGGGGCACTTCCAGGAATCAATTCATCTTGCCCACCACAGGATCACTCCCTTGGGGTACAACATGATCACCTGGCATTATCTCACCTTCTCCAGTTGAAGTTATCAGTTTAGAACAGGTGCATCTTTATTTTAATTATTACTTTTGACACCTACTCTTGTCTGCAGGCATCCATTACTGTCTTCCACACTGAGTTGCACCATCTCTGGTGGCTCAGTCCCCATGCTGGTGGGCCTGCAGGGATATCTTCTTCTACAAGCAGCAGACTTGGCTGTGCTGCAGGCCTGCAGCTCCAAGAGTAGCTCAAACCAGGCAGCCAGCTGCAAAACCTCAACCCCCGCAGATTGTTACAGCATTACAATTGATGCTATTCAGAAGAGCAGAGTAACAGTTATGGTAATATTCCACGTGTATCAAGAAAGAAAAAAAAAAGTATGTGTGCTTCGGAATTCAGTTGAGTGACCTTCTGACTAGAGATTAAATAAGTCGACTCATGAGATATCCATAATCAAGGCCAAGTCTTTTAGGTGTGGGGTCTAAAAGCTCTTACATGGCTTGATTTTTCAAGTTCCTCACAACAAGTGATCATTTTTAAAATTTCTGATTAAGATACCTTTAAAAATTATTTTGCTTCATTTTTTAAAAGGAACTTCTTTGCAGAGTTCCTGGGTAGTTTGTATTCCTTTTCCTGCCATCTGTCCTCTAGGTCTCTGCACATCACCCCCTAGCAGCACTGGAGGCCAGGTAGCAAAATTGTCATAAACGATATACTGGAGTTTCAGAAAGTTGACTAAAAATAAATGCTGAATATTTGAGAATATACAACTCATGTATTTTGGAAAATTGGTAAGCCTGCTTCCTGCAATTGGTTGCTGTGACTGTATATTTGGTACGCGTCTCACTTTAGGTACAGAAGAGCCTGCTGTTTCTCTCCGCTATGAATTTCCCTCAAACTGTGTTACTAACATAGTATAAATACCTAGGGCCTGCAGCTGTAAAACTCTGAGTCTGGACTTTCTTCACTACTAACACTCCCAACTTGGATCTGCCTTTAGCTCTTGACTCTCTAGGAAACAGGTTAATCAGTTACCACACCTGGAAATGCCGTGCCTCAAAAAGAAGTCACCAGCCACTTGGTTGACATCAGCCATAGATTGGCTTTCCCAAGGCAAAAGGAAAGGTGCTTTGCCCAGCTTCACATTTTGCCAGGAGTAGAGAGAGTCCCATTACAACTAACCCTGCAGGCCACCGACAGCCCCAGCCCTGCTGGGATGGGGTGGCTGTGTGTGGAGAGGTGGCTCTGGGCAAGAGGGCTGCTCCAAGGGTGGATGGGCAGAGCAGACCCCTGCCTCTCCGCCTGCATAGCTACGCATGCAGATTCCTCTCCCAAGATACTTTGGATTTTTTTGAGAAATATGTAAGGAATACTGCCCAGCTGTACACTGGCTCAGATTTGAAAGACACAGCCAACATTTTGCAGCTGTCAGTGGCTTCTGTGAAACGTGGTGGTGGGACTCCCACCCCACAAAACCCTGCTGCAGCTCTCCAAGAGGCTCAAAACCAATGAGGCACTGGGACTGACCCATCCTCCTCTATATAGCGAGCATCTCTACAGACCTGTTCCCTGTACAGATCCATTGGCTTTGTCTTCCCACTGACTGCTGTCTATATGATTACCAATAGAATTATTTTTTCAAGAAATATGACAGCACTCACTAGGTATCCTTCATTAGCTGGTGGGTACATTTCCTGTCCCTTCACAAAAGGAACTCGAGCACGTCCAACAGGTCAGAAATACTAAGCAGACACGAATTCCATTCAGATTGCCCATTTGGTACCTAAAATAGGGAAGTACAATTTAGCATAGAAGCTGAGAATGTCAATGAGCTGCTCAGCCCATTCACTGTCTGCTCTCTGGGGACCTCAGCTCCCAAGGCAGCACATGGAAAGGGGGGCTGCCTCAGGGGAAGGCAAAATAAGGAACAGATCCACTCGTGAAAATCTAAAATGTCTCCATTAAGAAATACCATGTGTCAGTTTGGCTCTGTAAATCATCTTTGTTCTTCATTAATCTGCCTCTGGGCTTGGGGGTTTGTAAGGACAAGGGTGGTCTTCTGTTCAGCGCCTGTTCTTGTAAGGCAGAAAACTGAAGCCTTCCCGGTGATGAGCTGCTACCTTGATCCCATTAAAGGCCTCCGTTGTATTTTGGTTATTTATATATATATACGAGCATCTCAGTCAGCCTTATCCCTTGAATGCCTGAAAACCCTTTGAGATTTATCTTTTAACCTCTCCCAGTTTCCTTTTCTGCAGTGTCTAACCAATGCTCTGACAACTTTGGGGCAGCCAAAAGCCAACACTGGAAAAAAAATCCCAAGGAAACAAGTCTGATTGCATGAGCAGACACTCAAACTACTTGTTTTCATCTCGTGGGGGTGTTTTAGGACTAACTTTAACGCTGTGCCTAAGTTTTTCCATGTGCAGAAAAGTCTCTTTTTGCAAAGGTCTGTGGAGATCTCTATTCTTAGTACTGTTATGCCAATATGTAATTAATTTGCTTAATTCTGCTGTACCATTCTGGAATATTTGGAGATTAAAATTTACACTTTTTGTGACTTTTTGTGACATCCATGACAATGGAGTCTTGGATGCAAATTTATTCCCAAGTTATTAATACATTAGATTTCATATGCTTCATACTACTGAAGATAAAACATATATCTGTCTGAGTACCAAGATGCCAAAATGTGTCTTACTGAGCAGCTAAAAAAAGAAAGGGTGACATGGCCAATGACAATTTAAATAGTTTTGACAGTGGCATGAGGCCTGATTTGTTACTTCCTGAAAGCGGATGGTGATTTTTGCTGTGCGCATTGGCTGGATTTGTATGTGCTTATTTACTTGACATCCACGCTAACACAGCGAGGATGCATAATGCTAATTTGCAAGTCAGTTTAGGTGTTGCTACTGCAAAGGGGCCAAACTGTGCTTACAGGGCTTACAGCATCTTAGTGTGCAAGACTTGCTGTGCACATTGGGAGAGCCCTGTGTGCTGCTCTCTGTGTGCTTGGCCAACTCCCCAAAACCTCAGCCAGCCTCCACTGAAGTCAACAGAGACACTCCCATTGACTTGGAACTGGATTAGGCCATCAGCTGCCATGGGAGAGGAACATGGCCAGGTCCACTGGCTCAGACTCACAGGCAGCAACAACTTTAGGATGTGAGGTAGATGGAAATAGCAGACTACAACTTCTTAACAAACATTTTAAATAACTAACCCAAAGTTAAGTGGTACCATATCCGTTTAGGGATAATGCTGGGCAACAGGTTAGGAGATGTGAACCATGAGTTCCAAAGGGCTTTGGCCTCTTGCCCAGCATTGAGGAGCCACAGACCCTCATCTATTCGTATATCAGCTCCCAGCTCCTGCTCAACAGTGGACCCCACCTGCTGGGGTCCTCATCAGAGCTCTTTAAAGCTCAACCCATAGAAAGTCATATTTTTTTCTTTATTTTTTTTTATTATGCTGTGAAAAAAATCACTTTGACTCTGATCAGACCCTGTCTGGTCTTCAGAGGAAGTCCTGCCCCAGGTCTTGCTACCATTTTAGTTGCTAGGTACTGCTGTGACTCACCTACAAGGGCTGGGCCACTGGTTGCTCTTGACACTTATGGTTCCAGCACCTAAATGAGCTGGCACACAGGTTAACCAGAATTTTTAAGTCCTCCAGCCTTCACCTCCCCCATCATTATTTCCTATTGATCTTTAAGAAAAAGAAGTGGCAGCACTTCATCTGGGGCATCTGGCCCTGCAAGTCTTAGCTGGAGGAACCAAATTCCTTTCCCCCAGCCACCACAGTGGGGTACCTTCTCTTCTAGCCTCTCCCACCAGCCTGTGCTACCAAGTTCAAAGTGTTACTGGTTTTATGCTTCCTTTGAGAGGCAGGGCAGAGGACACCCCTTCTGCTACAACCCACAAGACCTGGAAATAACACTGAAACAGTGGTGGGCTTTTAATCAACAGATCTGCTTTCTGAATTTCTTCTGCAGATCAGAAAATTACTGCATGATTCTAAACAGCAGGTTCAGTGCTCAGTATTAGCACCAAGTGCTGAGGAGGGGCAGATGCTGCCCCATGCCCTGGCACCATACCTGAGTGTGGCATGGTGAGACAACAGGTTTACGTGTCCTTCAAGGTTACTCAGTCACAGGAAACTCTCTACTGCCTAAGCTGGTGATGTACTTTAACTGTTCGCCAATAGTAAAACAATTACGTAGGAAGCTCAGCCTTGGCTTCAGTAGTTTGATCACATTTCCAAAGACAAACCTAACTGAATCTAATTCATCTCCACCCAGTCATGAAAACAGCTCTCAGAAGTGTACCTGCTTTCTCTCACTCCAGCCTGGGAGAAAGGCCATACCCCTCTACCAGCTCCAGGAGCCCACTCCTTACCATCCAAGGAGATTTTATTCTGTATAACTACATTTTATGGTAAACAAACCAAATCATCTCCACTACAAAACCAAGCCAAACAGTTTCAGCAGCTAGAACCTACTTTGTCCCTATGGAGAACTAGGAAAATTTACTTTTACATGGGTACACACATATTTAAAAAAAAAACTTTCTCAAACCCATGAGGTTTTATGGGAGTCTGGGCTTTGGAAGTTGGGGTTTACTTGATTTAATTTCCATATACTCAAACTACATTTCAAAGAATGCCAGTATTCTAGCTGCCTTGATCTACATCTTGTTTACCCAAAATCTGCACAGCATTTTTATGTATGTTATACACAGAAGCAACTGTACCAAAATAGATAAAATGACAAAAGTGCCCAACTCAAAATGACTGTAGCACAGTTCAGCTCCAAAAGGAACTGGGACATATTTCATTGCATTTACTTTTTTAAATGTTTGCCCCTCTTAATCCCAAGGTCTGGAGATGTGGAAATAATTTTAAGAGAAGCTTTTTTATTTATTCTTGATTTAGACTTGATGAAGTACCTTTAAGAACTGGTCTTATTTCTTGTCATTACTATTTTTGTTGTATCTCCAGCACGACAAGAAAATACTTGCCCAAAATACCAAAAAAGAAAAACCTCTTGAGAGAGCCTGCTCTTGCAAGATTTCCATCCCAATATTTACAGGCCCAGGAGGTCCAGATAAGCTTTGGATATGCATCAAAGCTCCTGGACGGTTATCCAAACCAAGCATGAGCCCTGAATCTTTTGAAGTTTGTCCATCACTAGTTATCACATCCAATTCCACCCCCTTCATAACAAGAATTACAGTCTCTGTCTTCAGGAAGTACTTATGCTCAGTGACTCTTGATTTTCCACAGAGGGATATGTAGAATTTCATTAATGTCTATACCAGGCTTTCAAAAGAAGTCACGCCCCTATAATTTTCCAGCATTTAAGTGTATTTTTCTTATTAAAAATCTGAAGCACAAACTGAGTTTATCCTTCCAACTATTACCTTAACAAAGTATCTACAGCTCTCCCTGACGCAAAGTCAAGAGTCTGTAGGTTCAGAGGTTCAGCAAGTTACAGACTTGACCTTTCACCATTGAGATCAATGCTCAAGTTCATCCTGCGCTCTCGAGTGAAATACAGTCAGCAGTTTCTACTCAGTCCCTGGTGAACAGTAGCTCACACAATAAAACTATCATACCTAATTCAGCTTTTGAGAGAAAGGCCTTGCATGCAGGCTGATTTATGGGTTAACCCAACAGAAGATACTCCCTATAGGTCAGGTGTGATGAGGTCATTGACAGGGCAATAGTGATGAAGTTTTTGACTGTAAATTCCCTATATTTCAAAAGCTATAACAGACAACTATAAACAATTTGGGTAAGGTTCTTTCATAACTCAAGAAAAATATTCTTGCTTTATGTACTGCATAAAGGATTGCCATTATCTCCTTTCCTTTTCCTTGTGTATGAAGTAAGGCTACCAGGACATATTTATTCTCCACGTTGACAGAAGTTACAGACTATCTTCTTAGTACTTTCGAGTTCATTTACAAAATTCAGTGGAGATAGCTTCAATTAGGGTCATCTGGTCATGTATCCCTTGATCCTTTGATCACCAAAGCAGAAATACCATGTTGGTAATCTCTGGGCTACCATTTGGGTTAATGAATCGGCTTGAGTTTAATTCTAGCCCAGATGTAATCTTTTATAGCTTAATGATTTGTTCTAACATGAACTCCACTTGAACATAAACAGTTTCTTTATTTAGAGTGAAAATTCTTTTTTATAACTTGTTTCTCTTCCTAATTAATTCTAGAGCAATTAAATCAAACCTTGATCTGTGGCAATCAAAATTAAATCATAGTATGGGTTAGGCTGCTAATATCGTCTTTGAGTTCATTATTATCAAGGCTAACTAATCAGCAAAGGAGGGAGAAACTGATGTAGCAAGGGTTACAGATCTGAGGACTTGTTCTCATTTTTAATAGCTGATCTGATTTAATGTATGATAATACTTGCACTTATTTAGTAACTGTTTTCCAAGGAGCTCAACATACTCTCCCAAAGTTAATTTATTCTCACAACACTGATGTGCAGGAGGTAAATATTATCTCCCAGGGACACAGAGAAGTTTTGGGACATAGAAGAGCTGTGGGCTGTGTGCAAAGTCACAGATTGGAGCCCAGATCTTAATTCCATTAACTAATCATTAGCTGGGGAGCTTCACTGTGAAGTCTGGTTATGATAAGAGAGGAACAGTACCTCATCCATAAGCTCTCACGAAGCACCCTGCTTAAAATGGACTGGTTGCCCATTGCATCCAGGCACTCCTCAGAGTTAAAAGCCGCCTCCATCACACCTCCTCAAAAGGACTTGCCATATAGCTCTGGCCTGCAGTTGCCAAGGGGGATTTGTGTTCCCAGAGGTAAAGAAAATTCATTTGTAAGTTGTTAACAAGATGGAGGCTGATGAATTTGACAGATGCCGTAGATCTTAGCTCTGCCTAAATAGTCTGGCCTGTTCACATTACCACATACCTTCTTTTTGAATTAGATCGATTTAAAGGACAATGAAAGGGACACTTTACAGCCCTGACTGTCCTCAAATTAAGGCACTGAGATCCCAGATGAGCCCCAGCTGAACCAGTTCTCTGCCTGGATCTCTGTATGTAAATATATTATCCCATGTTGTGGCAGATTAATTCTGACTGTGCAGGAAACTCCTGCCCATTTGGGTCATCTTTGTGTGGTACAGCAATTGTGTGCTAAGGACTGAATCATCCCAGTTCAACTCCAAACAAGGAAAACACAAGAAAGCATCACAATGTTGTTTGTACTCCAGTTCTATATTAGCTTGGAAAAAATTACAGCAGTGCCATTTTCAATTCAGTGTTATGCTGGAAAGGTTGCAAATTAATTAGAATTATGCCTTCTTTGTGCCAAGTGATAATTTACTGCAATTAATTATCAAAAGATCTACTGCTGTCAATTACGGTACTTGCTCTTTGGGGGGGAGAAGCTATTTACGTATAGCTAAATTCTGTAACAAAGTTCCATTTTACTTTTATTGTTTTCAATTAAACTACCATCATTTGCTTTCCCTCTGCCAAACACAATAAAGACTCGTTAAGAACTAATCATGCTACTGTGACCTTTTTTTTAATCCAAACACTAGCTAGACCTGCACTGAGTCAACACTCCTATTGTTACACCTGCAAATTGTACGTAGAGAGGAGCATACTTCAGAATTAATGAGCACAGCTGTGGTCTCTCTTACATTCAACACTTGTAAAATAGACCTCTTTAAAGTGCCATTATCACAATATTGATAGAGTTATTTATAGTACTGCAAACGTTCCCAGTCATAACAGAGTCCTTGTTATCCCCCACAGCAGTTCATGTTGTTGCCATCTCCTGGACTCATTCCACAGTTTGTGATAAGGCACCACGTGGACAGTCCTTCACAAATGAACTATAAAAGGCATTAGGAAAACTTCTACATAAGCAAGTTTTATAGCAGGGAATAGGTCAGGCTGTCAAGACGCAGCCTGCGTAAGACTTGTCATGTTCGTCTGCTATGCAGTTTCCCCTATTTTCTGGATGGGATGTGAAACAAAATTACAGGCAGTGCAAGCTGCAAATGATCTGGATGGTATTGTCCAAATTAGAGCTGCTTTTTGTAGTTACCAATACTGTTTTACCTTAGTTCAGTAAAACAGATGTAAGTTCAAACTCTTGGTGTCAGTCACTGAAAACAAATATCACAGGTGCCAATTTTGGTTGCTAAAAGAATACAAGCTTCTTGGGCTTCACAGCTTACGTGCAAACAGCTAAAGATTGTCCAAGGCAGAGGTTCTACTGTCAGCTGGAAGCTATTCGCCTTTTTCAGGTGTATTCCTACTCAGCTTGATCTCCTGACACATTACTGAGATATCAGCCAACGTGATCAAAATTAAGTCAGTAGGAGACTTAATCAGCTCAAGTTTTCCCAATCTCATAACTGCACCACCAAGTATTTATTTGTAATATTATTGTTATATTTCATATTATTCTATGGTTAAGTTTTGTCACACTTGGCTCTGTATCCCACTAAAGATCAGGAAACAGCTTTTGTGGGAATACATCCATAAGATCTCCAGAGCTGTCCTGTAGACCCAGCAAACAAGCAACTGGGAAATTCAGTGCAATTGCTATAGCCATATGAAGATTTCCATGTTAGGCAATCAGCCACACTTAATTTTTTTATGGGGGGGGGGGGGGCGGGGGGGAGGCAGAGAGTCACTTTTGTAGGTGAGTTACAAAGTTACATCCTTGTGAGAGCTTCAGAGGTCACAGATCTGGGGTGAGCACAGCCACTTACAGGGATGGCTATTCCCCATCCAGCTCACGCAGGCAGCTGAGGAACAAGACTGAGGCAAGCCTTGGACCTTGCAGCCACTGCCACCAACACTTTTACTCCCTCTTTCTGGTTGCAATGCTTTACTTCTCTTGTTATAGGGCAGGAAATAACTTTGTTTCTGATCCCTTATCTGAGGCAAATCATTTTGTCGTAATTCAGCCTTGATTTTGGAAAGAATTGCAGAAAACCTACAAGCCCCCAGAGAGTAAAAACTCAACAAACACTTTGCTGTTTATGAATTATTTCCCCAGATCCATCTGTTTCATATCTTTAATGCTTAATGGCTGAAAGGTCAGATCGAAAATAACCTAATAATCTGTTTTCCCTCTGAATTTAAGAGAATACTTTCACTGCACAGGACAGCTCAGAGCAATGTTTCTCTCACAGGTGTTGCTGGTTCAGATCTCCCTTCAGGCAAGTAGGCTTGTGTAGTGATTCCCAGCTGAGGGCTATTTGGTTTACCTGAAGTTATTTGTCAGCTGCTCCTGCACCTCTGGGGAAGGGGAGAAGTGAACTTCTGCTCTCTTTGAGGCAAATGTGGAGCTAGGATAGGTGCTTTAGCACAGGGTTTTAAATCCCCAGATTTCCCTTGCTTGGCATGTATCAAGCTAGGCTTCTCAGTGAGGATTTGGATATATACATACTCTGTTTGTAAGGGTTCTGGCAATTTTCTGATTATTGCAAAAAAAACTTATCTCTAGAAGCTTCTGACTTTTTCATTGCTGGTTTTTTGTTTTGGTTTTTTTTTTTTTTACTTCTGAAGAATTTCTGTTCCCAGGTTTGCTTATGTCTGTGGCTTGTACCTATGTGTATTCTTACCATAACTTGGAGCAGCTCTAATTTTGTCAGTATATTTATCCTCAGCTATATCAGTGCAGTAGAAGAAAGCTCAAGAGGCAAAAGGGGTGGGGAGTGGGGGAATCAAAACCTTCCAGTTACTTTGAGATTTGGAAGAGTCTTCACATTTTGAGTAACTTTTCAGGATTTTGGAAATGTTTCTATTTCTCAACAAGAGAAAAGAAAGAGCCTGTGTAGTTATTGAGATAAGGAGTTTTGTGGAAGTGAATGAGACAAGACTGGTAACTAGGCCTGTCACCTGGGACCCTGTGCTGCCATTTCCCTCTGAGTAAGTGACCTTGTTAATAAGAAAATGGCTCTTCTAGAACAGTGCTCTTCTATAAGGAAAAGCTAGAGCTGGGATGAAGCAAGAGATAGGGAGTAGTATATTGCTTTTTGTTTCCATAAACTTACTGAGGAATGGCACGCAACTTCAGTGTACATGTGATTAAACTAATCTAGTTAAAATCAGAAAAGGATTTCTCATAATTCAATTGGAGTTGTTTTTAATGTTTGGACTTTGGTCAAGGACAGCTTTATTGATTGAATTTAATTGCATATATTTTCCTGTCCATTTATTGAAGCCCATTTTTCAAGTTACTTGAGAGGCTGCTAACATTTCAGAAAGGGGATATGCCAAAGCATTGCTTTAATTCATTATCTTTTGGACATACAGTAGTTGCTGCTTGGCCCAAATTAAATCTGTTAGAGAATGTGATAGCATAATTACTTACAGGTATCCAAAACTGCTTTTAACTGAATTCTCTAGGAGGTTATGCATAAGATTTGTCTTGCCCTTACATTGGATGCAAATGTCTGGGATTTCAATGATAAATATTTCATCAACTGAGGATGGATTTTTCTTGTTTCCGTATGTTGCTGACAGACTAAAATTCTTGTGAGGTCTTTATTTTTCCTTAATATATTAAAAAAAAAAAGTCTTTTTTACAAATTAGCTCAGTAACTCTTTCAAAATGTGTACACGCTGTGACCCTTGAGGTAAAGAGAAAACCGTCTACAATTCTGATTTGCTTATTTTCTTTCAAGCCGTGCTCAACCCTCAAAGACTTTCTAGACAAAACTGCACATTAGCTAGATTGCTTCACACCGTGTTCCAATGACGTGAAGTCTGTGATCCTCCAAAAGTTATGTCAGCCTGCTTCCGAATGTAGAGAAGGGCTAGATGTTCCCAACCTGGAAAGACCTATGGGCTGGAAAACGCTGTGAGAAAGGCAGCAGCCACGTTGCACTGCAAACCCCATACCACAGCCCTACCATTTTGCTGAACCAGAGCTGTAGAGGGGGTGCTGCTCCTGTAAGTTCTGTCTCTGCTTTCCTGCCTATTTTCTATGGTCTTTTGCTCCCAATCACAGCTTCCTGCCTTCAAGAAGTTCTCAGTTTAGCAAAGAAATTGTATATGTGCTTATCTTTAGGGATGCAGGAGCTTCTGCTGGCAGTTGTGGACCCATCTGAAAGTTGGGCTCAGCTCCCTGGCTCTGCACTGAAACTAATTGGCATCATGTTGTCTGTGAAAACTACAAGTAGCGATAGTTGCAGCTGTTAAGATTGTATCTATCAATAATAAGCCTAAGTATAAAATGTGATTCTATTTATAACAACTCTGGCATACAGTGCCTTTTCAGGTACCTGATTACTTAGTAGGGAGATATGTAAGGCCAGAGTCGGTTTGGTTTCAAAAACTGCAAATCAGACATGGTCCAGACTGACTTACTAATCCTTTTTTATTTAAGAAAGCATAATGCTTCCTTGGAGTGAGAGGAGGTTCCCACAAAGAGCCCAGGTTTTATCCTTTGTTTACATTAGCTCAGTGGTTAACAAGTGCAAGCTGAAATACCTGACAGCTATAATATCTCTCCCCTCCTGGCCCCCAAAACACCTGACATTTAAATGTTGCCTGATTCACAAAAGTTTCACTCAGGAATCCTGTGATTGTATCTGATAAAAGGCACAAGGAATTCCTTTCACAAGGAACTGAACCACAGATGGTTATGTGATTTGAGGGCCACTGAACATCGGCAGTTTTACCAACTGAATCAGAATTACAGAAACACCTGCATGACTGCATCTGCAGACTCAGCTAAATTATGCTTCCATCCAGCCACATGATATCTAATGTGTAATTCTTCTGCATTTTAATCAAATGCATTGTAATGTCAGTACAAAATTTTAATATGAATGCACCTTAATGTAGGAGTAACTAATAGCTGCCATCCATTAGTATCAGCTAAGAGACATACTTCCTACTAGACAACAGGGGCACGGTTATTTTAACTCATTACCTGCTTTGTAAATGACATTTAATTGCAGATGAAGAGGGAATGTTCACAGTACACGGCTGGGAATGCAAGACTGAGCACCCGAAAGCTAGGAAATGTTTGAAACAGTATTGTAGAGTGGTGTTCATAAACCCCTTGCGTGGTGAGACAAGCTTTGTGCGCTCTGCCCAAACAGTACCTGTTCCCTATAAAACCTGCACTGAGTTTAGCAACTTAATGCTAGAAAATTGTTGCTGAGCATGTGCAAACTCTGAGTTTGTAAAGGCTTTTCAGATGTGATGGATTTTTGAGGCTACTGTAAAGCATTTCTTAAGAAACAGATGATGTAGGCCAGTCTCCTAGGTGTGCTTTCAAACCAGAATGTCATCAGAGCTTTTCAAGCACTAACTACTAGAATGGTAACACTGAAACTTGGGGGTTTTAGCACTTTTCTTAGGGATAGATGAATTAGTTTGGAGAAAAGTTTTTCAGAAAGAAATTAGCCTGACAAAACCAGGAATTTTGGAAAATGTCCACCAACGGCTAATACCTGATAGTTACAAGCACCGAAAATCAACCTTTAAACCAGCAAGCACTGGTCAACCTTGGGCGATGGATAACACCTTAAGTTACTGCTTGCTGAAATTGCTGAATGCGTCATTTGGCTCTGTCCTGAGATGTGCCTCCAGTTTAGCCTTCAGAAGTGTGTCCCAGTGCCCACAGGACTGAATTCAAGACTTCTTCCTTGGTATGAGGTTCTGCCCACAATGTAGCTGATAGGATTGGGGCCAGATCTTCTGGAGAACAGATATTGTCACATCATGGTACTCTGTTATTGGCTTATTCATGCTTCTAGTACCATTAGGGAAAGCCTGAAAGCATGGAGTAAGGTAGAAAGTGAAGATTTAGACTAAGTATATTAATTCCTGAAAAGCTGGGTATCGAAACACAGTGCTTCCTGCCCATGTTTGACTTTAGTTCATTGGTCCCTTAGTGCACCCAGAATTATAGCTCAGTAAACATCTCCAAGATCATACATTTAAAAAAACCCAAACGTTCGTCCAAAATCTCAAAGTGTGGCTTAAAGGCAGAAAATTTCCTAGCAGAAAAGAGACTGAGAAAACACATCTTGACTTGGTCATTTCCCCTTTCATATGTGGACACGTTCATTACAAATTACACTGAAATCAGTAATTATTTTCATATGGCTAGTAAATAATAACGATTCAACATTTGCATGTCCCTGACTTGCAGTGGAGTGGGATTACAGATGGTACAGGAGGCATCAGTTCTACAAAACATCTTGAAGAATTCAACTTCATGATGGAAATTGTTCTGTCATCACTTAACTTATATGCACGTGAATACCAGCATAGTGGGGAGCCCACACTTAGGAGAACCACCAAAGATGATAAAAACAGGTACACAGAAATAAAATGTGAACGCTTGTAGTTACGTTAGCTTTCCATTTGTTTTCATAAGTACTGAATGTTAAAGCTCTAACCATTCTGCCTAGAAGGAGCCACAGGCAGAACCCAAACATCCAAGTCCCAATTCATCCCTTAAAAAAACCCTGCCTTCCTTCAGTGGAGAGGCTTAACTATACTGTTGCATGGCAAACGGAAGGGAATACACAGAATAAAGGTACTTTATGTAATAACCTTGGATTCCAGTTCATGTCTATGAAGTATTTATGCTGAGCCTGCAAACCCCACCAAGCAGCTCCCATATGAAAGAATGAGAAGGAAAGTGAGGTTGCATTTGGTGGTCCTGTTAAGCGCAGTGATTTCTAATAACAGCAATGTTTTCTGTTAGTGATCTGGATCAACATCAAAAAAAACCCACCATCTAGTCAAGTGCCCAGCAAGGGGTCTATTCTCATGTCCATGCTCATATGTTAAGTCCCATTGACAAGCATTAGTGGGAACTGCATGCACATATGGGTACGTGAATAGCCCCAATGGGAGCTGCATAAAGTAGTGTTTGACTATACAGAGATCACTTCACTCACCAAGATAAAATAATCTTGGGGGAGAGGCCTTAAAGAATGATGTGATGAAACCAAATAATTTACAGAAAATGATAAATAATGGAAATAAAAATGAAGCAACAAAATAAAAACAGCATTACAGTCTATTCTTTGAACTAAACAGTAAATGAGAATTAGCTTTTAGAAATTAATCCTGGCCAAAATTTACAAAAAGAGCTCATAATTCTGAGTTCTCTAATTTTTAGAGCCTCTTTGTCTTACTATTACTCTGTATTCTAAATAGAAATGAGAGACACAGCAAAAAGATCTTACTGACAAGCCATGAGTTAAGAAAAGCACTGCTAAGTATTGCTCTGCTGAAGAACATGGTACATGAAATAGTGGCAGCTCTGCAGTAGGTCAGTGATAATGATACTCCTGAGGCTACGCAACACCAACAGCCACCCTATAAATGTCAAAGCCTTGCAGAAACTCCCTGAGAAAGGTTTCCTGCTACCTGAAAAGCTTCCAGCAGCCAATCTGCTGGACAACAAAAATCTCTAAAGAGTTTGTTCTCTTTCTGCAGGCAACCTTCAGGTTTTTCCCTGAAGCCACTGCCTAGTCCAGAATCCCATCGTGATTTGGAGAACTGTTCTTACTTATATAGCTGAAACAACCAAAGCTTTCCTGACAGCCGCACATGAATAGGTGCGATGAGTAATGAAATCATCAATTAACAGAGCAGACAGCAATCACTGCTGGAGAGTTTTAGGACAGTGATAAGTGCCCATATTAAGAACCTAAACTGGCGGGATATGGAGTGGATGATAAGAAAATAGCACACATAAATTAGATCTAATTGTTATCAAGATCACAGGTTTCCTTACCTTGTCCTGGTGCCCGTAGTGGAATTCAGCTACCTGAATTATAAGTTATTGCAAAGTCCTGTGTATCTGTGTGTCTCACTGGCTTCAGACCTAGGTCCAGACTGCTCCAGCAACACTGCTTTGGAACATCCTGAGGTCATATCCATATGACTGATAGTGAAAGGTCTTCTCTTACAAGGTGTCCTTTCCCAGTGGTCCTTTAGACCAACAGCCAACCTATCAATCATGGTAAACCAAAATGTGTTGGGTCACTGCTGGCCAAAGCATTTGAGAAAACAAAGACACCATGTTCCAGCTGAGACACTTGCAAGTAATTACACATGGTGATGGCAGTGTGTGAAAGAACTATTTGAGAACTGATGCTAAGAGAGGTGCCTTTCTTTTTTTGTATAGACTGAACTATTTTCTGATCTCTAAGTGCCTTAGGGTCTCAGAAATCAAAGGCAAATTAGGCAAGGTAAAGAAAATCAGTCACCAGGTGTTCATCTGGAAAAGTGATAGAACTCCAGTGATTTTCACCAGTTCTGGGAGCTGATTCCCCTTCCCAGATGATACTGGATTTTATAAGGCAACTTTATCAGGCTAGTGGAAGAGGACAACTGCTCCACAGAGAACAGAATCTGGAGACCCACTCTTCCCGGAGTGTCTTCTCTACCTAAAACCAGATCTTTCAATCTCCCTCTGATGTTTTTGGATATCTGGACACATGTGATGCATAACAAAGACAGGCATGCGGTTTTAGGAGCAGCTAAAATGTGCTGGCTGACCCTTTCCTGAAAACCTCCTGAAGAGGAGAGATGAGAAGATGACTCCTCCTCTGACAAGTACCAGAGGACTGCAGCCAGGTAGGAGAACTCTGAGTTACGTTCATGTTTAGTGAATATTTATTACATTAGCACTATTTGAATGTTACTGAACACTGGTTAGAAAAGGAATGATGGAGACAGATTCGATTTAAGTAATATTTGTTACTAAAACTCAAAACGCATGCTGTTTTCAGTATTGAATTCTGTTTTGATAAAATCCATGATCAGAAATTGTTTTTACTCTACATGTACATTGATACATTAAGTATCTAGAAATCCTAAGAAGAAAATAATGTTGCAAACAGCAGTAAAGAGATATGACAACATATTTTCTCTTGTGTTCTAGATTTCCACTTCTGGAAGACAACCCACCCCCATCAGACTTCTTCCTATCGAAAGAAAAGAGGAAGACCAATATATGTTCACAGATTGAGAAATAAGTCACCTTCACATTGTACCACCACATCCTGGATCTGTTATTTTAAAGATAAAGAAGTTCCTCAGAGTACATCCATCTCAGCAAATCATTTCAGCTTGTGTTTCATTTCAAGCTGCTCAGTTGATCAGTGGGACAATTTCTTGCTCAGAGTTGATTACCAACATCACTGCAAGCCCAAAAGGCAGGTCGTCAGCCACTGGATCCACCTCTGACCAGACTATCTAGCTGTCCAGGCTTTTCTGTCACTGACAATTTTGATGTCCCCCAAACTTTTGGCATTTATCAATTAATAATGCTGCTCAGTGTCTTTTTTGTTTCGGCTTGTTATTGAGTTATCAGTGTCTCTTCTATGGACAAGTTGTGGTAGTTACAGTGCAGATACATAGACTGAAATACCCTCAATGACATTCTTCACTTATATATATGGCAGATGAATAAAATGCATGCATTTCATAGAGGTTTGTATTGAAATTGTGCTGAAGAACAGTGCTCTTGGGGAAACCACCAGGACCACCTGGAAGCACATTTACCTTGCAGTTGGTGGAGTGTGTGAGAGAAGGCCAGACCCTAGGCTGTAAACCCCAGACAGCTACAGAGTGAGAGACTGCCTCCAGTCAGTAATTAGGAGATGGATACACACACACACAAAAAAAAAAAAAAAAAAAGGGCCATCCCTTCAGCATCACACGAAGCATTGTGAGCTCTACTGGATGGAGTTACTTTGCAGAGTTTGACTCAATCACCTGAGCTAAGATTTTACAGAGGATGCTTAGTATAGGCTGAAAATGTTACAACCAACGAGAATAGCATCTTCCTGGAGCATCCTTCTTTAAGGAAAAAAAGCCTGATCCTCACCAGCTGTACATGCCAGTGTTGCTCCCACAGAGGAAGAGCTGCCGTTCTGCAGTAGGTGTGGTTGGAAAGACGACAGGGAGCGGTAGGGGAGACCTGGTTACATCCACATCCATCGTAAAATTAGTAACAACACAGACACCTGATATTTACGTTTCACAGGCTAATAAATATGTCTAAGAGCAGAAGGGATTATGCTGAGCCTTTACTCTGACCTCCTGCACAGAACCAGTTTATGCTATTTGATTTTACAGACTTTAGCTCCCACCTCTCATCAGCGGCTAGCAGGTCATTTGGGTAGGCTGAACTGCGCTTTGTCTGAACTTAGATGGGAGACCCCTGAGAACGTGCTAGAGCTGAAGGAAATGGGATGAGGTCCCTGCTTTCTCTTCCTTCTGCATTACACCAAGCTGCAATTGGAGGCACCGTGTGTTGGTACTGTAGTCTGGAAACTGTTTCTGTTTGTTCATGGGTTTGACAGTTGTTGAATTTTTTGGAGGACTGAGAGAAGAACAGGTTTGTAGAATGCGAGTAACACGTAGGATATGCATCTGGGAACTGCTGTGGTGGGTACATATGCCCACAGAGGAAATAAGCTGTGTGAGCAGCAGAACAAGTGATTGCCGGCGTTTCTTATGGGAATCGATAGCTGAGGCAGGAGTGCTTCAGCAAAAGGGGCTTGGGGTGAAGTTTCAGCCTAGCATTCTGCCTGTGACCCACTCTGATCCAGGACGGTCTTATTCATACTGTGAATAAAACAGACTTCCAAGTAGAAGATGCCCAGAGCCGGGGTCACTGCTTCCCCTTTACCAGAAAGCAGAGGCACAGGGCTCGGAGGAACCAGCTGTTTCGTGCCAGGAGGCAGGCAAGGGGTGACAGGGGCTGCCTTTTGGTGGGTTTGTGTATAGCTCCATCGGCACATAAGCTTTGTTTCTATCTTTTAAAATAATACATTATTAGAGATGTATGAATGTGATATCTGCACACCTGGCCTGGGTCTGGAGAGCCCATGAAATGTGTTAGACTTGTTATTACTTGATTATTCCTTTGCACAGGTGTACGTTCCCGCTCCCAAATGCTTATGAAACGTCTCTGCTGATGTATATAGACTCACAGTGTTGAAGGCTAGAGAAAGCCCCTTGATATATGACAACTCATCATGTGCCACTGCCCCTGCATTAAATGTGTTAGCTTGTTTTTGATTACAGCAGGTCTTCTGGTCTTGCTTTGAAAATAAAAAAATTTTAAAAAAAATAGAAAGAAAGAAAAAGACAGTATATACTCTATGCCTTGAAAGTTAGTTTTCAGCCACTCTTGCTGTTAAAAAACACCCCTGAATTCTCACTTGAGTTTATTTGACTTCAACTTGCAGTTATCCATTTTTCTCTGAAAGATTAAAAATACCATCGGTATCCAGCAGATACTTCCAGACACATCTCATAGATACATAAACGCTTACACAATATACTCTTGTCACGTCTCAGTCTTCTTTCCAGTAAGCTAGGCAGATTGAGTGCTTTAAATCTTTCACTGTTAAGCACTTTCTTCAGCCCTGAAATCCTCTCTGTGATTCTTTTCTGCACCCTCTCTAGTTTTCCAACAATCTTTTAAAAGTGCGAGCACCAGGAACCACATAATCTTACGCTGTCTGTATTAAAACCAATTCTCTTTGAATGGGCTCACCTCATCAAGCAACTGAGATCATTTGGAGTGTCGTTCTCATCATTGTCTGTCACTCCACCAATGTTCCTGTCACCCTCAGATTTATCAGCTGTGAATTTAGTGTTTACAGCCAAACCATTGAGGAAAACATTGACTAGGATCTGACCCGATGCTGATCCTGGTAAAACTCTCCCATTTGATAAGGCTTCCTGATTCAAAGCTACTTTTTAACAGGCTGTTAGCCAATTCCTAATCTAATTAGTGCATGCTCTATTGATATTTCTAATGTTTTTTGATCAGAATATCACACAGTGTTAATTCTAATCTCCATAAAAAATGAATATCACATCTCTTCATTGACCTTTATCATTCAGTCTTTACCTTCATCATATTATTTGATGCGCCTCATCAAAGAAAGAAATTGTGTTTGTCTGATAAGGCTTATTTCTCCTAAAACTGTATTTAACATCATTAATTATATTTCTATTCTTCATCATTTCAATCCCATGGCAGCTTTTCCAATATACTGTAACAGCTCATGATGTGTGAGAGGCCTGTTTTTGAGGTCTGTACATGTGTTATCAACCCAATCAAAACAATTCTTACACCCACTCTTCGAAAAGTGAGACGTTTCATTGTAGTGGCTTGCTGCTTACTTATGTATCATCTGGTAATTAAAACTGACTACTTGCCACGCTGCTTTAAGTGTAACCTGTGAAAGAACTCCAGCAGTATGTCTGTTCAGTCTAGTCCTGGCCAGTTTTCCAAGTGTTTCCCAGTGACCACTGGTACAAAAACCGTTACAACCCTGGACTTCCAGGGAGAGCTACATGCTTCCTGAAGCATGCCTTAGAAGAACACCATGAAAGGGACGATGATGAAATATCAGCTATCATGTAACTATCTATAAATGTTAGATTTCTACAAAGTGATTCCACTGAATTGTAATTAAGGGTTTGAAAGTCGAATGATTTTAAGTGCTAGTTTTAATTACCGCTTGGTGAACTTTAGTGTGTTAGGATTGTCACAACTTTCCTTTAGAATTAGTGTCAAGCCAGGCAATACAGTGGGAAATTATTAACTCATACTTTGGTTCAGCAATTATCTGCATTACAAGGTTTATGCAATTAGCTGTTTAAGATGTCATTATATTTTGCCATCTGGTACACAGGAGTTTATGCATATGAACAGGCACGTGTTGAAGTGATTTTCACTATATGACTCTTGATCTCAACCCAAATCATCACTATAATGAGTGGAAGACACAGTGTACAGTACATTAGTGGCAGGTGCATACTATCAACTTCATTTTAATAGAAGACTTTCATGTTTCCATTTTTAAAGTATTCCGCACAAGTGCTGAAAAATTAATTGCTCGTTTGCAATTTAGCAAAAACTGAGGACATGTTATTGCTAAATGCTAAGGAACATCAGTTTTCAGAAAAGTGGCCACTAATTTAAGTTCTTTCCATCTGTAACTTCAGGCCAATTTCTGCTCCAGACAATAAGAAAGTCTCACTGAAGTTCAGCTTAAAATGTTCTCTCATTTCATGGTGAGCATGCTGAATTACCTTTGATAGTCTCACAGCACTGAAAGCCTCCTGAAGCTATTGCAGAGCAAGTTGCAAGGATGCCTTAAAACCCACCTGTGGTATGGTCCCTGGGCAACAACCTACAGTGTCTCAGGTTTTTGCCACGGTGCACAGTACCATGACCTGCATCCTTGGTCTTACCTCAGTCCATCTAATGTCACCTTTGCCCATTGGCTCACGTTTGACACGCAGATTTTAAATCTGGGGAGAAAAGGTGTTGCTGTCAGCAGCCTACCACAAGGAAATCCTAGCTTGCAGACGGTACAAAATGTAAATATCAATAATGACAGCGCTGCATACTTAGATAATACCTGGTATTTGTGACACATGCTGCATCTGGTGTTCTAAAAATATTCACAGTCTTTAATTAATTAAATTGCATGCAGCTATTAACCTCATTTGACACAAGGAAACCGGTCTCTGGAACTGTAAGAGACCTCCTCGGTCACAGGAAGGCTGTGCAGAGACTGCGAGCGAGCCATCGGTGGGGACCATTCACTGAACTGCAGTGCAGACTGCTAAAACCCCACTGTAACTGCAGCACTGGCATTTAGCTGTAAAAGTAGGTGCAACAGTTTGGTGCAGGACAAGGCTTTGGCATCAGGGAATGGACAGGATAGCTCCTGCTGCCTCCTCCTTTGAGCCGGGCTAAGTGCTAAATGCAGGACTGCTCGCGAGACAACACAAATTGTGTGGGTCTGCTGGCAAATCACATTTCTTAGGAACATTTATTGTTTTGTATTCTGGTATTACGCTCTGGATACTCCCCACGTCTTGGGGCAGCGGTGGCTGTCTCAGAGGGGGAGAAGGCACCGTTCCCAGCTGGAAGCGAGGGACCGTGCTGCATCTCCGTGTGCAGCCGCTGCGACTTCATTATTGAATTACATTAACAGGCCGCCCTCTAGTGTCATATTTTATTACATGGGTAAAAAAAAAAAATGGGCCGGGTGGGTGAAAATTTGTGTTTTCTCTTAGCAAACACCAGCAAGTGAGTCACCCACAGAAGCAGCCACAAAACATTTCTATGGAGCACGCTGGGAAGTTCTTTCTCAGGCTACAATCCCCGAAATTTGGTGTAAAAGGGGTTTTCTACTGAGGTTCAGGAAGCTGATCCCGGGAGGCCCAAGACAAATACCACTCAAATCCATGCATGCACAGGCTGAGGTGCAGAATTTACCTGCTCTCTAAAATCAGCATTAACATTTCTGTGGGTGGTTATATCAACACCATGATATATACATGCATCTATACCTCTAACGTGAAGTGCTTCATCCTCTTGTACGTCCATCAATGTCATTGAGGGAAATACAGGAAACATCCTTCACAGCAACACCCCCAGTGCACACAGATCGTTTTGCTCAGGCTAAAGACAAAAAGGTGATATACATAAGGCAATGGGCAGTGATTATTGAGGAGTCTGCAATATTTCAGGGCTAAAACTAGAAAATACTAACAATGAACAACCAGATGAATACTTTTTTGCTCTGAACCTTCACTGGCACTAGCGGTCATGCTATATAAACTCTTTAGAGCTGCCCTTACTGGGATGGTTAGGCAGGGGGAAGCGGGACGAAGCACAACCACCTCCTCAGCAGCCCAGGCCAAGCCAACAGCTGGTGTAAATTAGCATGTGAAGGCAGTGCAAGTCCATCCATTTACACCAGCCGGAGACCAGCCCTTGCGTATTAATGTTCCCTGACACTGAAGCCACCTGCCTATCTTCCATTTTACTGAGCATATTTTGTTTCCTATGGGAGACCTGCTCGGTCGCACGAAAAGCATACTTTCCTTTAGGTAAATAAAGGAAAGAACCTGGGTTGCAGCGCACCAGGACCCCCCTGGTCCCCACCGACCGGCTGGCGACCGGGGTCTGCGCCTCAGGGCTGCCTCTGAGGGGGACACTGGTGGTGTCCCTGGAAGAGCTGGGATGGGGGAAACAAGCCCTTGGTTTTCCACAGGGAGCGCGGCCTCTGCCTCCTCCCTCCTCCCCCCAAAACCCTCTGTAATGACGGAGGTAAGGAGGAAGCCGGAGGAAGGAGCCGGGGACACCCAGCCCTCCCCTTCCCAGCCGCAGATGGCGGGACCGGGAAGGCCTGGCTCTGCCAACCTCAGACCCACGCACCGCGGCTGGCAGAAACCGCGGGCGAGGCGAGGGTGCAGCCGCTCAAAGTCACGTCTCTCCCTGAGGTTTAACCGGGATTATTTCCCCGGGTTTGCAAAATATGCAAACCGGCCACCTGGGCCCAACCGTGCCCGCCGCCGCCACAGACGCGAGGGGCCGTCGCCGCGGGGCTGCAGCCCCCTCCTGCCGCCTCAGCCGCCCGCCGCCTCCTCACGGCCGAGCCTGACCCGCCGGCAGGGGGCGCTGCGCCGCCCGGCCTTGAGGAGGCGACGAGGGCGGGAGAGCGGGGCGGGGCGGGGGCGGGGCGGGCGGGGCGGGCGGCGCCTTCGCGCCTCCAGGGGGCGCCGCCGGGCTCTGGCGGGAAGCGCGCGGGGCGCGCAGGGCGCGCGGGGAGGCCGGCCTGGCGGGCACGTGCGGGCGGCGTGCGCACGGGCGGGGGACGCGGGCCTTGCACACCCATGTGCGCGAGGGCAGGCACCCACGTGCGTGCGCAGGCCTGTGCATGCACGTGCCCCTGCACCTGTCCGTGCATGCACTGCTCATGCATGCATACACATGTGTGTTTGCATGCACGTGCAGATGTGACACGTGTGGATGCGTGCACGTACATGTGTATGTGTGCACAGGCCCAACATGTGCACAGACACATGTGTGCATCCAGCAGGACAAGGCTGGGAGGTGCTGCACCCCCTGGCTTGGGGCTTGCTAGGGGGCCGGGTGCTGTGTGGGGCTGATTGGTATATGGGGCCAGCTGGCATATGTGACTGGGTGCTATATGGGGCTGGTTGGTGTATGGGGCCAGTCTGTATATGGGGCTGGGTGGTATATGGGGGCATGTGCTATATGGGGCTGGTTATATATATGGTGGGGTGGTATATGGGGCCAGGTGCTATATGGAACCAGACAGCATATGGGGCCAGCTGGTATATGTGGCCAGGTGCTATATGGAGCCGAGTGCTCTGTGGGGCTAGTTAGTATATGCAGTGGGGTGCTATATGGAACCAGATGGCATATGTGCTATATGTGGCCAGGTGCTATATGGGGCCGGGTGCTATTATGGGGCTGGTTTTAAAGATAGTGGGGTGGTGCTGAGCCCCTGCGGCGTGGCATGGAGCATGGGAGGGAAGGGGAGAGCAGAGCAGAGCAGCGCAGGGTGCAGAGGCGCCCACGGACACGCCGGTGTGCAGCAGTCAGCTGCGGAGCTGTGTGCTTTTATCAGACACCCCCATCCGCATTTTGCAACCCTGCAGTAACGCAACTGGAATTATTTATTATTGTTTCTTCTTATTAATTTAATTAAGTCTTGTTGCTGTAGCGTTTTTTTCCCCCGTATTAAAGGAAATGAAGTCAACATCATTAAAAGGAGTGGGATAGGCGTATGCCAAAGTATTTGTAAGAGCACGTTAAAAATATTCTAATATGAATTCCAGCTGTCTTGCAGGCCGCTGGTAACTTTTCCTGAGAAACCCAGCGACACCCGCGGCCCCGCTGCCGTCGTCTGTGGGCCGAATGCAAATTTGTCACAACGAGGGGAAGCAACCTTCGTTATTTCCTCCAATCACACTTTTTAAATCAAGTTAGCTCGCAATTCATAAAGGCCTTTGGCATCGCCTTTGGAGTAAGTCTCGTGAGGTTTGTAATTAAAGGCAAATTGCACCAACCTCGTCTGCTCTGCAGATCAGCAAAAGCCCCAGTGAGCCCAGCCTGGTGCTGCCTGGGGCACGTGGCATGGCTGGGGGGTCCTGCCCAGGGGCAGCAGGTTGGTGGGGTTCCTGGGTGCCGGGGGATGTGTTTTGGGGTGTCTGTGTGCAGGTACAGTCACGTGCTGGGGTACTGGTGTGCATACATGGTGTGTACTGGGATGTCTGAGTACTGGGGTACCTGGGTGCCAGGGTCCCCAAGTCCTGGGGGTACATGTGTACCGGGGTGCCAGGGTGCCTGGCTGCAGGTGTAGCAGTATACTGAGGTGTCTATGTTCGGGGGTACCTGTGTGCAGGTATAGCGCTGTACTGGGGTGCCTGGAGTGTCTAGTGCTCGGGTTGCTGTTCACCAGTGGTACCTGTGTGCCAGGGTACCTGAGTACTGGGGTACCTCTGTGCTGGGGTACTAGTGAATTAGGGGTACCTGTGTGCCAGGTTACCAGAGTAGTGGGGTACTGTGAATCAGGGGTACTGGTGTGCTAGGGTACCTGAGTACTGGGGTACCTGCGTGCTGCTATGCTGGTGAATCCGGGGTACCAGTGTGCTGGGGTACCTGTGAATCCAGGGTACCTGGCCTCCCACTGCCCCGACTTCCACACAAATTTCCAAGCTGCCATAAAACCATCCAAAGGGGTGAGGTGAAGCACAGAGGCCCCGGCGAGAGCTGCAAGGGGGTTGGTGTCTCGCTGCAGCCCCCTTTGCACTCCCACAGCTGGAGAGCACGGAGCACACCGCCACGCAGGTGGGCATGGGCTCCTTCCCCTCTGGCATCCCGTCCCGCTGTCTCGGAGGCTTTGGGAAGAGCAGCACTGCCGCAAAAAGGGAAAAGCATCTCCAATGGACTCTCCATCAGACGGGGGAGGCAGTCGGCCACAGCCGCTGTCCCCTTCCACTCAGGTGTCCAGTGTCCTCTGCTCTAAACGTTTCTCCTTCACTTACCAATTTTCCAAACTGTGAGCGAGAGGCAAGATTTTCCGTGGAGATTTGGTGCTTTCTCCACATTGCATGTGCAGGAGGCCTGCCCACAGGCCCTTCACCAAGCGGAGCAAAAGTCTTATGCACGAAAGTTTGGAGCTCAGTGACACGGCAAATCTGGAGATATTCCTTGAATTTAAGGAAAGCGGGGGGTGGGGGGTGGAAAATCACAGTTTATTGCTGCGGTGCAGTAGCAGAAAACAGTTTTAGCCTCCCACCCTGTGTGCTGCGTTACTGTTGGGGGGTTTATCCCAGATTTTATTAGCCATGTAAGCATCTACTGGCAGCATGTGACTGTCCTGCATGCAGCGTCGCGCGCTCAGAAGTGCCTCCTCCCTTGCTCAGAAGCGCAAGTCTTGATGACTTGCAAATGCATCTGGTGGGCTGGAGCGGTTCAGCCTTCCTGCAGCTTCTGCCCCTGCAACCCTGCCCTGACCTTGGGCGCAGTCAAGGGGACCCAGCAGAGCCCGCGCTGGGACGAAATCCTGGTGGATTGTGTCAACCCCTGAATTGCAGCAATACCACCAGCACTTTTGAGATTGAATTTTCTTTTTAATTTTTTTTTTCTCTACCATTAAAGGATGCAATGGGACATAACAGGCAAACCCATCACAGGGCCTAACGGGGCTCGTGGGGAGAGGCGGAGCTGCCACCCCTTACCGGGGTGCCCAAGCCCTCGGGCCCGGGGGACCCCCTGGCTTTACCCATCTGGCCCGTGGGCAGCAGGAGCAGCCCTGGGACATGAGGGTCCTGCAGTAACTGCACCCACCTGGCATGAAACACCTCTGCTGCCGGGCTGGGAGAGCTGGAGGCTGCTGCCCGAGGGTCTGCGTCCCACTGTCACCGGGGAGGATGCCACCGGCTCCAGCACCACGCTCCAGAGCACGTAAACCCCCACTATATACACATACAGATAGATAGATAAAATATATGTGGATGTGCACATCTATACGGGGTGTGCCGCCGCGGTGCGTGCAGCTGCTGGCAGGCAGGACCGTGCGGGCGGGAGGGCTCGGCGGGTCCATCCGTGTCCCCCCCCTCCCTGTCCCACGCCGGCGTAGCCGGGCCCGGGGGGCACCGCAGGGAGCGGCAGGGGCGGGCGCGGGGTGGGCGCGGCGGCTGCCAGGTGCCCCCCTCCCTCCGTCCCTGCATCCTTCCATCCCTGCATCCCTCCATCCCTCTGCCCCTCCATCCCTCCCTCCCTCCGCGCCGCCCCGCTCTGCCGCCCCCGCTACTTTTGTTGAGACTTTATTTTGCGGCGGGGGTCGGGGAGCGCCGGCTTACCCCTGCCTTCTTCCCCCCAGCACCCCCATTTTCGCATTTTTTTTAATTTTTTTTTTCGGGGGGGGGGGGGGGGGGGGGGGCCGTCTCTGAGCTGGCCAAAACCTCCCCGCTCTCCGCATGTGCGTGATTTAGAGTGACATAATTGCGAGCCGGGGCTGGAGCAGCGATAAATCAGCCCGTCGCCGGCGCGGTGCTGCCGTGACTCGCCCCAGCGCCGGACGGAGACTGCGGCAAAAGAGAGAGAAAAAAAAAAGGGGGGATGGGGATGGTGAAAGGGGGGGAACGAAGGACAAAAAAATAAGGGGGGAGGGGGAAATCCGCAGCCCGCGGGGCGGCGGCGGAGCGCGGAGCGACCGCGGGGGTTGCGCGGTGCGGCGCGGCTGGAGCGGCGGCGGGTCCCGACCTGCGCGGGCTGCGCTTCTCCTGGGGTTCTATTTTCCTTTTTTTTTTTTTTTTTTTTAAGTTTTTTTTTTCCCCTTTTTCTTTCCTTATCCTGTACCTTAGATGAAAATGGCTACCACTGACTTGGCGAGCGTTTGCGAAGGCAGAGCTGGCAGGTTACGAGATTTATTTATTTATCCTCCCCCCCCCCCCCCAAAAAAAAATAATCCCCAACAACCCACAAACCTAAAAGCCAGCCCCAAATCAAACCGCAAACTTTAAAAGCTTTGCTCCCCTCCCCTTTTCCCCCCTATTTTCGGTCCCCCCGCACCCCTCGCGGTGCGGTGCCAAGGCTGTGCCGGAGGGGGGGCGCGGAGGCAGGGGAGCTGCGACGCCCATCCCCGCCGCCCACGCCGGGCAGCCGCCGGCAGCGCGAGCAGGCACCGGGCACGGCCGGGCAGCAGCCGCCGGGCTGCGGATTCCCTCGGCGAGTACAAATGGTGCGGCGGAGCGGGCGGATGCTGCGGCGGACACTGTGCTCCCGCGTAGGGATTATTCGCTTTTTTTTTATATATAGTATTATTTTTTATTTTTTATTATCATGCCACAGATCTGCAACTGTACGTGCAAATAAAAGCGAGAGCTCATGGATACCGCTTTCCTTCCCAGCGAGGACTGAGTAGTTAATCCAATAAGTATATGTATTGTTTGGGGTGGTGTGTGTGTGTGTGTGTGTGTGTGTGTGTGTGGAGGGGGAGGGGGGGCAGTTAATCATGTATCGCAATGTATGGATAATATATGTGAATATTAAAGTGACATGGGGTCTCGGCGAGGGGGCTCCTTCTGGGGAAAGGACAAAGAAGAAAGTGGAAACAATCTTTTAAAATATTTTCCATTCATAAAAATGGCAGAGGGCTTATACACCAGTCTATTTCTGCGTCTGACTGCACAGCTAATACGTTATTGCCAGCTTCAAAAGATAATTGTAGTGTCGGTAGAGACCTAATAATACAGTAGCACATGTAATTTTAAACAACACCTCATTGTTTATTGGGATGTAACTTTCCCAAAGTTTATTTGTAGCATTAAGAGATTTTTAAGTGCAGAACAAATTGCAAATGAGCAGCTGTGGGGCGATGCATGTTTTGTATGACTACGAGGGTTTCTATATTTAGTGACAATCTGAATCTGAAGAGGATTAAAAAAAAAAAAAAACCAAAAAAAACCCACAACACCAGAATATCTGTAAGGAAATGCTTATTTCCTCCTGGAGGAGGGGGGAGCTGTGCTGGGGGATCTCCGGGCTTGGCTTTTCAGTTTTCTGGGGGAGAAATAATACAGTCTGTGTGTCTCTGCCTGCGAGCTTCATGACCATATGTACACCTGCTCCATAGGCTCAGAAATAACCTTTTCATCTAAGAAGTTAACGAAGGGGTCGGGCATAGGTACGTGGGGCGGTGTCGTGATTTATGTGTTTTTCCAGGAATCCAAATAAAACCGTAGCTGAGCATGTCCCTTTGTAAGGGCCACCTGTGCATCGTGCCTGGCTGTTCCGGGGGTTACCCTATGGAAATCATCCCAGCCCAGTATAGAAGTTAACACAACAGTCGGGTGAGCAGAGGATGGTCTCACCTTCTCCCTGCTGTTAAGAGAGGAGAGCAGTGATTGTGACAGGCAGCCCACACGGTTTACACTTCTTTTTTTTTTTTTTTTAAGAAAAACTTCTCTTCTGCAAAAAACAAAAGCAGCATCTCCAGAGAGATCCAGTACCAGCACAGGGTGCCCATCCTAGGTCTATATTGCCAGGGCTTACAATGCGGCAGGTCAGTGAATTACAGTAATAAAGACTTCAAAAAAAAAATTTCAGTTGCTGAGGCTAACACATTTCTTTCGCTGTTCCAAAGGAGCTGTAGGCACTGGGGAAGGCAGAGCAAGCAAAACAGAGTGGGTACGCTTCACTCTCTGGGTTTTTTACACCATCTTTTAGGCAGAAGCGTTGGGTCTCATGCAGATTTGAGTTCTTACAACCAACCTTTGCACATGAGGTAGATACACACGACTTTTATGACTTGCTCCTTGCACACTATGAAGTCGTCTATAGAATTAGAAAAGGTAGAGGAGTGAAAAGTTACTAATCACAGTGGAAGAGTGTTACTTCTTATTCCCTGAAATTTCATTTAGCTCAAAGTTTATGGGATAAAAGTGGGTTTTCTAGAATACCTGTATTAGATAGTGCCTGTTCTTCCTGTGAGGAATATAGACCTTAACACATTTTAAAAAATACCTCATTTGGGGCTGAAAAGGGTGATTTTTATAGCAGAAAAGAGACAAAGTTAGCAAAACTTGTGATGGAAAACCTTACTGCTCCATATCTGCGAGGAAAGCGATCACACCTCACGTGTGCTCTAGGTCAGCGGGGCTTAAAATATTTTGAAAGAAATAGTTGAGGAAGAGATTTTCAGATTAATTACGTGTGACACACACAACGCCAGAGGAGCAGTAACAAACCTGCACCTGTCACCGTGCCCACCTTGCCAGCCCCTAAACTAGGTGCAAAGTTGTCAGAGTTTTTGTCTGAAAAGGCCACTCTGATTTAATTTTTTTTTCTTCCCAGAATTTTAGCATAGCTAAGAAATGTGGAAAATTACTTACTGCTGAAACAGATCGCTGGTTTGGTTTTTTTATCTATTTATTTATTTTGGGAAATAATGCAAATTTCATTTGGAAAGTTATAGACCCCAGAGAAAAGCGTGCAGCGAAGGGCAGCAGGGAACACATGGTAATTAGGGCTAAAATGCCATGCTGCTTCTGAGCAGTGTAGGTGATGTTGGCATTTTTGCACTATATTCCTGGTTTCTCTTAGAAGTAACTTTTCTTTGTGACGTACCTCAAGTTTGTGTTACCTGAATCTTACCAAGTCCAATTAGCAATTCTTAAGCTTTATTTTTCACCCCCATGTATGGAATCCCAGCTTTTATATTGGGAGAGAACCCTGAATGTAAAAATGTTCTGTGAGAAAAAACAGCAACAAAAGATGTTGCTTTCCTTTTGAGAAATATATTGCATACATATGACAACGCATAGCTATGTAATACACTAAAATAAAGTGTGTGTGTGTGTGTATGGCCACATAAACGTTACTTGTCCCACCACATTTATACCACCCTTGCACAAACTTTATTCAAGCAAAATTTTCATTGAGATGTGCAAGATTAGGTCCAAAGTGTTTATGCCAAACTGCCTGATAAAACACTGGATATAGGACGATGGCAATATTGATACTGTGGGCTGTAATCACTCGGTATCACCAGAGAGCGATTTTGTTCCATTGTGAGAGGTGTCCATCCAGTCCCAGCAGCAGTGACACTGCGGTTCTATGTACAAACAAAATACATCTGAGGGCAACTGTATGTATTTGCATCCTTCCCACGGCTGTGAAAGGGAGGTTTATCCAGCTGGATGGTGGTATCAACATGGTGGGCAGGGACCTATAGGTGCACGCAGGCACCTGGTATAACCCTGCTCTGCCGTAGGGCTGGGCCAGCAGGCACTGCTGAAACCGATCAGGACATCACAGAGAGCTTATTAAACTGCATCCACTATTGCAGGGAACTTCCACTTTGTGGTATTTTGGGTTTTCAAATAAATTCTGCTTGTGAAGTGGTACTTGTGTTAAAATAGTATTACCATTTCTTTTGCTCCTCATTAGATCTGCAGGAAAACAAAAGGGGAAACGCTGCCTATCCCGCCTCTCTGTTCCGTTCGCTTCCTTTCTGTAGCCTGCACACTTTTGCTAGGAAGTTGTTTCCCTCCGCAATGCATCTCGCAATAGACTCAAGACCCTGTGAAAATGCATTACAAGTCTGCAGGCATTTCTGCGATACGCTCGGTTCTGGAGCTGGCACTTCGTGTACGGCCGTGCCAGGCAGCAGTGCCTCCAGTAACTCACGGTTAAAGTAGGAGATTTCACAGAGGAATGGATAGGATTGACCAATTATAGTGCAGTTATTCCCACTTGCCCTTAGCATCACTGCTTTAATAACCATCCCCATGTGCATGCGACTTTGGCGATGCACCTATGGCCCAGACCTCAAATTGCGGTGCAGCCGCCTTCATCTGTCAAATGGGGACCACAGCACCTCTTCACCCTCCATCGCTCTCCTGCTGGGAATCATGATGATGGCCAGAAAATACCGCATGCAAAAATGTTATTTACACATATTTAGTGGTGTAAGGTGAGAATTTCCATTCAAACATATTAACCCGCTTATTTAAGCTACGCCCTGAAATTTGGAGCCTGGAGGGTGAAACTTCTGCCCACCTCCACTCGTGTTTGAGGGTGACTCAGTGTTTGCACGACTGTGGCATTTATTTATACTGCATCAAGGTTTGGAGCCTTCAGACCGAGGAGGGAAACCCCCTTACGCTCGGTTTTCTGTGTACACGGGGAATAATAAAGCAATCTCTTCTCCAGAGAGAGTCTTACAGACTGCTCTCCTTTTTACTGTCAGAATATAAATTTCATGAAGGATGGTGGGACCAAGCTGGGCACAGCACTAACCCTACGGCTCCTCCATGACAGTTCTGCTGGGATTCGTAGCAGATTCTGTAGCGGATGTCGTGGGATGACACAGAAACACCTGGGCATTGATTTCCAGCCACCGTAACGGCCTTGGAGTCTTTAGTTTTGGAGATGCAATTCATAGCAGCCTGTGGCTCTAAAGGTCTTGATGGAGAGGGGATCAGGACTGAGCCGCTGGTGATTTTGGGGGGCTTCTGGCTCTCAGTGGGGCGAAGCTGCCTCCGGGGCAGGCAAGCAGACACAGTGGCTCTCCCAAAGCCACTAGCATCGCTCAGGGCCCCGCAGAGCCCCGTTGTCAGGATCAGGCCTTTAATGATTGCTGCTGTATGTTAACAGGCCATACCACATATAGACCGGCTATTGTCAGCGCTGATCCTTGTCCAACTGACGGGCTATTCAAAGCACTTCTCAAGCCTCTCCAAAATCCCAGCTTGTTCTACCCCGATGACAGCCATCCCTCCCATTCGGAGTTTTCTTTGTACGCTTGATAACATGGTGGAAATCCCTTATTATGCTTCTTTTAATAATGCTTTCACATGGCAAGGGGACATGATGTTTTAATTTATGCAGTACACATCATCCTTCGACAATTTGCTAAGAGGAACCCTCGCGACCTAAGCCTGCGCCGAATAACAGAAGTTTATGCAAAACCAGTGGTTTCCAACCTGTGGTCTCCAGCCCGCTGGGAATCGGCGGGCTCCTTCGGAGGGGTCACCAGGAGGTAACCGAGAAAGCAGAGAGCTGCTGCCGGGAGGTTAAAATGCGCCGCGCACGGAGCCGTGCTCTCACCAGCACAGGTCTGAGGCTCCCAGGCTCGAAACTGAGAAATCACTGTCTGAGGGTTTTTTCCCTTTCTGATTTCTTTTTTTATTTTTTTTCCTCCCCTCTCTGCTCAGTGCGCTGGGGCGGCAGCCCTCTGTGTCTTTAAATACCTGCTCGAGTCGATTAAAAGGAGTAAATTCGGAGGGATAACCACGCCACTCGTTAAGTTGGGAGGGAAGTTGTGTGAGTAGAAGTCTCACTTTCTTGTAAAAAAAAATAGTAATTAACCTTCAGATCCACTTTCTCCCCCCCCCCCCCCCAAATTAATTTTGCAGTATTATCACGCATCTTGAGGCTTCCAGTTTTAGGAATATAATGCTTCTGCTGTTAATGAAGCGGGTATCCACGATCAAGGGGAGCTGAGAGCTACAGACAATTGTTTGTTTGCCTTTATTTCTCACGCCCTTTGAAGGTTTTTCTTTTTTTTTTTTTTTTTTATTAAGTGACTTTAG